>NC_056514.1:20346159-20362977 GCF_014905685.2 Nematolebias whitei | reverse complement strand
ATATACATGCATATATATATATATATATATATACATATATATATATACATATACTGTATATAACATTTGACTTTACAATAAAAATAAAGTATATATATTTTTTAAAATATCAGAATCTCTTCTGCTCATTAACACACATTAGCTCAAGTCAGATACCTGACGTCTTTTCTTGGCTGCAAGTTCGTCAGCAAAACTTTGAATGTTCTCATTAGACTTTCTTCACTTTCTTTGACTTTGTTGTCAAAACCAAAGATTACAGAAAAGTTCACATTCATCAGTCATGAGAAATCACTAAATATACTAATTTTTAAATAAAATGAAAATCTATAGAGCCTGACTGATAAGCCAGATATGATACAATATTATCTTGGGTGTAGGTAAAATATAATCAAGGGCCAATTTTGGCCGGCAAGCTTTGAGTTTGACACAAATTCTGTAAAGAAACAAGCTTAAGTGGATTTGACAAGGACACCACACTGAACTATAAAATACAAATAAATTTAAGAAAGTTTAAATGCAACAACAATGAGGTTTATTCTTGAACAAAAACTTATTTAAAGCCAGGGTACACTAAACTTATAATATAAGGTAATATATATAGTGACACGCAGTATATATATATATATTTTAGGTCGGAAAATAGTTATATTATTTTAAATGTCTGCCAAGAAGGCGCTGGACTGAAACAAGCTGTGAGTCTCCCCAGCCGACAGGGGGCGCACTTGATTTTCACACATCCTACAAACTGACCCCTGCCCTGCCTTCCTGACGGGACTCACGTTTTCCTGCTGTGACCTCAATCTCTCATCGGACCGGTGCGTGTTCCTTGGTGCTAGTTTCAATGAAAAACTGTAAGAATTGATGCTAAATAAGCTCTACTGGGCGCCAGTTTCCCCGTGTTTTCCAGCGACGTGTTAGCCGCACATTGAGCTAAGCTAACAGGACGAGCAGGAGCGAGTTTAGAGCAGCAGACATGGCCGCAGTCGAAGAGCTGTCCCCCGCTTCAGGCCCGGTGTCCACCCGGCCTCCAGAAAACGAGATAGACGGCGACGAAGATGAAGACGTCAGTGTCAAGTCATTTCTTGTTCTTTAGCTGTTTTGTGCTTTACAGTTTTTATTTTAATTATCGGTTTAACTTGACCGTACCGAGGCTAACCAGTTAGCTTCCGTCCTTCACATCTTCGAGTCGTTATTCCTGTTTTACACGCAGCCTTTTTAACAATAACATTAATGCAGACTGGTTTAGAATTAGTTTATTATAATGCCTTATTTAAAAAAAAAAAAGAAGAAGAAGCTATAAAGGATTTAATGGAGGTATCGATTAAGTGTGTGGAGGTAAAGAAATCCAATGCTAGAAATTATTGGTTTAAAAACTTGGAGCAGGCTTCCTAAATATATGGCTCTACCTGTTTTAAACACTTCAGAAAGTTAACTTTGTTTATTTCAGTTTGATGTTACGTTTTGATATTTTAATAAACACGTTGTTACTTTGTTTCTTCAGCTGGATGAGACCCTGGTGGAGAGGCTGTGGGGCTTGACAGAGATGTTTCCTGACTCTGTGCGCTCAGCTGCAGAGGTTTCTGCTCAGTGCTCTGTGTCAGTGCTCAAGAAGTTTTACAGGTGAGTCTCCGCAGCATGTCCTCCTCATCCCGTCGCTGCATGCCTTTAGCAGCAGGGATGGAGTAAGTGCTGGACAAGTTACTTTTAAAGATTTATCATGCCCTGAAAACACTATTTGCAATAACCTGATATTACTGTTTTAAGATAAAGATGAGAACCAGTCAGCTGCATATTCACATTTAGGAATTTGGCAGAAAGTAAGAAATCCATCCATTATCTTTACCTGTTTCTTCCTTTTTGAGTCGTGGGGGTCACTGGTGCCTATATCCAACAGTCACTGAGCGAGAGGGGGACACCCTGGACAAGTCTCCAGTCCACCACAGGGACACCAAGCGACAAATGAGACAAATACACCTGTATTAGTGCATATGACTTATGTTCATCTCTAATAGACAGATTGGATTCTTAGGTTTTTTTTTTACCTTGGTTTCTATAAAGTATTTTTGATGCTTCAGAAATAATTTATACTTTTTTAGTTGTAGTCTTTGTGCACCCATACCTCTGTGGGTACAAAAAGAAGCTATTGTTAAACAAAGACAATAACTGGTAATCAGTATTTTGTTGACCAAAACTTTTGAACTTGAATTGGTTCTAAAATGATTCCCTCGTTATGTTTCAGCTGAATAATGAATTAATTACAGTTAACTTGAGTGTGCCTAATCTTTCTCATAATTTTATTTAAAAGTCATGTTTGCGACTAACTCTGATTTCAAAACAAAGTCAACACATTTAGCTTTGGGTTGGCACCTCAGTAGAGGTTTTACGTTTCAGAGAGTAATTTGTTTTTAGGCCACAGAAATTATTGACAATCTCAAAAACATACAAATACATGAAAACCGCAGTAAAAGCTTGTTGAGAACTGATTCATCAAATAGTCATGAAAACTAGGGATGTATGATATTAGATTTTTGGCCGATATCCAATATGTCGATATGTTAAAACTTATTTGGCCGATAATCGATACCAATACCGATATTTTTCCCCTAGACCTACTTACAGAGACTACATAACTTTCTCTGCTGTGGAATTAAAATACTATATTAATTTGCATATTTATCAGTTTGGCCTGCTGCTAAATGCAGATGCAAAAAAGGGGCTGAAAATGATGTAACTCTTCAACTTGGATTATGTTTAATGTCAAATTTATCAAGAAAACCTGTTCACAAGCGACAGGTGAAAAGCGTGTAAGTAGTAGTGCATTAATAAATATGCTTGACAATTTCTTAAATTAAAATTTAACTTAAAACAGAAGCCTTTTATATCGGTTAATTTTTTAATGGAATGGTCGATGTCCAATATTTAACTTTATCGCTAATATCGCTAATATCCGCCGATACCATGCCGATAATATCGTGCATCCCTAATAAAACTTTCCAACATAAAATACGTTTTTTTTTTTATTGGGCATTGAATGATGTCTGGAATAAAACAGAATGCCTTCATCTAAGTTCTGTTGGTCATAATTTTATTGTTGTTGTTTTTGTGATTATAAGCAGGCACGATGAACACCTAAGTTTACACCTTAGGACGTTTTGAATAAGTGCACAGAACACGGGACGTTTCACATTTCTCTGAACCTTAGCGAGCGCAAAAATCTAATCTGGACTTGGATTTGCTGAGGCAGTTTTTTGGACGCTAATATCGAAGTTGTACTAAAATCTTGCGTTTAGTGAGTAACATATCTGTAACTTAGTTGTAGTAAAAATGTTCTGATCGTTTAGGAAGTTCTGTGTCACCAGAGAGATCAAAGTCAATAATTTACTCCATATTTTCCTACAACACCTCTGTGTCATGGGTGCCAGTAGTAAATAACATCATCCATAAATGAAGCTAATCCAGTTCTTCACTTTGTTTCAGCTTTTCTCGCTCTGCGCTCTGGGTGGGCACGACCTCCTTCATGATACTGGTTCTTCCTGTAGTGTTTGAGACGGAGAGGCTACAGCTGGAGCAGCAGCAGCTACAGCAGCAGAGACAGGTCAGTAATGTTGGGTCACTCTTCTTTACAACTAAACTTTTTTAAGTTTTGTGGAAGGGGAAAAGGTAAAGTTTGTCCCAAAATTAAAATAAGATGTACAAATGTCAATAATAAGAATAATGAATCTATTTTTATTCCCCACTTTCAGATCCTGCTGGGACCAAACACTGCTGTCTCTGGTGGGATGTCGGGCATGATGCCTCCTGCTCCTGGCAAGATGTGAAGAGCTGCAGGGGGCGACCTGATCCTGAGATCTGCTGCAGCCACACACAGCTGGGCCTTCCACCAGGAGAGACGAGGAGACGACGCAGAAGTGTGCAGAAAGGCAGTTTTCATTTTAACAATGGCAAAAACTGCGTTAGGCTCCCTCCACCATGTCCATTTGCTCAGAGAAGCAGGTTGACTCTGCACTCGCCCTTTTTTCTTATTCCCAACATCACACAGAGACTTGTCTCCTGGAGCACTCTTTTTACTGTTGTTTTTTTATTTAATCATAAAATACTTATTTCAGCATATATAATACAGTTAGTTATAGAGATATCAAATGTCAGTGCATACATGAGGAAGAGGTCAGAAGATTGTTTTAGTGTCCAAGGATTGGCTCATGTTTTGGCAGAATGTCCGTCTTCATGTACTTACTGATTATACAAGTATGAAAAACTGATGGTAGTTACAAATGACAGCTGTAAAGAATTGTGACGTGCGTTTTGTCACTTTATACGTCACAATTCACAGTAGTGTGTGTGTGTGCACAGTCAGTGTCTCTCCTTTAATACTTGCCATCGTCGTTTTGTTTTTCTGCTATAAACACGATGCAGCCAAACCAGATGTTTTCTGCTCTTTAATAGTCTGTGAAATGCATCATTTTGGATCATTTTGTTTTTTCTGTGGTCGTTTATGGAACAGTACATTCTTTTACACTCAAAACACACGGTTCTGTTTCTTGTTTGACATTACAGGAGAAATTAAATCACCATACTCAAAAGTGACAAGTTTATTTCTAGGATGATTGTGGCTTATTTTATTTAAAAAGCATATTTGGTTGGCGACCAATGATGCATTGTTTTAAAAAATAAGTGTAAGATAAGTTGTAAAATACCGGTAGTATAAATATAGTTTAATTTTGAAATGGCTTATTTGATGTTATCTGTTTAAGCGGGAATAAAAATATATACAGGTTTTCCCCAGAAAGACTAAACTATCAGTTAATAACAAACAACTTGGTTTTTACAAACAGTAAAAAAATTGATGTAATATTTTGCATGAGATGTAAAATATACAGATTAATTGTGAATGCTAATCAATGACACCTGTGCAGGGGCGATTCTAGAATCTGACCTTTAGGGGTGCTTAGCCCCCCAGTGCTGACAATGGCTCTTGGCTTGAACAATTCATTCAAACTTTATTTATACAGGTTACTCCCATTGAGTCTCTGTGGTGGCCATTGAGGTCAGAAGCATTCATAACGTGGGGGGACACACTGGTGAGGGTCTGAGGTCCTCCCACGGAAAATTTTGAATAAAGTAGATGCCGTTTCCTGCATTCTGGTGTATTTTTAACTGTTTTTTAAACATCTATGTTTACCTACATAATTGATTCAATAACTATTTTAGAGCGCTCAGCACAACAAGAAATAGCGCTAAGCTAGCAGTGTGCAATGCAGACTAAGATTATAGTGTAGCGCTCTACATTACACATGAGGTTGGCCGCAGGGATTTATCTGTCTTTTACATTTTTCCAGACTGTTTAGGTTTTGGAAATGGAATAAACTGTATTCCACCCTCTGAAGCAGGACTATTCAACTAAACTGCTCAGGAGGGCACAGTTAATTAAAGACAGCAGCTCGGGTTGGACACAGCAATTGAAGTCAGGTAAATAAACCAAGTATTTCAATGATCTGTTACCTTTTACATTTATTTTGTTGCATTGAATCATAAATGCAATCAACAGAACTGCCCTTACTTTAAAGGTACTGAGTTAAAATTTAGAGGTGCTTGAGCACCCCCCAAAAAGGCTAAAACCACCACTGCACCTGTGCTTTTTTTACTGACCCCTTCAGTTCTAAAGAACAATACGATCTTTGTGAATTTTTATTGTTTTGTATTACATCCAGTTGTTCTAAGAAATCACTATAAATTGTTTAAAATAAAACTTTAGCCGTAATTCTTGGATGCCAACAGTATAAAAGCTGTAAATACAACAATAGTCGGTATGCTCTTTGAAGAAAGTTGCATTCATGAGGCGTTTACAGTTCTTGGGATAAAATTGGAACATTACTCAATAGACAAGACTAATTGTTGTTTTCTTCTTTATTTAAATCCACTAAACACCTGGATAGCAATGTTAATTTTAATGAAGTTGTAAGATTGTTTTAGAGGCAAAAAAGCAACACTTGAAATATATATATTTTTTAATAAATGATAAGTGTGTCCGTTCAAGCGGTGAAAGCAGAGTTTCCGGTGGTTCCTGAATGAGTCTGACTTCAGAGATTCCCGCCAGTGACGCTGCTAACGCTAGGCTAACGCTAGTTATTTAAAGAAGGGGAAAAAAGAATAAATTGTACATTTAGAAAAAAATATATATTGTCATTTTGAGGTTACAAACTAAGTTAAAAAGTATTTATTTTGCATCCTAGCCTGTATTTTGTGAGCTTTTGATGGTTTGGACTCAAGTTTTTTGGGCTAAGTAGTTATTTCCTGTTTAACTGATCAGGACTGAAAATGAAAGTTGTTGAGGATCAGGTTGTTGAAGATGAAGCAAGCTTTCAAGATGATGAAGTACGATATACTTTCATTAGCCTTTTTGAAAAAAAAAATCTGCTCAATATTAATAACACTATAATGCAGCTGTGGCTGCTCTCAGGTTAAAAATGAATTCTTAATCCATCACGTTTAACAAATCTTATTTTTCTCTACCAGGAATCCTTCTTCCAAGACATCGATCTCCTACAGAAGCATGGGATTGTGAGCAAACAGCAGCTTCATAACATTTATGACGTAACATCATTTGTACACTAACCATTTATCTGTCCATCCTCATGTGTGACAGAACATGGCGGACATTAAAAAGCTGAAATCGGTGGGGATTTGCACCGTGAAGGGGATCCAGATGACTACACGCAAAGCTCTGTGCAACATCAAGGGCTTGTCGGAGGCAAAAGTGGAAAAAATCAAGGAAGCTGCTGGAAAAATGCTGGTCAAGCACAAACTTATATCTTCAACTTTTGTCACTTTGTCCATAAAAATGGTGCTGAATGGTTTATTATGCTTAATGAATTAGATGTTTATTTTCACATTACAGAATATTGGTTTCCAGACGGCCTTTGAGTACAGCGCCAAGAGAAAGCAGGTGTTCCACATCACAACTGGGAGCCAGGAGTTTGAGTAAAGCTTTACAACATAATGCTAATATAAAACCAGCAGTTCAGATCTTTTACCATGGGATTCTGTGGAAACGTTATCAAAATATTTCTTGTAGATGTCTTTTTAAGTGAACTCAGTTTGGAGAAAAGTATATGAATTTTCATAAACTGACGGTCTGGGTAAGCCTTATAAAAATTATCCTGCTTCAAAACTTTATTGCCATCAGTAATATAATACTATAAACCTTTATATATATATATATATATATATATATATATATATATATATATAACCTTTATATATATAATAAACTTGTTGCCAGTGTACCCTCTCACCCAGAGGCTGCTGGAGATTGGCACCAGCCCCCTTGTGACACCGAACAGGAACAAACAGGTAAAGAAAACAAACGGATCATACAGTGGTGCCACTTTTACATTACATGATTATTTACATGGAGTTCTATGAATATTTACAAGTACAATCAGCAGCTGCAGCTAGCTATGGCATGTGCAGGCTGAGGCACTTCCTGCAGGCATACAATTTCTACCAGGAAAAACTAATATAAAACTGTAGAATAGTGTGTGTATGAACTTTTATACCAAATTTTGAGATTGTAGTTGTTTAAGATGGCGGCGATCCACTGTTCTCTGCTGATGGCCGTCAATCCATCAGAATTAAACTTTCAAGCTGAGGTCATTCACCAAGCTATCTACAGCAGATGAGGTGTAGTTTACAACCTTTCTACAGTTCTCCTCATCAAAAGATCTGCTCTGTCCCTTAAATGAATCTGATGCATTTGTTTATTTCTGTTATCTGTATGTGGCAGCAAACTGTTGGGTGGAGGAATAGAGAGTATGGCTATTACAGAGGCCTTTGGAGGTGAGGAGGCATCCATCAGTATTGTTTTCTCTTATGTTTTCTTGTGGAACATGATATATTATACTCCGTTATTGTTTCTGCAGAGTTCCGCACAGGGAAAACACAGCTGTCCCACACACTTTGTGGTGAGTAAGGAGCTTTTTATGCTATTTAGCCCGAATCACATACACGCCATAAATCTGACTCTTGGTTTTGTTTAGTCACTGCACAGCTGCCAGGCGAGGATGGATACTCAGGTGGAAAGATCATCTTCATTGACACAGAGAACACCTTGTATCCTTACAGTGGGGACAGAAAATCATCGTGTGTCGTACGGAGATTGGCTGATGCGTAGACCAGTCTGCCCTGTATTCATGACTGGTTGCAGGTGTTACCATCTTGTTGTAATAGTCTTCTATTTTTCTTGACGCGTCTGATTCCAGTCGACCAGACAGGCTGAGAGACATCGCTGACAGGTTTAATGTGGACCATGATGCTGTGCTGGACAATGTGCTTTATGCCCGAGCCTACACCAGTGCGTACAGACACTGCAGCTCCTCCGAACAAGACCGCATTATTAGAGTTATTGTATTGTCTTGCATTGTGGTGTGTAGAGATTGTATGTCTTTGCTTCATCTCAGTTCAAATGTTTGTGAAAACAAAGCATGTGCTGTCTCTGCAGGTGAACACCAGATGGAGCTGCTGGACTTCGTAGCAGCGAAGTTCCATGAAGAAGGAGGAGTGTTTAAATTATTGGTAAACAGCTCAAGCTGTAAAGATCTTTGTGACTTCGTTTTGTATTCTGCTTTGTAAATTTAGTCAAAGTGGAATATTCTATTTTTTTGTACTTACCAGTTATATTTGGGATTACTAGATAAGACTGCTGGACATCCTTCTCATGTACTCTTTCCTGTTAGATCATCGACTCCATCATGGCTCTGTTTAGAGTGGACTTCTCCGGTCGTGGAGAGTTGGCCGAGCGGCAGCAGAAACTGGCCCAGATGCTTTCGAGGTTGCAGAAGATCTCTGAAGGTATGGAGAGGTGGAAACCAGAAGGTTGTTGTTTTTTCATTCAATCTTTATTTTAGATTTTTCTACCTGGATTATTGAGCATGCATCAGGATATTTATTTATACAGGTTAGTCTCAATGAGTCACGAGGACTCATTTACAAGCGAGACCTGTGATATAAAACAAAGTAAAAATCAAGCTACATTATGAAATGAGGTAAAATACTAAAACCAGAAACATGTCTGCATTGATTTTTGCATTGAACTTAACAGTTGTTCAAAATCCCTTAGAGCGGGGCTTAATTTGAACCGGATCTTGCCGGAACAAGATCTGGGATTGGGAACTCTCTTATTTTGTCAGGGTGCGTTCGGTAACTGTTTGCTTGGATCCGTCAACTCTCAAGTTTACTAATAATAAAGTTTTGAACAAATATGGCTGCCTTGTCATTTGTGGAGCCATGCTTGAACCGTGTCGGTCCCTCTGCTGCTGAGACGATAAATAAATAACTCTTGACACCTCCGCTGCTGTTTTTATGACGCACTGGACGCTTGTCACTCACAGCACGCATGCAACAAAGAGTAAACTCAAAGCGAGAGGGACACCTGCCCCCTCTTTCCTCTTTCGCGTTGACAACATTTTTTAGTTTTATCTGTGAGTTTGTCAAATCACAATTTTGATGTTTTTTTTTTTTGTGTAAATACAGAAGTAATGTTTAATAAATGTTAGAACTCTATTCTTTGCAAACAAAATATATGTCATTAAACAACTTGTCAGTTCTTCTCTTGTGAGCTTGCACGTTCCCCAGGACCCCCCCCCCCCCCCCCTCCCAGCCGATCCACCTGCTATTTGTGTTCCGGCATTGATCGGTTTATAAATTAAGCCTTTCCTTAGAGAGGTCAAAGTTGACAGCTTCAGATCTTTGTACAAAGTGTTCCAGGAAACAGGAGCAGAGTAGGAGAAGGCCCTTTTTCCAAGTTCAGTCCTCACAGAGGGAACACTGCAGGTAATAATGTCCTGAGAGCGCACGCTGTAGCTGCACTCATGCAGAGACATGTAGGAGGAGATGTATGAAGGCAGCAGACCAAGAAGTGATTTAAAGATAAAAATGTACCAGAGAGAGTCTGTGTGAAGTTAATGATGTCCAGTTAACCAGTGAATACAGGGTGCAGTGGTGGGTACGATAATCACAGCCAGTTATGAATCTTAGTGCACCGTGATAGACAGCAGATGTTGAGTTTGACATATGATTTAGTTTATATCTTAGATCCTTATACTTTGTATGCTGTGTCTTTTTATACTTTATATTTTTGCCATTGTTGGGTGTAACTGGGACCATGAGCACATATTTCGTTCCACCTCATGTACCAGGTGTGACGCGAATGACAATAAAGAACCTTGACACTTAACCAGCTAACCCTTTAGCTTCAATGCTAACGGCCTGCATGACGGTCAGATAAACATCAGGTTTAAAGGCGTCTTTGAACAAACAGCAGTCTTTATTCATGAGACATTTTCAGATGGGGAGGTTTTGAAAGAAGCAATGATGAATAAGGTGAAAGATAATTTCTTTAAAAAGAGTAAAATATGTGATGATCAATTAAAAATGCTGCAGATCTGAGGATCAGTACTAAAGTTTACGTGATTCATTTAAAAATACAAAAATACTGGATTCAAAATTCACTGAATTTCAAATGTTACTGACTGAGATTAAATTAAATAATGTTTCATGTTTAAATATCTGTTTTCTGCAATGGTAAACGATCCATTATGCCCCCCTTGTTAATCCTAGCCAGGGTTGGGGTGGGGGCTGGAGCCTCTCAGCTGCCTTTGGGACAGCCTGGACAGGCCTCCAGTCCAACACGGGGACAGACAAAGAGACAACCGTCCACACTCCCAGTCACAGCTAGGGACACTTTAGAGACACAGAAGAGCCTCAAAAGGGATTCAAACTGAGAACTTGACTTCTAATCACTAATTATCAATAATAATCATATCTGCCATGGCAAATCGTTATTGATAATTATTGTGAGGAGTCCTTGGATCACGCAGTCATATATTCACATGTATGTAGTAAATTTATTATTATTAATACTATGATAAGGTAGAACTTTATTGATCCCGCAGGAAATTACTGATTAAAGGTGAGTCGTGCAAATGTGTGTTTGTATCAAACAAGTAGCCTTCATGTCACTCGGTTCCACTGACGTAGCTCTCAGTCACACAAAGGTTGGTGGCCCCTGCTCTAAACATCACAAATCAGATTTGATATATTGAAGTAGTTATTCTTGCTCTATTATCTATTCAGTAAATGATCATTGATTATAATACATGGGTTTACAGGATTGTGATCCCTTTGGCCAAATTTAGCTAATCAGCATAATTATTGTGTTTATTGATGTTTTTCTTTAGAGTACAATGTAGCCGTGTTTGTCACCAACCAAATGACAGCTGATCCTGGGGCGGGAATGACGTAAGAAATCACAAACAGCCTTTCTTTAAATTATGAATGTGTGTCATCGTAGGCCACTAGTTTGAAAGTTTGAGTTTTTTTAATGATTTTTGTTTTAGATTTCAAGCAGATCCCAAGAAACCCATCGGTGGGCACATCCTTGCCCACGCCTCCACCACACGGATCAGCTTGAGGAAGGGGCGTGGCGAGATGAGAATTGCTAAAATATTTGACAGGTGCGTGTCACTTTTTACTTTATGTGAAATTGTTGAGCAACGAGACAAACAGAAGATACTGAAATTAAAAACATAAATGCCTAGTTTGTCACTTCCACCCCAAAGACTTGAACTTAACTCACATATGAGCCACATACAGACTTTTATTTGAACAGTAAAAATATTTGGAAGCCGAAGAGTTCAGTGTTTGACTGTTTGTTTATTTCTCTTTATTTTCTCTAGTCCTGATATGCCTGAGAATGAAGCCACCTTTGCCATCTCAGGTGGAGGAGTTACTGATGCCAAAGAGTGATGGATCAAATTAAATGAAGACACTTAATATTTGCCTTGTTCCCAGTTTACCTGTTAAGATATTTATTGTAAGCTAAATTTAATTTACCTTGTTTCCAGTTTACCTGTTAAGATATTTATTGTAAGCTAAATTTAATTTACCTTGTTCCCAGTTTACCTGTTAGGATATTTATTGTAAGCTAAATATTTATTTATTGAGTTTCCTAACCTTATTTAACTCTTGAGTTATTCAGATGATCTTGCTCCGTTGGTTTTTAAAGGATGTTCTATTCATAGCTTCATTGATGTTGACTCTTGTGTTTTAGCAATGTTAAAATGAAGAGAAGTAAAATAAATGCCATAAATAAAAAAAATGTCTGAGTGAATCTTTACCTTTTTAGAGTAAAATTGACTTTGGAAATGTGGCTGATTTATTATTTAGTTGACCCAACATTTGAAGTAGATCCATCCATTATTTTTACCCGCTTCTTCCTTTTCGGGTCATGGGGGTCACTGGTGCCCATATCCAGCCATCACTGTGCGAGAGGTGGGGGACACCCCGGACATGTCTCCAGTCCATCACAGGGACGCATAGAGACAAACAAGACAAAAAACATTCACTTTCTCACACCTGACAATTAGTTACCAATCAACGTGCACATGTTTTTGGTCTGTGAGAGGAAACCGGAGTGCTCTACCCGAAGAAAATTCACGCATGCATGAAGAGAACATGCAAACTTCACCCAGAAAGTTTTAATTTGAGGTAATTATAATGGCTTACTTGCACATTGGCCAGGACATTGATTAATAATCTCAATGAATTTATTTCCTGGTAAAATAAAGGTTAAAAATAAAATAATAAGATCCCCAGCTGGGATTTGAACCAGTGATCTTTGTGCTGAGAGGCAAACGTTCTACCAACTGATCCATCATGGTGCCAAAAGCAGTGTGTATTTATTTAAATTTAAACTAATATTTTGTGTTTACGACAAGTAGATCACAGTCCGTGTGGATCCATAACTTCCATAACCCTCAGCACTGGCACCCCTCAGAGCTGTGTGTTTAGCCCCCTCCTGTTCACTCTGCTCACATATGACTGTGCACCGACCCATCCAGGCTGTCATATTGTAAAGTTTGCAGATAATACAGCGGTGGTGGGATGTATCACAAACAATGACGAGTCCAGCTACAGACAGGAGGTGGAACACTTGGAGAACTGTTGCAGGAAGAATAACCTTCACATCAATGTGAAGAAGACGAAGGAGATGATAGTGGATTTCAGAAGGAGCAACCCCCCCAGTGAAAGTGGTCTCCAGCTACAAGTACTTGGGTGTACACCTGAACGACAAACTCAGCGGGGACAACAACACTACCAGCCTGATCAAGAAAGCTCATCAGATACTCTACTTCGTCAGGCGGCTGAGATGAGCTGGACTAGGAAGCTCAGTCCTCACCTCCTTCTACAGGTGTGCAGTAGAGAGCATCCTGTGCTCCAGCATCAACGTGTGGCTTGGAGACTGCACAGCTGCAGAAAGAAAAGCTTTGAAGAGAGTGGTGAAAGCTGCACAGAAGTCTGTTGGATTCAGTCTTCCCACCAGCACAGACATCTACACCTCCAGATGCAGGAAGAGAGCCACCTGCATCATGAAGGACCACACTCACCCATCACACATTTTTTGCCCCGCTCCCCTCAGGAAGGAGGTTGAGGAGCATTAAGTGTAGAACCACCAGACTGAGGAACAGCTTCTACCCAGAATCTGTTAGACTCATGAATCCCTAACCAGAAAAATCACTGTAAAAAAAAAAGAAAGAAAAATCACTGTAATTCCACTTTAATTGGTGATATGTGACTGCTGATTATTCATGCTGTTGATTTCTTACCTTTAAGCTTCTGCGTTCATACCCATCTGCTCACTACAGACAATTGTTCGGGCTGCTGTATATACCTTTTAATATACTGTATTATTTTTACATTAGTGTTTAGCGTATATCTTAGATCCTTGTATACTGTTTCTTTTTATACTTTATATTTTTGCTATTTTTGGGTGTACCTTTGTAATTTTTTGGTGTAATCAGGTCTCTTGTAAATGAATCCTCGAGGCTCAATGGGAGTAACCTGTCTTAATAAAGGTTGAATGAAAAAACTGGGAACTGGAGTACACAATTTCGTGACAATAAAGAACCTTGAATATTTTAATGAGCAATAGTGTATGTGGATTTAATGCTACACTGGTCTGCCACGCAAGGTTGGCGGCCCTGAAGTGGTATCCTGCTGCCCCCTAGCGGTGGTAGCAGCTGTTACTCCGCTTTTCCTCAGTTTCAAGCACCGATATTCCCCGATCTGTTACCGAAGCACGATCCGTCGTGTACTTCCGGGTCGCAAGGATCGCCGTTGTGAATAATAACAGTCTTTATTTACTTAGAAAAGTATGGGCTCGCATTAGACCTGACCCCCAGCCTAGGCTGAATGAGAAAAACAAGATACAGAATTAATTATTATCCCCTCCCTGTGCTGCCACCTTACCGTGGTGGAGGGGTTTGAGTGTCCCAATGATCCTAGGAGCTCTGCTGTTGGGGGCTTCACGCCCCTAGTAGGGTCACCCAAGGCAGACAGGTCCTAGGTGAGGGACCAGAAAAAGTGCAGCCCAAACACCCCTATGATGAGAAAAAGAAATGGACTTGATATTCCCTTGCCCGGATGTGGGTCACCGGGGCCCCACTCTGGAGCCAGGCCTGGAGGTGGGGCACGCAGGCGAGCCCCTGGTGGCCGGGCTTTTACCCATGGAGCTCGGCCGGGCACAGCCCGAAGAGGAGACGTGGGTCCCCCTTCCCATGGGCTCACCACCTGTGGGATTGGTGGTGGCCGAGGGCGGGGACCCTGGCGGTCTGATCCTTGGCTACAGAAGCTGGCTATTGGGATGTGGTATGTCACCTCACTGGTGGGGAAAGGAGCCTGAGCTGTTGTGTGAGGTTGAGAGGTTCCGGCTAGAAATAGTCTGATTCACCTCTACGCATGGCTCTGGAACCAGTTTCCTTGAGAGGGGTTGGACACTTCCACTCTGGAGTTGCCCCTGGTGGGAGGCGCAGAGCAGGAGTGAGCATACTTATTGCCCCCCATCTTGGTGTCTGTGTGTTGGAGTTCACCCAGGTGAATGAGAGGGTGGCCTACCTCCGCCTACGTGTGGTGGGACGGGTTCTGACTGTCGTTTGTGCTTATGCACCAAACGGCAGTTCAGATTATCCACCCTTTTTTGGAGTCCTTGGAGGGGGTACTGGAAAGTTCACCTCCTGGGGACTCCCTTGTTCTGCTGGGGGACTTTAATGCTCACATGGGCAATGACAGTGAGACCTGGAGGGGTGTGGTTGGGAGGAACAGCCCCCCTGATCTGAACCCAAGTGGTGTTCTGTTATTGGACTTCTGTGCTCGTCATGGATTGTCCATAACGAACACCATGTTCAAGCATAAGGGTATCCATATGTGCTCTTGGCACCAGGACACCCTAGGCCACAGTTCGATGATTGACCTTGTCGTCGTTTCATCTGATCTGCAGCCACATGTCTTGGACACTCGGGTGAAGAAAGGGGCGGAGCTGTCCACTGATCACTTCCTGGTGTTGAGTTGGCTCCGATGGTGGGGGAGGATGCCAGTCAGACCTGGCAGGCCCAAATGTATTGTGAGGGTTTGCTGGGAATGTCTGGCAGAGTCTCCTGTGAGACGGAGCTTTAACTCCCACCTCCGGGAGAACTTTGAACATGTTCTGGGGGAGGTGGGGGACATTGAGTCCAAGTGGGCCATGTTCCGTGCCTCTATTGTTGAGGCAGCTTACTGGAGCTGCGTCCGCAAGGTTGTCGGTGCCTGTCGCGGTGGCAACCCTCGAACCCGGTGGTGGACATCGGCGGTGAGGGATGCTGTCAGGCTGAAGAAGGAGTCCTATCGGGCCTTTTTGGCCTGTGGGACCCTGGAAGCAGCTGATGGGTACCGGCAGTCCAAGCGACATGCAGCTCAGGTGGTCGCTGAGGCAAAAACTCGGGCATGGGAGAAGTTCGGAGAGGCCATGGAGAATGACTTCTGCACGACTTCGAGGCGATTCTGGTCCACCATCCGGCGTCTCATGGGGGGAAAGCGGTACACCACCAACACTGTTTATAGTAGGGGTGGTGTGCTACTGACCTCAACTCGGGATGTCGTGGGTCGATGGGCAGAATACTTTGAAGACCTCCTCAATCCCACCGGCACGTCTTCCACTGAGGAAGCAGAGCCTGGGGACTCTGGGTCGGGCCCTCCAATCTCTGGTGCTGAGGTCACCAAGGTGGTTAAAAAGCTCCTCGGTGGCAGGGCCCCGGGGTGGATGAGATTCGCCTGGAGTTCCTTAAGGCTCTGGATGTTGTAGGGTTGTGTTGGCTTACGTGACTTTGCAATATTGCGTGGACATTGGGAGAAGTTCCCCTGGATTGGCAGACCGGGGTGGTGGTCCCCCTATTCAAAAAGGAGGACCGTAGAGTGTGTTCCAACTACAGGGGGTTCACACTCTTAAGCCTCCCTGGTAAGGTCTATTCAGGGGTTCTGGAGAGGAGGGTCCATCGGATAGTTGAACCTCGGATTCAGGAGGAGCATTGCGGTTTTCGTCCTGGTCTAGGAACACTGGACCAGCTCTACACTCTCAGCAGGATCCTAGAGGGTGTGTGGGAGTTTGCCCAACCGGTCTACAAGTGCTTTGTGGACTTGGAGAGGGCGTTTGACCGCGTCCCTTGGGGAACCCTGTGGGGGGTACTCTGGGAGTATGGGGTACCGGGTCCTTTGATACGGGCTGTTAGGTCCCTGTATGACCGGTGTCAGAGCCTGGTCCGCATCGCCGGCAGTAAGTCAGGCTTGTTCCCGGTGAGAGTTGGACTCAGCCAAGGTTGCCCTTTGTCACCGATTCTGTTCATAATTTTTATGGACAGAATTTCTAGGTGCAGCCAAGGTGTTGATGGGATCCGTTTTGGTGGCCTGTGGAAAATAAATAATTGTTCTAAACTTAAAAAACTCTTAAAAGAA
>NC_056514.1:20330236-20346149 GCF_014905685.2 Nematolebias whitei | reverse complement strand
TTAAATAATATTTAAACAATACATGTTAGTTTATTAATTTTTTCACAGGCCTTAGGATTGCGTCTTTGCTTTTTGCAGATTATGTGGTCCTATTGGCTTCATCAGATCGTGATCTACAGCTTTTGCTGGAGCAATTCGCAACCGAGTGTGACATGGCTGGGATGAGGATCAGTTCCTCCAAATCCGAGGCCATGGTCTTGAGCCGGAAAAGGGTAGAGTGCCCTCTCCAGGTCAGGGAGGAGGACCTGCCCCAAGTGGAGGAGTTCAAGTATCTTGCGGTCTTGTTCACGAATGAGGGAAAAATGGAACGTGAGATCGATAGGCGGATAGGTGCAGCGTCTGCAGTGAAACGGGCGCTGTACAGGTCTGTCATGGTGAAGAGAGAGCTGAGTCAAAAGGCAAAGCTCTCAATTTACCGATCGATCTACGTTCCTACCCTCATCTATGGTCATGAGCTTTGTGTTGTGACCGAAAGAACAAGATCTAGGATACAAGCGGCCGAAATGAGTTTTCTCCGCAGGGTGTCTGGGCTCTCCCTTAGAAATATAGATGCTCGATCATCCGGGAGAGACTCAGAGTAGAGCTGTTCCTTCTCCACGTCAAGAGGAGCCAGTTGAGGTGGCTTGGGCATCTGGTTAGGATGCCTCCTGGACGCCTCCCTGGTGAGGTTTTCCAGACACGTCCCACCGGGAGGAGGCCCAGAGGAAGACCCAGGGCACGCTGGAGGGACTATGTTTCTCAGCTGGCCTGGGAACGCCTCGGGATTCCCCTGAGGAGCTGGCCCAAGTGACTGGGGAGAGGCAAGTCTGGGCCTCCCTACTTATGCCGCGACCCGACCCCGGATAAGCGGAAAAAAGCGGTTGGATGGATGAGAATTAATTATTTCCATGTTGAAACAGCGCCGCTCAGTGGTGAAGCTGCATATCATTTTAACCATGACGTAAATATGTCAATGAGTTTAACGGAAAGTAACATGAAAATTGGCGGAGATAGAGCACATACTTTTCTAAGTAAATTAAGACAGTTCTTATTCATAAACGGAATTATACCAGTACATTTTCCCTAATCTTATCATATTCCACTGCGATCCGTGCGACCTGGAAGTATTCCTTTTAGCGCATGCGCAAATGAGCTACACTACGTGTGCTTCCGTAACAGATCGGGGAACCGACCATATGCTTATCAAAGCCAGGCTAAAAAGCTGCGGTAACTTCGTCAAACGTGCTGCTAAGAGTGTGAAATAAACCGGCAGCTTCTCGCGTTTTACCGAATCCACTCACCTATTGGCCCTCGGACGGTGGCGTAAAGCTCGTTAACTCTGGAAGAGGCGACCATGGACTCGAGAGATACAGCCCCGGATTCATGGGAGCAGGAGGAAGATGCCGAGGCCCCGGAGCTCCCAGCCGCCTTCGCTGCCCTCAACGTGAACGCCAAGCCGTTCGTCCCCAACGTGAACGCCCCGGTGTTTGTACCCAGCTTCCTCCAGAGCGGCCCGGTAGAGACGCCGGCCTCAGGTGGTAGGTTGACGCTAAGTTAGCACAACTCGCTAGCTCTCATGCTAACTCTGCTAAGTTAGCTTTCTGGGTGCGACTCGCAGCGCGCAGTGTTTCCGGCCTCTTATCACGGTTCTGTTCAACAAGTTGGCCTGCCAGTCATGTGCTGCAACACCGTCTCAAGTTAATTCACACACGGAACAAAAATAAGACGAGGCCACCGCTTTAGTTTGCCCAACACATTTATGAAAGTTTGACACGCTTTGTGTTTTGCCCTCGCAGGTTCAACTAGCTGCTAACATGGAGGTGGCAGACACTGCATGCTTCGGTTAAACTTGCACATCCGTCCATTTAGGCTGCTTTTACTGGAGGGCACTGGTGGAAATCGTGAACTGGTTTACTCCCAGACAGGTCTGAGAGTCCTGTTCAACCACGAACTGCTCCATATTTGGGTTTCTGGCTGCGGTCAGACCATGTGCACAGGGTCTGCGGAGAACATGATGCAACCTCACTCTTCCCTGCCTGAAATAGACCAACATTAACATTTTCTGTGATGCAGGGGTTGCAGAAGTATTCATCCTCCTGGTTGCCTCTGCACCCTGGAGTTTAGTTGGTTATTAATCGGATTACAAAAATTAAAATGCAAATGTAAGGCTGGGAAATAAGAACAACATTTCACAAATACTCCTCACTCCCTAAAGTGGTGTGTGCACGTGTTAGCAAGTTTCTTCAGGTCTAACCACTGCACCACTGTCACTTCTTCATGGCCAGCTCCATAGATTCACACCAGAGCTTCCCAGTTGGATTGGGCCAGTCCAGGACCTTTAACTGGTTCTCCTTAAACCACTGGAGTGTTGCTTCAGCTGTGTGTTTAGGGTCATAGTCCTGATGGAAGAACTTCAGTTGAGCTCCGTCTGTTTCCTTTAACTCGAGTCAGTTTCTCAGTCCCTGCTGATGAGAAACAGGCCCACACCATGATGCTTCCAGCACCATGCTTTACTGTGGGCATGGTGTTCTCAGCACGTTAAGAGGTGCTTCTTGTACACCAGATTCAGTTGTTCTTGGTGGTGAAAAAGTGAAGTTTGAGTCTCATCTGACCACAGCACCTTTTTCCACATGGTCAGGGAAGAAATGACAAAGTACCTTATTTTATATTTTTACTCGGTGGATTTTTCCTTCCACTCTTCCTTGAAGCTCAGGTCTGTGCAGTTTGTGAACAGATCATCTCATCTGAGCAGAAGAGCTGCTCAGGCTGCTGTTTCATGCACCTTTTTATATTATTATAGTACAGCAGCGTATACAGTACTCCGATTATCGTGGGGGTTACGTTCCACCCCCCCCAGCCCCGCAATAGGTGAAAAACTGCAAAGTTACGCTATATTTATTTGTGTTTATATATATTTTAAGGCCTTACAAACCCTTCCCACACTCTTGCAATGTTTGCAACTTTTAAACCTACATCATTTTAACAACATACATAGATGTACTGTAAAATTTTACTCCCCAGCTCTGCAGACCAGCAGCTCGGTTCGGCAGACCTACCCTGCAGTGACGAAGCCCACCGCCCCGTCCAGGTTGATGTGCACGTGGATAACTGAGCTTCAGGATTATTTGTGACTTTCCTGCCAGTTCTTTGAGCTCAATAGATCGATCGCCACTTCTGACTTTGCGTTGCTAAACTTTCCCTCCGTTTTGGCAGAAAGCAGTGGCCGGAAGCACTGTTGGCTTCTGGGTAGTGCAGTTCTTTTGACGTGCGTTACAGTTTAGACTTACTGAAAGAAAACTACAAAATGGCGGTGCCTGTCCGAAGTATTTTTTTTTTCATGAACTTTTTATCCCGTACTGTCCCAAACACGGACGTACTAAAGTTGACAATCGCTGGAAAATTGCAAAAGAGCAAGGCTGCTAAAGTCGAACCACGAAGTAGTGAGGGAGGGACTACTCTATTTTAGATCCTTGTAAACTGTTTATTTTTATAGTTTATATTTTTGGGTGTAATGGGGAACTTGAGTACACAATTTTGTTCCATCTCATGTACCACATGTGGTGCGAATGACAGTAAAGGACATTGAGCGTTGCTCGGCTCGTCAGGGCTGTCATTGACCTCCTGGATGCTTCTCTAACGCTCCTCTTGGCTGATCTGAGTTTTGGTCGACAATCTTTTCTTAGCAGGTTTGATGCTTTCACATCGTCTTCTTATGTATTAATTGAAGTCTGTGGGACCTTCAGGGTTTAGGATGTATATTTTTATGATCTGTACTTCATGACAGCTTTGTCTCTGTGTGATGTTCTTCATGCGGTCGACTGCACTACTTCCAGGTGTTGCTCCGCGAGGCCTTGGTTAGATACTCCCAACAGTTTGTTGACACTCGCGTTGTTCACGGGTGGATCTTATGAAACTAATGATGCTTCTGAAAGCAAAGAGGTGAATACATGTGCTCATGCCACTTTTCTACATTATACTTTTTGAACGTATTTTAAACACGTTTTTCCGTTGATTCGTTTTAAATACCGGTATGTTGTTGAATTATTGCTTATAATCAGTTTCAAACTCCAAATAGATTCCAGTCATAAGGTGACAAAAAGATCTACCCACAGGATGAGCTTCATGTCCGAGGTCCTGTTCAGCTGCGTGGCCAGTTGGATAAAACGTTTGGTTTCTCTCAGATCCTCACTTTGAACTCAGCTCAGTTTATTTGGTTAAACGTTTGTCTTCACTCTGGATGCTGCGTCTGCTCTCATAAAGAAGCCAGGTGTTGATTTTAATTGAAAAAGCAAATAAAGATGACTTTTTCCTCACTTCCTGTAGAGACATTCAAGGACGTTTTAATTTTTGTTCCTGATTTTGTCCTAAAGACGAGGCAGGACGAGCGAGGCCACCAGCAGCTTCCTGCAGGGTGGTTATTCACTCTATTGTGATCCACTTTTCTTTACATTTTTTGGCATCTTTCTCGTCCCGTAGTTTTCAAAGTATTTCAACAAATCGTAAAATGTTCAGCTAGTTCAGGTGCTGGTGAAGATTCTCAGTCATCCAGGACATGATGATTCAAAAAGTGTTCAGTACAAAAACAACTTCTCTCACTCTCTGCTCTTTGAATTGAGAAAGCTGCTCGGATGAGGAGCGAAACGTCTTCTGTCACAAATAAAGTCCACTTGTTTTTGTATTGAACACTTTTTGAATTCAGCTAGTTCAGGACAATCCTGCTATGACTTTTGGTATTGGTACAATTTTAGCTGTTTGAAATATTTAGCCTTTTCTGACATTTTTTTCTCATAGAAAATGAATTGAGCTCATTTTCCATCCTTCAGATCTTTAGATCTGTTTACAACCTTATACTACTCCTTTCACATTTTGTTCTGCTTCGGCTTCTTTCAGCTTCCTTATGCAAATTTAAACATTTTTTCTGCTACTTTCAGCTCATTTCAGCTGTTTTGTGATCCTTTCATATTTTTTCTAACTACATTTCTGTGTTCTAACTTCGTTCTGCTTATTTCAGCTTGTTATACTCCTTTCAGCTTATTTCTGCAAGTTTCAGCTTTTTCTGCTATTTCAGCTACTATATAGCTGTTTTATGCTAATTTAAACTTTTCAGCTAATGACATGTTTTGCACTCATTTAAAAAAACATTTTCAGCAAAAATTCACAATTCACTTTTCGGATTTTTTTTTAGCTACTTTTCAGCTGTTCTTTTTTGTGCTCATTTTTGCTTCTTTCAGCACACGTGCTCTTTCTGCTTCTGCAATTTAAGCTTGTTCTACCTTTTCAGCTACTTTTTTTTTTTTTAAGCATTTTTAGCCAATTTCAGCTGTTTTTAGATAAATTCAATTTTTTATGGTAATTTCAGCTACTATCCGCATAGTTAACCTCTTTATGGCAATTTCAGCTTTTTCTGCTATTTCAGCAACTTTTTAGCTGTTTTGTGCTAAATTTAGCTTTTTCAGCTAATTCCACATTTTTGAGCTAATTTCAGCTCTTTCCACTTCCTTCTGGTAGTTAAAGCATCCGTTTGCCTTTTCATCTACTTTTTTGTGCTGATTTAATTCCTTTTTTGTTGCTAATTTTCAAATGTTTGTGCCGATTTCTGCTTATTTAAACCTATTTCATCAAATATGTGTTCTTTCTGCTTTCTTCTGCTATTTAGCTAATTTCAGCTGCTTTTCAGCAAGTTCTTCAGCAATAAGCATTCACACTGTATTTTCACAGGAAATGCAGTTTCTGTAGTTTAACTTGTTCTCATTTGCTGAACAGAACTTGATTCTCTGATTGTTTTTGAACGGATGGCAGAGCTTCGTTAGATTTACACGACGACTAAATGAACAGACAGAAGTTCTCGTCGTGTTTTAGCGTCTCGTTGAGGCGCAGCAGGACTCTGAGTGTAATGAACCTCGTTTGATTTCAGCTCCGGTGGAGAACGGAAACACCGAGGCGGACATGAACACAGAGGAGGAGACGTGGGAGCAGAAGGAGGAACCTGGGGGAGGTGAGGGAGGTGGAGGACAGGAGGCGGGTACAGAAGGAGGCTGCGAGGAGGGAGGCGCCGCGGGGAGAGAAGATGAGGAGATGATGGAGGAGGAAGAGGAGGAGATGCCCGTACCTAAAGTGGCTCCTCCGCCACCCGACGCTCCCAAGAAGGAGCACGTGAACGTGGTCTTCATTGGTCACGTGGGTGCGTACCGCTCACACAACCGGTCTGGATGGAAAGATTATACAGAATGTTTGGAATTTAAAATATTCTTGTTATATTTTTAACATCAGATGCTGGTAAATCAACAATTGGAGGGCAGATCATGTGAGTAATTAATTTGGATGTTTTGTGCAGCAGTGACTGTCTGCTAGCTGCAGCGCTACATGTTTGTTGTTGTTGTTGTTGTTGTTAGGTACCTGACTGGAATGGTGGACAAGAGAACTCTGGAAAAATACGAGCGAGAAGCAAAAGAAAAGAACAGAGAGACATGGTGAGAACTTTACACAAAGATGGTATTGTTTCTGAACACTTTAGGTGCACTTATTATTATTATTATTATTTTTTAGGCCTGTCACAATAAACAAATCAATCAATCACATGATACAGGTCCTTCTCAAAAAATTAGCATATTGTGATAAAGGTCATTATTTTCCATAATGTAATGATAAAAATGAAACTTTCATATATTTCAGATTCATTGCACACCAACTGAAATATTTCAGGTCTTTAATTGTTTTAATACTGATGATTATGGCATACAGCTCATGAAAACCCAAAATGCCTGTCCCAAAAAATTAGCATATCATGAAAAGGTTCTCTAAACAAGCTATTAACCTAACCATCTGAATCAACGACGTAACTCTAAACACCTGCAAAAGATTCCTGAGGCTTTTAAAAACTCCCAGCCTTGTTCATTACTCAAAACCTCAATCATGGGTAAGACTGCCGACCTGACTGCTGTCCAGAAGGCCATCATTGACACCCTCAAGCAAGAGGGTAAGACACAGAAAGAAATTGCTGAACGAATAGGCTGTTCCCAGAGTGCTGTATCAAGACACCTCAGTGGGAAAAGTGTGGCAGAAAATGCTGCACAACGAGAAGAGGTGACCGGACCCTGAGGAGGATTGTGGAGAAGGGCCGATTCCAGACCTTGGTGGACCTGTGGAAGCAGTGGACTGAGTCTGGAGTAGAAACATCCAGAGCCACCGTGCACAGGCGTGTGCAGGAAATGGGCTACAGGTGCCACATTCCCCAGGTCAAGCCGCTTTTGAACCAGAAACAGCGGCAGAAGAGCCTGACCTGGGCTACAGAGAAGCAGCACTGGACTGTTGCTCAGTGGTCCAAAGTACTTTTTTCGGATGAAAGCAAATTTTGCATGTCATTCGGAAATCAAGGTGCCAGAGTCTGGAGGAAGACTGGGGAGAAGGAAATGCCAGAAGTCCAGTGTGAAGCACCCACAGTCAGTGATGGTCTGGGGTGCCATGTCATCTGCTGGTGTTGGTCCACTGTGTTTTATCAAGGGCAGGGTCAATGCAGCTAGCTATCAGGAGATTTTGGAGCACTTCATGCTTCCATCTGCTGAAAAGCTTTATGGAGATGAAGATTTCATTTTTCAGCACGACCTGGCACCTGCTCACAGTGCCAAAACCACTGGTAACTGGTTTACTGACCATGGTATTACTGTGCTCAATTGGCCTGCCAACTCTCCTGACCTGAACCCCATAGAGAACCTGTGGGATATTGTGAAGAGAAAGTTGAGAGACGCAAGACCCAACACTCTGGATGAGCTTAAGGCCGCTATCGAAGCATCCTGGGCCTCCATAACACCTCAGCAGTGCCACAGGCTGATTGCCTCCATGCCACGCCACATTGAAGCAGTCATTCATGCAAAAGGATTCCCGACCAAGTATTGAGTGCATAACTGAACATGATTATTTGAAGGTTGGTGTTTTTTTTATTAAAACCACTCGTCTTTCATTGGTGGGATGAAATATGCTAATTTTTTGGGACGGGCATTTTGGGTTTTCATGAGCTGTATGCCATAATCATCAGTATTAAAACAATTAAAGACCTGAAATATTTCAGTTGGTGTGCAATGAATCTGAAATATATGAAAGTTTCATTTTTATCATTACATTATGGAAAATAATGACCTTTATCACAATATGCTAATTTTTTGAGAAGGACCTGTAAATGAAAATTATCAACTTTATTTTCATTTATCGGCTTTATCGTTTCTTCGTGTCTCTCTTTCTACTGAAGACACTGGATGACAAAAAGCTCAACTCCGGTGCTCTTCACTGACTCCTCCCTTTCTCTTTTCTCTTTAAAATCTGTTTTAACCGTCCAAAATCACGTTTTTGGGTCGTTAAAAGCAGCTAAGCTAAGCTACGAGCTAAGCTAACAAGTTGACCTCCGGAAAAAAAACCTCCGTCTTGTCGAAGCTCCGAAATTCACGGTTGAAACCTGTGCCTTTGTCTAAAAGTTTTTTTTTTTTTTTTTGCAAAAAGAAGCTGAGAAATTGTTTACTGATTTTTTTTGATGAAAATGAAATGATTTGAAAAATGCTATGCTAAAGAGCTCAAACCACGCCGAGCGTCTGCCATTTTGAGAACTGAAAAAAAGGAGAGCCCATGTCACGTCCAGGGGCCTCCCTCCCATTTTTTTGTAAAGAGACACGCTACTCGCTCCCTCACTATCCATCCTTTGGTTCAAACAGTCTTAAACTGCCGTCTGGTGGTCGAAAAAAGGTACTGCATGCAAACATTTGCCAACATTTCTTCTTATATTTGACAATAATTAGAAATTATTGTCAAATTTCAAACAATGTTATTGTTTATCACAATATTGTCTGAGACAATTAGTCGCCCAGCAAAATTTGTTATCGTGACAGGCCTATAGTATTTTTATTATTATTTAATTTGTGTGAACGTGGTCGTTGTAGGTATTTATCGTGGGCTTTGGACACAAACCAGGAGGAGAGAGACAAGGGGAAGACAGTTGAGGTTGGGAGAGCTTACTTTGAGACTGAGAAGAAGCATTTTACCATCCTGGACGCTCCCGGACACAAGAGCTTTGTCCCCAACATGATCGGCGGCGCGTCACAAGCCGACCTCGCAGTTCTGGTGAGGCTGACCAGTAAACGCTTCCACAGCAACTCTTTCTTTTCTTCCGTCCAGTTATTTAAAAAACCAGCTCATTTATCTTTATCTCTTTCTTTCTTTCAGGTAATCTCGGCAAGAAAGGGGGAGTTTGAGACCGGCTTTGAGAAGGGGGGCCAGACACGGGAACACGCCATGCTGGCTAAAACAGCAGGAGTGAAACATCTCATCGTCCTGATCAACAAGATGGACGACCCCACGGTGAACTGGAGCCTAGAGAGGTCAGAATAACAACGGGTTTGTTTGAGTTCAAACTTTTATTTTTGGTTTGGGGTCTCAATAAGTTTACTTCTTTTTTTTTTCCCTCATAAAACTTGATAATTAAAAAAATTAAAGCAAGAAGGCAAAATGTGCCATTTTTGTATTTTGGCTGCCATCTTCCAGGTATGAAGAGTGTAAAGAGAAGCTGGTGCCATTTTTAAAGAAGGTGGGCTTCAACCCCAAGAAGGACATCCATTTCATGCCCTGCTCTGGACTCACAGGTGCCAACCTCAAGGACTTTGCACCTGAAGGCTCCTGGTACACGTAAGTCCGGTTTTTACACCATGAAGAGTTCAGCTAATTGCAAATATAAATACTCAATCCACAGCTTTTACATTTATTTTAGGAAGTAAAATAAGGTCTCATTGCAAATGTAGTAAATGCGTCTAAACTAGAGAGATTGCAGTTCCTGCGAAAATACAGTGTGAATGCTTATTGCAGAAGAACTTGCTGAAAAACAGCTGAAATTAGCTAAAAACATGCTGAAATATAGCTGAAATGGAAGAACAAGCAAAAGAAAGCAGAAAGAACACATATTTGCTGAATTGGGTTTAAATAAGCAGAAATGAACGCAAATTAGGAAATTGGCTGAAAAAGATGAAATTAGCAAAAAATTGCTAGATGAAAGGGAAACATTTTGTCAGAAGCTTCAGTGTACAAAATAACATGTTGCACTATAATCTCAACTGGTAAATAGAAAGAGGCTTTAGCAGATTTTTTTTTTTTTGTGGTTTATTATTTTTTTTTACACATTTGTTGAAAAAAGCAGTGGATTGCTGAAAATCTAGGATCCATCAGGAAGAAGAGTAAGTGACTCATAACTGCACATGGTTTATTCACGAGGAACTGTCTGTGGTTTGTTTTTGTTTGCAGAGGTTTGCCCTTCATCGCCCACCTGGACAGTTTGCCAAACTTCAACAGATCCAGTGACGGAGGCGTCAGACTTCCCATTGTAGACAAATACAAGGTGAGGGACGTCTTCCACTGCGTTCTCTCATGGAGACTAAATAAAAATGTAACATTCGAACCATGGAGCAGAAAATATTTCCTTTTGTTGTTTTGTTCCTTTTTCATTTTGTGTTTGTTCTGGGATATTTAGTAAAAACCACGCACTGCAGGTCTGCGAGCTGCAGTCTCTTCACAATAGTTCAGCTTCTTGGCACTCGTGGGTTCTGGATTGAAAGCCGTGAACGTGTTGACGGAGCTGAGTTAGTTTTCAGCTTTTTGTTTTTGTTGTTTTTCTTATATATTATTTATTCAGCTTATTTTCTCTCGTTGTGTTTGAACTACCGTACCTTCCGGTCTATAAGCTGCTACCTTTTTCACAAGCTTTGAACCCCGCAGCTTATACAGTTCATTCAACCTTTATTTCTACAGGTTAGTCTCACTGAGCCTCGAGGACTCATTTACAAGAGACCTGGTTTAAACCAAGAACACGGATGAATCCCTGATACCTGATCATCGTACTGATTATTGTCCGACAGAAACCTGGAACAACAGGAAGGTTTTGTTGGTGTAAATGAATCCACTCCAGCTAATTGTTTACATTTTCATGTTCCTTGAACAGGGCTGCACGGTGGCGCAGTTCGTAAAGCTGCTGCCTCTCAGCGAGCAGGCTACCCTCGCTCAAATCCCAGCCTGGGGGCCTTTTTGGGCGGAGTCTGCACACGCGCTCCGTGCATGCGTGCCCCCCTCCTCCTCCTCCCACAGACCAAAAACATGCATGCCATTACATGCATTTAAACTGTAAACATTTTGACCATTGATGCTGAAAAATTAAATATAATCAATAACTAATAAATTAAAATTGATCAACATTTTAACTCTGAGTTATAGAAAACACTTTGACCTGCAAAACAGAAATGAATAAAACAATTTGTGCAGATTTTTTATTTTTTTTTTTGGAGGAAGTCGGGATCAATAAGCACACTATCGATTAAAAACAAAAAAAATGTCAACGTGAAAGAGGAAAGAGGAGGCAGGTGTCGCTCTCGCGTTGAGTTTACTCTTTGTTGCCTTCGTTCTGCGAGTGACAAGTGTCCAGAGTGTCGTATAAACGGCAGCGGAGGTGTCGGAACTCTAAATCAAAAATTCATGTTTGAATTTATGCTCTAACTAAAATGTTCATATGTGAAAAGAAAACATAAATTTATAGCAGCTGATGTCTCCTGGTTGTGTTTCCAGGATATGGGCACAGTGATCCTTGGGAAGCTGGAGTCTGGGTCCATCAGTAAAGCTCAGCAGCTGGTCATGATGCCAAACAGGGTGAGCGCTCCTCACACTCCTGTATTACATCATTTGAACAGGTCTCTGCTTTTAATTCCACAAAGGTTTTTGTCTTCATGTACAAACTTCACCTGTTTGTGTGTTGCAGCACACCGTGGAAGTACTGAGCCTGCTCAGCGACGATGTGGAGACGGATGACGCGAGCCCCGGGGAGAACCTGAAGCTGAGACTGAAGGGAATAGAAGAAGAGGAGATCCTCCCCGGTTTTATTCTCTGCAGCCCCGACAACCTCTGCCACACCGGTCGCACCTTTGATGCACAGGTAATAACCAAAAAGTCAGCTTTGCTTCGTGCTGCTCACATTTCCTCTTAGAATCCAAATTTTCTTAGGCTGAAGATTAAAGATTAATTTAATTTATCACCATTTGTCACATGGCATTTTGAGTCTGTGTTGCTAAGCTGTGGATATTTTTCACGTGAAGTGAATTATGAGAGTTATTATTATTATGCAAGTTATTTTCAGGCTTTTTTCTAACACAATGTACGGTGAGCGTACTGAAATTAGGCAAAGAAAGATTCATCAAAAAGTAGTAAACGTGACACGCTGCTGATTTCATTTTCAAATTACTATTATTTTTGTTCAGATTGTCATCATCGAGCACAAATCAATCATTTGTCCCGGCTACAACGCAGTCCTCCACATCCACACCTGCATTGAAGAAGTGCAGATCACAGTAAGTTGCTGCTCGGCAACAATAACCTTATTACAGCTGCTGCTGTCACGTGTTCGTCGCCGTTTGTTCATCTTTAGTTTCGTTTGCCAAGTCTGTTGTTAATCTCTTATCGTTCCGACCTCAGGCATTAATCTGTCTGGTTGACAAGAAGACGGGAGACAAAAGTAAAACGCGACCTCGCTTCGTGAAGCAGGACCAGGTGTGTATCGCCAGGCTCCGGGCAGCGGGAGTCATCTGCCTAGAGACCTTCAAAGACTTCCCCCAGATGGGACGATTCACACTGCGAGACGAAGGTAAGAACACACCCAACCTCCATTGAGACAGGCTGGAGACTGGTTTGAACCTGAGGCCAGTTCTGCAAGTCCAGTATGACGCCTCTTTACCATTGATAAGTACGACTCCACTTGGGCCTCGTTTTATCAGTTCTTCTCAGGTGTAGGTGATCCACTGTGACTTGTTTCTCGCTCTGTGGGCGGGATCATAAATGCAAAGTGGGCGGGATCATAAATGCAAAGTGGGCGGGATCATAACAGGTCATTGTGTTCAAGCCACTCCGCCTATTGTTGTCCTTAATCTTCATACTTTAGCTTATTCGTGTGGGTGTAGCCATGCTGCACCATCATCTCTGATATCTCTCTGTAAATGAGTTCATTTCTTGTGGAGTCGTCCGTCAACACGATGAGGAAGTGGAGGTTCAGATGTAGTTTTGCAGTTCTGCTCGACAGGTCATCCAGTAACGTACAGTAGCTCCTCTGGCCACTCAACACCTGCTGTCTCTGCTTACATCAGAACGATCACCTCAGAGCCGTCTGTTTGGAACCTCCAACAAGGTGGTCCCATAAACCGGGCTGAGTGTGTGTGTGGGGGGGGGTCCCAGCAGCAGACAGGCCCTTAACTGGTGCGGAACTGATGAGAGTTGAGACAGTGGCAAAGCGTCATTAGTGGCTTGGTGAGGCAGTGAGTTCAACTCTGGGTTTTCACCGTCGCAGCTTGTTTCTTATCAAAGTTCATGAACACGGCGAGTTTGCTGGAACCCGAAGCATGTTAGGTTCTGAGATGAGGAAACGTAAAAATCAACAATTAATAAATAATGTTGATGTTTCTCCCTGAATAAAATTGTTATATTTATGAGCTGCAACTACTGGAAACTAGCTGGCAACTAAATTACAAAGACATTCAGAGGCAGTGTGCAGATGTTCAGGAACTGCAGACTTGATGAGTTCTGAGTGTTTACACCCATTGGGGCGGCTGTGGCTGAGTGGTTAGAGCAGTCATCCTCCAATTTAAGAGTTGGGGGTTCGAATCCACCAGCAGTCAGATGCCGAAGTGTCCATGGGCAAGACACTGAACAGCTCGTCACCTCCGATGTGTGACCCATCAGTGTATGAATGTGATAAAGCTCTGATTAGTCTCTTTAGAATGGTTTGTTCAATTAGTTTTGTATAGATCTAGTATAGAGCTGTATGAATGGGTAAATGAGGACACAGATTCTTGTGTAAAGAGCTTTGAGTGTCTTGATTAGATAGAAAGATGTTATATAAGTACAGTCCATTTACCCAGAGATGTGCAGATATTTATTGTGGGCAGTCTTTGAAAAGTGTGGCCTATTTTTGTGTGCATGGTTTACAAAACTACTGTAGACACATTATGTTGTTGAGTTCTTCCACGTACATCAAACCCACACACAAACCTTTACACGCAAGACTTATTCTAGTAGAGGACAGTTTGAGATGTAGATGGACAAATTTGGACCATTATTAAAAATATAATAATAATATTCCATCCATCCGTTATCTTTACCCTCTTCTTCCATTTTGGGTCACAGTGGTCGCCGGTGCCCATGTCCAGCAATCACTGTGCGAGGGGCGGGGTACACCCTGGACGGGTTAATAATAATATTAATTATTATTATTATTATTGGCATGGTAATCAGCCTCTGATGCTGCTTTTAAATTTATCTAAACTAGAGAAATTGCATTTCCTGTGAAAATGCAGTGTGAATGCTTATTGCAGAAGAACTTGTTGAAAAACAGCTGAAATTAGCTAAAAAAAAATGCTGAAATGTAGCTGAAATGGAAATGGAAGAACAAGCCTAAGTTGGCAGAAGAAAGCAGAAAGAAGACATTTGCTGAATTTGCTTTAAATAAGCAGAAATGAGCACAGGAATTAGGAAATTGGTGGGGGAAAAAGCTTAAATTAGAAAAAATAACAAGCTGAAAAGTAGCTGAAAAGGCAGAAAGAACCTTAAACCACCAGAAGGAAGTGGAAGGAGCTGAAATGAGCTCAGAAAATGTGGAATTAGCTGAAAAAGCTAAATTTAGACAAAACTGCTAAAGTAGCAGAAATAACAGAAAAAAACTCAAATTAGCAGAAAGAAGTTAACTAGGCTGAAAGTAGCATAAATTACCACGAAAGACTTGTATTTATCTAAAAAGCTGAAATTAGCTAAACAATTCTGAAAAGTAGGTTAGAAAATGTTTAAATTAGCAGAAGAAAGCAGAAAGAACATGTTTTCCAAATTAGGCTGAAAGAAGCAGAAACGAGCACAAAAAAGTTGAAATTGTCTGGAAAAAGCTGAAATGAGGAAAAAACAGATTAAAAGTAGCAGAAAAAGCAGAAACTACCATAGCTTAAATTACCAAAATGAAGTGGCGTGAGCACAATTTTGCTGAATTAGGCAGAAAAAAGTTAAAATGAGTGCAAAAAAACAAAGTGGAATTAGCTGAAAAAGTTAAAATTGGCATAAAAAAAGCTAAATGGTAGCTGAAGTAGCAGAAAAAGTGGAAACTTGCATAAATAAGCTGAAAGGAGCAGAACAAGCTAAAATTAGCAAAAATAAGTTAGAAGCACAAAAATGTTTTAGTTAGCAAAAATGATCTAAAAAGAGCAAAGAAACAGCTGAAATTAGCTGAAATTAGTTAAAAAAAAAAGTTTAAATTTTCACAAGGAATCTAAAAGAAGCTGAAGCAGAACAAAATGTGAAAGGAGCAGTAAAAGATCTAAAGATTTGAAGGATGTAAAATGAGCTCAATTCATTTTCTATGAATAAAAAAATGACAGAAAAGGCTAAATATTTCAAACGGATAAAGTTGCACTAATACCAAAAATCATAGAAGGATTTGATTTGATTTGTTGAAATAGTTTGAAAACTGTGAGACGAGAACCGCGCCGAAAAACATAGGGAAGAAAAACGGATCACAGTAGAGTGAATGCTTCTTAAGTGTTCACACAACTATTGTTGTGATTTGTCTCGTTGTTAATGAAGATCCCAACATTTCATACACACCACGTGTGACACACGCGGTGAAACGAAATTGTGTAAACAGGGTCCCAGTTACATCCAACAAAAATATTAATGTAAAAGAAAAACGGTAATAAGATCTAAGAGAGGAACTAAAAAAAAACATTAACTAAAAATATGTTAAGCACTTGTAGTATAAAAACTTTACGCCAAACAGCAGCACGAACATGAGTCTGAGAGCAGATGAGCACAAATGTACACAGCAACATGAAACAGATCAGCAGCAACATGAAACGGATCAGCAGCAACATGAAACGGATCAGCAGCAACA
>NC_056514.1:20309226-20330226 GCF_014905685.2 Nematolebias whitei | reverse complement strand
TGAAACGGATCAGCAGCAACATGAAACGGATCAGCAGCAACATGAAATGGATCAGCAGCAACATATGATTTTTCACAGTGATTATTCTAGTTAGAGATTCATAAGTCTAACAGCCTCAGGGTAGAAGCTGTTCCTCAGTCTAGTGGTTCTACACTTAATGCTCCTCAACCTCCTGCCTGAGGGGAGTGGGGCAAAAAGTGTGTGCTGGGTGAGTGTGGTCCTTCATGATGCAGGTGGCCCTTTTCCTGCGTCTGGAGGTGTAGATGTCTGTGGTGGTGGTGGTTTAGGCTGCGTGCAGCAACGTGAGCACTGCACATGCGTTGAAACAACAAATCTTTAAAGACTGAAGCCATGAGTGTCATCAGCGTGACCACCGGCCACTGAAATGGTGACAAACGCTTAAAGAAACACTAAAAGAGGAGAATGGCAGCGTTTGTTCTGCCAAACTGAACAATGAAGGTGAAACATTCAGAGCGTTTTTGTGGATTTGAGAATAAAGCAGCAGGTCAAAGCTAAAGTGTTTGCTTCTGTTTATATCCAGCGCACAAATTGTTGACTTTAACATTTGTTTGTTTGTTTGTTTTTGTTTCTCTAGGCAAAACGATTGCAATCGGTAAAGTGCTGAAGCTGGTTCCAGAAAAGGACTAAATGCAGCAGCGTGCATGGAGTTCCTTCACTCGTCACCTGAGGAGAAACGCTGCTGGAGCCGACCCAAACAGCTGATCTCTTTACACAACTCGGCTGAAGAGAAGATCAACAACAACAAGGAGGGAGGAGGACAAGTCCAATCGAGACTGAATCAGATTTTGTGAACATGAATTGAGAGTCCAGTGTGTCAGCTTTCTCATATTGAGAGCTCAGCTATGCCACTAATGTAGCCACACTCCCCCGCCTCCCGTGATTCCTCCGTGCTGTCGGCTGGACACCATTTGTCTTTAGAGCGGAGACGAACGCAGCGCTGCTGAGTTTGGAGACGACAAACTAAAAGTTCAGAGTGATTTCTGTATCCTGCGAAACGCCAGAGTTCTCTTATTATTATAGTCAACGTGCATCTCCTTTCTTAAGAGTGGAGTTATAAATCCAAAAGATATTTCATTTTAATAAATTGCTGCATCAGAATTTTAATTTGGTGAGCTGGGTTATTTAGACTAAGCTCACACACAGTGTTACTCTGATAATCCAAGGATAAGTTGCTCTCAGAACGAGAGCTGTTACATAATCACAGCTGAAATTAAAACCTCAAACTCAGAAACGTGTGCTGGTTTTATTTATTTATTTCTAGAAAATTCAATGCATGTTTGAACTGCTACTTTCAATATTAAATGATGAATAGTCTTGTCCTTAAAAGTTCTGCCTGCTCTACACACAATGTTGAGATGTGGGTAGAGGTGTCGCCTCAGTGAGAAGGTTGCCACATAGAATGCCAGCCTGGGTGGAGTTTGCATGTTCTCTTCATGCATGTGTGGATTTTCTCCATGTACTCAGGTTTCCTCCCACAGACCAAAAACATGCATGACTGATTGGTACCGTATTTTTCTGACTATTGCGGTGCACTGCATTATAAGGCGCAATAGCGATGAACAGGTCTGTCGAACTTTATTCAACTCATTCACAATAACCACAAAAATCATTTTGAGGTCAGTAAGCACAACCAGAATTAATACATAAGGTGCACCTCACTGTCAAGTTTTGAGAAAATTTAGGGATTTTAAGTGCGCCTTATAGTCCGAAAAATATGGTAACTAAATTGAAGAGTGAATGGTTGGTTGTCTGTGTCCCTGTGATGGACTGGAGACCCATCCAGGGTGTACCCCGCCCTTCGCACAGTACCATACCATACCACTTTATTTATAAAGCACTTAAAACAGCAACAAGGCCAACCAAAGTGCTGTACAGACAAAACAACAGGCAACACACACAGCAAAATACAAAATGAGGTAAATCAGAACACAGACATAAAAATGATGCAGATAATAAATATGACGACAAACCAGTGTGGAGCATACAGGATCAAAACACAGATCATCTTGTGTTGAAAGCTACTAAATAATAGTGGGTTTTTAAACGGGACTTGAAAACTGAGAGGGAGGGGGCCTGTCTGACAAGCAGAGGTAACTCGTTCCAAAGTCTTGGTCCTGCTACAGAGAAGGCCGTGTCTCCTCTGCGCTTAAGACGAGTTCCTGGAACTGTGAGGAGCAACTGGTCCGCTGACCTCAGGGAGCGTGGTGGGACATACGGTTGTAGCAGATCAGAGAGATTGGGGGTGGATACTGTTCAGTGATTTGTAGACATGCATGAGTATTTTGAACTAGATTCAAAAGTGAACCGGTAACCAGTGCAGTGAGGCCAAAACTGGTGTAATGTGCTCTCTTTTGCCTGTACTGGTTAAAAATCGGGCTGCTACATTCTGGACCAGTTGTAGTCGTGCAATGGAGGTTTGACTGATACCAAACAGGAGGGAATTGCAGTAATCAAGCCTAGATGTAATGAATGCATGTATTACTGTCTCCAGGTTATTTTTGGACAATATGGGCTTCAGTTTAGACAGCCGCCTCAGTTGGAAGAAGCATGATTTAACAATCATGTTTACGTGATTGTTAAGTTTCAATGCAGTTCAAACTGTTAAGTTTCAACAGTGATTGCTGGACATGGGCACCAGCGACCCCCGTGACCCAAAAATGGAATAAGCGGGTAAAAATGGATGGATGATGGATGGATGGTTGGTTGTCTCTGTGTCCCTGTGATGGACTGGAGACCAGTCCAGGTGTCCCCCAGCTCTCGTACAGTGACTGCTAGACATGAGCACCAGTGATCCCCTATGACCCGAAAAGGAAGAAGTTGGTAACACATAATGGATAGATAGAATATATTCAAAAAACGTTCAATACAAAAACAACTGGACTTTATTTGTAATAGAAGACATAATACCCAATAACTTTAGCTTGCTTTAAACTTTTAAATGCATAAATTTTAGATTTTTGTTCAATTAAATGAAATTTAATCAATTTTCAACTGAAAACTGGAACTAAAGCAACATTTACACCCATAGATATATAAAAGCGATTATATGATATCTATGTTTACACCAGCTTCATATTGTTGTTCTTTGAGGAAATGTTCAATTTTGTCTCATGTCTCAAGAATAAAGTTTTTCGTTTTGTATGTCATGACGTAGAACGCAATGCGCCAAGTGCGCATGCGTATTCCTGTTCACACGTGAAGTAGCTCGTGGACGTAAGACAGCATGGCTGAAAAGGCTGAAGTAAAATTAGATCGAGCGCAGGTAAAATGCTTTTAAATGCTTTTGTAATAATGTTATACAGCGTGTCAAGATTTAATTCTGTGTTCGACACGTTTTTTACGTGGCTGTAGTTATTTAGCTCGATACTTAGTTCTAGCTAGCTAACGTTAGCTACCGGTAGTTTGTTGGGTGCTAGTAGCCACGAATCTACTTAAAACACAGACGCTATTATAAATAAACAGTTGGATCGACATGTACTAGAGTAAGCTTGACTTCCTAGTTTGTGCTGAACCGAGTCCGTCTTACAGGTGAAAAAGGCCGTTCAGGCCTTGCAGGCTTTTCTTAAAACCAAAGCCACCGGAGACAAGCTACTCCTGGACGAGACCCAGAAGATCAGCCTGCTCTTCACCATGTGGAAGATTCCCAAAAAGGCACAGACTTTTCGCATGTGAGTACCCTCGGACTGGGCCTGAGGGACCCCCTACATACCGTAGACATAATGAGGTGTCACTCAAGTGTCCATGTGTGTTTGATTCTCAGTCCTTTGCCTCATGGCCAGAGATCTGACTCAGAGGAAGTCTGCCTCTTCACAAAAGATGAGCCCAGAATGACGTCAGAGCAGACCCAGAGGTTTTATAAGAAACTTCTGCAGGTGAAGGGCGTCAAAAACATGCCAGAGGTAGGTACTGATACATGAGGATGTGCTGAAATGAAGTAAACCCTTCTTAACCAATCATTAAAAGTGTTTACTAGCCACGCTGTGTTTTAGTTAATGTAACCAGCCATCGTTCATCTTTACCTGCTTATTCATTTCTGGGTCGTGGGGGTCACTAGTTCCCATATCCAGCAGTCACTGTGTGAGAGGTGGGGGACACACAGGACAGGATTTAAGTCCATCACAACAAATGAAGTATTTATAGGTTTAAAAAAAAAAATCTATATTTTCAGATTATCCCATACAAAGTGCTAAAGACGGAATATAAGCCCCATGAAGCCAAATGTCGCCTGCTGGGAAAATTCAATGTGTTTTTGTCTGATGACCGCGTTCGCCGCCTGCTGCCATCCCACCTCGGAAAACACTTCTACGAGAGAAACAAGTAAGAACCATCCAGGCTCAAGTATCAACCATGTGGTAGTACAGTTTTATAGGACAGTGATGTACAAGTTTGGTTCCTTCGTGCAACAAATGAAAAATGTTATTTCACTTCTGACAGCTGGAGCTGTTTGTTTCGTCAACTGACTTTTTTTTTTTTTTTTTCAAATCAATTTTCAATGTTTAAAAAAGAAATTCTCCAGAGTAGTCCGCATAGTGCTTGTTTTAAGTACTACAACAGTAAGAAATAATTAGTTTTCTACTAAAATGTTAGAGTAAATGTTCTTGAACAGGGCTAAACACTTTGAAGCTTATCTGGTTACAAGAAAAAGTTGCTTTTGATTCGGCCCAGCTATATTTATTAAACTTTCCCATTTTTGCGTTTCTAAAATGTCAGCTTTAATGTTTTTAGAAGGGGAAATGCAATAAACTGATCTCAAAGCTGCAGAACACTCGGCATTAAACAGGAACTGTTTTCCAGACATTTATCAGAGAGAAATTACTCATTCATAAAGTCTCTTTTTCCAAAGATGATGATAAAAGTCAGCACTAGTGGAGATGGGAGGATGACATTATCAAGAACTGAATCTTAAGAGATGCACGATATTGGGTTTTTGGGCAATATGTTAAAATTTATTTGACCAATACAGATATTTTTTTTCCTAGACCTAGTTACAGAGACTACATAACTTTCTCTGCTGTGGAATTAAAATACATTATTCTGCACGGTCTTTGTCAGTTTGACCTGCTGCCAGATGCAGATGTTAAAAAGGGGCTGAAAATGATGTAACACTTCAACTTGGATTATGTTTAATGTCAAATTTATTCATGACATTTACTCTAACACAATGACAACACTTGAACAGTGCAAATTTGTACATTTTCACAACTCTAAACTCGACCTGTTCACAAGCGACAAATGAAAATACCTGATACCGATACCATGCTGACAATATCGTGCATCCCTACTGAACCCAGTTAGATGCCATTGATGTTTTCAGTCGTAGTTCTTACTGCAGATGTGTGCAGCTGTGTTGACTGTGTTCTCTCCTTGTTCGTGTCTTTGTCAGAGCTCCGCTGTGTGTGAACCTTCAGAGTAAAACTCTGGCCAGAGACATCCAGAGACTAGTTCAGGGCACCACTCTGAAAATGAACAACAGAGGCCCCTGCTGGTAGGCTTTGTCTTGTTTCATTTACTACAACCAGAACCAGTTTAAGATGTAAGGAAGGAGCAAAAACATGTAGATTGTGGAGAGCGTTTGAGTAAAGGTTTAATTTCAGGGAGTTGGTAGCACCTCAGTACAACCCTGTTGATTCTGTTTGACGAGGGTCCTTGTTGGTGCCAGAGAGACTCAAAGTGAATCCAGATGGATCTCTTCTGTTGGAATCTGTCTCTACTACTTTGATACACAAAACAACAAAGTTCATATTAAATCAACACGCTGTGTTTAAACCTCACGGGCTAACGCTGCTAACTCTTCTGTTTTATATGACGGTTTACAACGCAGTATGGCACGTGTGGCCCATTCAGGCATGACTGCAGACGAGGTGACCGACAACATTGAAGCTGCCGTCCAAACGGTGGCGGACAAACTCCAAACGGTGAGTACAAAAGCCCTGAAGTGTTCTCTGGTGTTTACAGAAAGGAGAGCTTTACTGTAAAGTTAAATCTTTGGGAGCTCCTTAAAGTATTTAAATATTTTTTTTCTTTTGTTTTGGTTTTTGAGTTTTTCTTTTAAGTTGACAGAGAAGTTGGAGTAGGTCAGGGGTCTGCAACCTGCAGGTCCCTCTGCAGCAGCTCTTTCAGCCTTTGACCAAAACTGACATAAAACTGAATTTTATTGTTTGTTATACAAACAAAAATAAAGCTGGTTTGAGCAGCTTTCAGCTTTTTGGTCATTTCTTTTGCAAATATGTGAATACTAGAGGCGTAATATAATCACTTTAACTTTATGCTTTATTTCTGTACTTAATTACTTTTTCCATAATTACTGTATTTTCCATCCTATAAGTCACAGTTTTTGCATAATTTACATGCCCTGCAACTTATATTCCAAAGTGACGTATTTATGGATTTTTCCCCATAATTTATAAACCAATTTTTGGCTGAGATATGACCGTTTTCATTAATTCTGACTAAAAACAATTGAACAGTACCACTTTCAGCCACTTGATGGAAGCAGAGTAGTAGTAGTTGCTGTATGGCATGCTGTTGTATCATGTAATGCGTAAACGTGGCTAAAATGACAAATTCAAAAATGTTCAAGACAAAAACAACTGGACTTTATTATACTTTACTTTATACTTTGTTTTTTTCTTGAACTTTTTTGAATTTACCATGTCCTGGATGACTGAGAATCTTCACCAGCTATTAATGGCTCAATTGGCTTGCCGTAGAATTCCCACCTTCATTCTTCTCGCTGCTTGGAACAGTCAAACCAGCTGCACCCCCCCGGCGAAATGCAGCTAATTTGACCATTAAAGTCCATTTATTAAGCAGGTGCTAGACTGAGACACACCTTTACTATATTTTCAGGCAAATATTTGTTTTTAAGTGTTAATCTTGTTAAATTCTTTATAAAAGTCCTCCCGTACACACTCCCATGGCCACCATTTGACAGCCCATCGACTTATGGCACAACACCGGCCCACATTTCCGGGTTGTCCGCAACAAATGCGACGTGTCAGCAGTGATGCATAATAGATGTGACTTATACGACGAAGCAACATATTTATGGATTTTTCCACTTTATTAGACAAATATGGACTGATGTGACTTATAGGGCGGAGCGATGTGTACGGCGGAAAATACAGTAAAAAAAAAAATCACATAGGTCTGCATAGTTTGTTTGTTTAAATAATTAAAAAAAAAAAAAGCATTTGGTTTAAAAAAAAAAACTTTTATTTATTCTTCTTTACAAGAATATGGTATTTTGTCTTAAATTATAAAAATGTCAATGAATGTTAAACATCATTAGATATTTTTAGCTTTATAATGTGTAGCCTTTACTAGTGACCACAGTTGTAGCAGGTTGTGGCGGCTGTGGACACATTTAATGTAGTGAACGAAGGCGCAAATGGCTGTTGTTATCTGCCGTATTGTTTTACATTATTAGTGTTGAACAAGCCTAAACCAGCCACTGGGGAGTGGTACAGGACATGTATGAGGACAGCAGGACATGTATGAGGACAGCAGGACATGTATGAGGGCAGCAGGACATGTATGAGGACAGCAGGACATGTATGAGGACAGCAGGACATGTATGAGGACAGCAGGACATGTATGAGGGCAGCAGGACATGTATGAGGACAGCAGGACATGTGTGAGGACAGCAGGACAGTGGTGAGATATGCTGTAGGAGTGACGGATAGCTTCAAGGTGGAGGTGGGAGTGCATCAAGGATCGGCTCTGAGCCCCTTCTTGTTTGCTCTGGCAATGGACCGACTAACAGATGAGGTCAGGCAAGAATCCCCATGGACTATGATGTTTTTTGTAGATGACATTGTGATCTGTGGTGAGAACAGGGAACAGGTGGAAGAGAACTTGGAGAGGTGGAGGTATGCACTTGAAAGAAGAGGAATGAAAGTCAGTCGTAGTAAGACAGAGTACATGTGTGTGAATGAGAGGAAGGCTGGTGGAACAGTGAGGCTACAAGGAGCAGAGGTCACAAAGGTGCAGGACTTCAAGTACTTGGGGTCCACTGTCCAGGAAAATGGAGAATGTGGTAAAGAGGTGGAAAAAGAGAGTCCAGGCAGGATGGAGTGGATGGACAAAAGTTTCAGGAGTGATTTGTGACAAAAGGGTGTCAGCAAAGGTCAAAGGAAAAGTTTACAAGACTTATGAGACCAGTTATGTTGTATGGTCTGGAGACAGTGACATGGACAAAAAGACAGGAGAAAGAACTCAAAGTGGCAGAAATGAAGATGTTGAGGTTCTCCTTAGGGGTGACAAGGATGGATAAGATTAGGAATGAGATCATCAGAGGTACAGCACAGGTTGAACAACTGGGAGATAAAGTTAGCGACCAGACTGAGATGGTTTGGACATGTCCAGAGGAGGGACAGTGGGTATACTGGTAGAAGGATGTTAGAAATGCAGCTGCCAGGAAAAAGACAAAGAGGAGATATATGGATGCAGTTAGAGAGGACATGGAGGTAGTTGGAGTGAGGACAGAGGATGTAGAGGACAGAGTGAGATGGAGGAGTATGACTCGCTGTGGCGACTCCTGATGAAGGAAAAGTAGAAGAAGAAGTGTTGACCAAGCCTGGGTTTACAGCTTTGGTAAACGCAGTGGATCAGCGGTACAGAACGCGGTACAGAACGCCTCGTACACACATTTTAGCCAAGTTGCTATCCCTGAGCTTTACAAAGAATACAGAAACAGAGTTGCAGCGGAGCTGAAAACAGTGGAGTTTTTTTGCAACTGAAACAGATTGATTGCTGGTGTTCATTGAAAAATAATCTCATATTAAATTGCAATACTGAGGTAAAAAAAAAAAAAAATCGCAATTAGAATATTTTCCAAAATCGTTCAGCCCAAGCATATATCTTAGTTTGTATCTTTAGTTTATCTTAGTTTGTATCTTTAGTTTATATCTTAGTTTTAGGGTTGTTATAGATAAACCGATACGACCGGATATCCGGTTTGACAAGCTAGCGATGTGGTTGTGTCGGTTGCAGCCGTATAAATCGACAGCAACCAGCCACAAATGCTGAGATGAACCGGTTGAAGAGACATGAACCGGGTATCGCGAGACTAGCTCGGTTGACAGTGCGTTTATAAAACAACGCGAGAGTCGGAAATGCCCGCGAAGCTATTCTCACGCATGCTCCGTAGCTCACCAAGACAACGAGAATGGATGTAAATAGTAGCAGCGTTAGCGGGTCACCGAGAAAGATTTTCAATACAGCAGCCAGACAAAAGTCTAAAGTGTGGAACGTTTTCGGGTTTTACAAGAAGGACGGAAAACTCTACAAAAACCACGCTATTTGTAAGCTATGCAGAGCACCTCTGAAGTACACTGGTAGCACAACAAACCTTGATCAACATGCAACGAGAAAACACAGAGAGGAGTATGGCGAACTTCTCAAGCCCCATAACAACGAGCAGGAGCAGGCAGCTGCCACACAGAGAGCGACGGGTAACGTTATCACTAAATTTTACGGGCAACTCGGCGACAGTTCATCACGAGCTAAGGATATAACGGCATCAATAACCCGTTTCATAGCTAAGGGCTTATGGCCGTACAATATAGTGGAGGGGGAAGGATTTCAGGATTTGATTCATACGTTAGAGCCCAGATATAAGATTCCGTCCCGGCAGCATATCACAAACACATGCATGCCAGCGTTGTATGCCCAAGTGAAGAGCCAAGTTGAAAAAGAATTGGCACATGCAGAGCGAGTTGCTATTACAACCGATGCCTGGACGTCATGCTCCACTGAGTCTTATGTGACCATCACTGTCCACTACATCTCTCCAGACTGGAAGTTAAATGTGCATGTGTTGCAAACCAGGGCATTCAAAGGATCCCACACTGGGAAAAACATTGGTGCTCTGCTAAAACAGGCATGTGTTGACTGGAACCTTCTTGATAAAGATCCAGCCCTGGTGACAGACAATGCCACAAACATGGTATTAGCTGGAGTGGAAGCAGAGATGACCCCTCACCTCATGTGCTTTGCACACACTATTAATCTCGCCACACAGAAAGCCTTTAAAGTTGACACAGTAGCAAGGTTGCTGGGGAGAGTGAGGAAAGCCGTTGCCTTTTTTCATCGTAGTGTGAGGGCAGCAGAAATCCTTCAAGAGAAACAGAAACAACTAGCCTTGCCTTCCCACAAACTCATCCAAGATGTATCCACGCGGTGGAATAGCTCCCATGACATGCTTGAACGCTTTTTTGAGCAACATCCTGCGATTTCTGCAGCACTCATGTCCAGGGACCTCAGAAAAGGAGAAGAGGTGAATACTCTCAAGGACAAAGACTTCTGCGACATTGAAGACATTGTCAAACTGATGGCGCCGGTCAAACTTGTGACTACCAGCATGTCTGAAGACAAGCGACCCACACTCTCAATGATTCTTCCTGTAAAAGCAAAGCTTAAAAAGAACTTTGAACCATCAGATGAAGACTCAGTGTTAATCAGAGAGATGAAGCAGGCGTTCAAGAATGACTTGGAGAAACGCTACACAGGCCTTGAACATCTCTTCCACACTGCAGCAGCTCTGGACCCCCGTTTTAAGTCCCTGCCCTTCCTCAGTAACCATGATGCAGAGAGGACATTCACAAGCATATCAGCAGAAGCAGCATCCCTGCATCACAAGGTAAATCCCCCAACACACTGTCAAAATACATATTACAGTACATTCAGTTACAGTCTGGTGTGTTTTGTTGCTGTCATTAGATATATTCTGACTACTGTTTATTTGATTCTTTACACTGCATTTAACCATACTGTACACTAAATGTTATTTCATGTTTTATTTCTAGGTAACGGGGGGTTCAGTTCAGAGAGGTCCAGTGCAGACTGATCCATGTCAGAGTGAACCTGCAAATGGAGATCCGGTCGTCTGCATTGATGTACCCCAGACCCAAGATGAGCATAAAGGTTTGTGTGTTTTATAACTTGTGATCAAGAACGAGAAGACTTTGTCTTAAACTTGTGCTGCAGTCATAGTATCAGTATAAAACACATTCACTATAATAAGAGGATCTGCATGCAAAGAAAGTTAAATAATAATGATGATGATAATGATACATATTTTACATATGTACACGAGTCCTTACATAAATAAATTCTGAACATCAAATGAAGATTTATACATAAAATGGTAGTCAATTAAAAAACTTCATGGCAAACATAGCCAGTAATATATGGTACTTGTTTTCTATTTCAGATGATAAACCTCCTTGTAAAAAGAAGAGAATGTCAGCCCTGGACCAGCTGTTGGGAGAAGACTTTCAAGTAAGGACGGCATCTAGATCTGTGAGGGACCAGGCCAATGAAGAAGTCAAGAGGTACAGAGAGCGTGATCCTTTGCCCCTGAAAAAAAACCCACTACAGTGGTGGAAAGAGCAACAGGACTTGCCACTGCTGTCATCTATGGCTAAAATGTATCTGTGCATACCGGCCACCAGTGTGGCATCTGAGAGAGTTTTCAGCACTGCAGGAGATATTGTTTCCACAAAACGCAGTCTACTCAAACATGAGCATGTGGATCAGCTGATTTTCCTTAAGAAAAATCTGCCGCAAAAAAAAAGATGAGGACAGTGATTATGACGAATAAAAATATAGGTAAACATACAAACATAAGGAAGTGAACTACTTCACTGTGTTTGAGTTCAGATTGAACCTGACGTGAATGTAGAAATGCAGGACATTACTTTTGTTCAGACTACCTCACCAGGTCAGAAAGCTGCACTTTGATTTCTTTTATACATGTAATCGGCACTTTGACTGTTGATATGTGCTGCTGATTATCCATGCTGCTGATCTGATCTCATGCCGCTGTTTAAATGACATGATGTTATATTAATCTGTGCCCACCTGCTCACACAAACTCATGTTCGTGCTGCTGTTGTTAGGCGTACTGTTCTTGCATTATGTTTTTGTATTATTAAGTTCAAGTTCAAGTTGTGTTTATTTGTCATATGCAAGGTTAACACAATGAAATGCTCAGGATGAGAAGAACCGATTTGACTTGCTAAAAAACAAAAAACAAGCAAACAAGAAATACTAAAGCATGCAATAAGGGTACAAAATAAACTACCAAAAAGTGAAAAAGTAATTATAATATTTACAAAGTTTCTGAAGAGAAAAATGGTAAACAACATTGTAGAATTTTTACAGTGAAACAGAATGAATTTGTGTGAATAAGTATTTCAAGGTAGTAATGTAATATAAGCTAAAATGCACATGATATATATTGCACATAACTACCAAACTACGCAGGGTATGTGACAGGTTATTGCACAGGTGCTTTGTGCTTACTGTAGCTTATTCCTATTTAAAAAAAAAAAAAAATTTATTACATGCTGCTGTAATCATTTGTGCATTTTATAATTTTTCTTTATTTTCTCATTTTATACTGATCCCATCAAACAAAGAAATATTCTTTTAGCTGGTCTTTTTAGGTCCATGTCTAAAAATAAACACATTTGACATGTGATTCTGTTGTTAGGCTTTTTACTTTATTTTTGCCAGTGCCTTACTGCACGCTTTTAGATATGATATATGTAAACTTTTACAAATTTAAAAATAATGTAAGAATGTCACATTTATAGAAATGGCCCTTTTTGTTCATAATTAATATTTGTCTACATTCAACAAATGTTAAACTGTAGAATTATATAAAGTTGAATCGAATCGAACCGAATCGCTCTTCCACTGTATCGAATCGAATCAAATCGTTCTGTTTTTAAAATAAATCGTTTTTGAATCGAATCGTAACCTTTGTATCTAGATGCGAATCGAATCGTCTATCACACAGAGATGTACAACCCTACTTAGTTTGTATCTTAGTTTATATCTTTAGTTTATATCTTAGTTCCTTATTTACTGTTTCTTTTTATACTTTATAATTTTGCTGTTGTTGGGTGTAACTTGGACCCTGTGTACATAATTTCATTCCACCTCCTGTACCATATGTGGTGGAAACAATAAAAATTGACTTTGAACTTGGAAAATGGCTCTTTTGGTTGTAAAGGTTCAGACTCCTGGTGTCGACATAGAAAAAGTGTAATTTTACATTAAATTAACGAGAGGTTTGTTTTTAGGGGCAACTAGGTGATTCCTCAACAGATGTAGAAAGAAAAACACTTCTGTCTTGTTTTATTAGTTTCAGTTCCACTATAGGTGGTTATAAGAACCTACATGTTTGTTTTTGTTCTGCTGGGCGGATGTGATGCAGCTACGACGACGATGAGCAACGTTAAAGCAGGTTTTATAAGACAGGTGCTGCTGAACGTTCAGTTTGCTCTGCCTTAACTGTATGTTTGTGTGTGGACAATCACATGCCCTTATAAAGCTTGAGAGTGGGCCTGTCACGATAACATATTTTGCTGGATGATTGTCTCAGAAATTATTGCGACAAACGATAATATTGTTTTAAATTTGACAATAATTAGTAATTGTCAAATTTAAGAAAAAAAATGTTGATTAATTTTTGTGTAGTGCCTTTTTTGACCACCTGATGGCAGTATGACTGTTTGAACCAAAGGATGGATAGTGAGGGAGCGAGCAGCGTGCCTCTAATAAAAATGGGAGGGAGGCCCCTTCACGTGACATGGGCTGCTGCTCCTGTTTTTTGGCTCTCAAAATGGCGGATGCTCGGTGTGGTTTGAGCTCTTTAGCATAGCATTTTTCACACAAAGCTTTTAATAAAATAAAAAAATCATTAAACAATTTCTCAGCTTTTTTTCTTCAGAGAAAAACAACTTTTTAGATGAAGGCATGGGTTTCAACTGTGAATTTTGGAGCTTTGACAAGACTTGAGGTCGGCCTGTTAGCTTAGCTCATAGCTTAACTGCTTTTAATGATCCAAAACCATGATTTTGGATCATTAAAACAGATTTTAAAGAGAAAGGGAGGAGTCAGTGAAGAGCACCGGAGTTGAGCCTTTTGTCATCCAGTGTCTTCAGTAGAAAGAGAGACACGAAGAAATGATAAAGCTGATAAATGAAAATGAGGTAGATAATTTTCATTTATTGTGCGATTAATTGATTTATTGTTTATCGTGACAGGCCTACTTGAGTTCTTAATGAGCAACAGCAACATCTCTGAAGCACAGACCTGATGAGCGTAGTTAGGATGATTATGGATGCAATAATACTGTCAGCGTGAAAATATGGAGGTGGTCCCAAAGCACCTTTTGTCCCAGTTATCATCTAATATACACAAGAACTACCATCCTTTTATTGATTTCATTGACATGATTAGAACAGATCCTGGCTGGCTGTGGCTCAATAATAAAGGTCTTAAACAAGTTTATGAAAATAGTTGCTCGTTTTAATTGCTTGTTTTTGCGTGTCTTGTCTGATGGTTTCCAGAAAAGACCAGCGATCAAGGTGATCCATTTAAAGAGTGAAACATCTGTGGCTTTACCCATCTACACCTCGGACCTGAGCCACCTCAGCGTGCCTCCGACCACAGTGAGCCCTCAAATGAAGGTCTTGTGCGTTTAAAGAACTGTGTGATGAGTCGGCAAACTGAACTTGATACGTTTCAGGAAACTGCAAACGAGAAAAAGGTGGAGAAGAACAAGAAGAAGGATGATAAACCGTCAGAGGAAAAAATTAAGCTGAAGAAAAAGAAGATGGACGAGGAGGAGGAGGAAATCCCACAACTGGTTCCCATTGAAACTCCAGCTAAAAAAACTAAACTCGAGGTCAGTTTTGTTCACTGCCAAAAGTCAATGTAACCTTTGAACTGTTTCAGCTGACAGCTTGGAGAGAGCTGTGATTTGTAATTAAATAAAACTGTTGTTTATTTTCTTGCAGAAGTCTTCCAAGAAGCAGACGCGGCAGAAAACACCCAAACCTGTCGTGGCGAAGAGCGGAGTAAAAACTCAAAAGAAACCAGCCAAGAAGACGGTGAAGATGGCGACGCCAGGGAAAAGAAAAGCTCCTAAAGTGAAATGATTCTGCACAGATTCATCGTGGACGTTTGACACCGTTCACTGGACCAGACTTTGCATTTGTCTATTTGTGCTCAGTGAAATCTAGTACCATTATTATAAAATCTATTCTCCAAATAGTTTGTCTTTTTTAAGCTCTAGCAATTTCTCAATAACATTTACCATATTACATAAATGCAGCTGGTGTTTCTGTTTGAACCCTTTCATATATACTGGTCGATACAGTGGATAACTGCTTTTATAGTGCATGCAGAAGTTATACTGCAGATGTACATGAACCAGTCAAACACTGCCCCCTACTGACCAACTATGTAAAAGCAACACCCAATAAAGTTAAATCGGGTCATTTGAACAGTTTCTTTTTTGTGCTGAAACGTTTCACCTTCCATCCAGAAGGCTTCATCAGTCAAGGAAACAACACAAAACTGATTCTTCCCCCAACAGCTTCCTCCAAAGTGGAACAACCCAGTTATGTTGGTGCCAAGATGACCTCGCATAAAAAAAGAAACTGTCCAGATGACCTGACTGAAAAATGTTGGATTGAATACCTGGATTATTGAGCATGGACTTCGTTGCCCTCTGGATGGTTTCTTTTTGTTGAGACGTTTCGTCTTTCATCCAAAGGACTTCATCTGTCCGAGGAGCCACAACGAACTGTTTTATAAACGGTTTGATGGAGATGAAAGACGAAATGTTTCAACAAAAAGAACCCGTCCAGAGGACCTGACTTGACTGTTGGATTTTTTTAAACTGGATTATTGAGCATGAACTTTGTAAGAATTAACACATTTCTTAAAATCAAGAATTTTTTTTTTTTTTAAAGTGGATGGACTTTGCTGACACCCCCCTGTCTAAATAAAGGTTGAATGAAAAACATTGATTAAATCGGATGAGACCAGACTAGAACATGAAGGAAAATACAAACTAAAATCAACATGGAGCTGGTCAGGAAGCTATGAGGCGATACAAAGACTGGAGTCATGTGCTCACACTTGGAGCTGCATCAGAGGTGAGCATGAATGTGGATGTTAAACGTCCCAGTGTTGCAGACTAAACGTAGTCACTAGTGATGGCAGTCCTTACAGGTCAAGTCCTTCAGTGGCTTACATGAAATGAGGCAGGTGGTTTTAATGATGTGGCAGGTAATACATATAAATTGGCCCACAATCCTTAAAGTACAAAAATCTCATTGAACTCGCTCATTTTCTTTTAAACCAACCACCAGTTTACAGTACCAGTAACAGATGGGTTTATGGGGGACCGATAACAGCACAGACCAGTTCTGAGCCCCTGCTCATGTGCAGCACATGTTGAAAGACGACACAGACACTATGATGTTCATACATGACTGAATCATCTGTAGTGAGAGTAGAGAGCAGGTGGAAGAAAGCCTGGAAAGATGGAAGTATGATCTGGAGAGAAGTAAAAGTACAAGATCAAAGAGACCAGCACTGCACCATCTATAAACAACGCTGAGGTGGAGCAGGTCAGCAGCTTCACGTTCCTTTGTGTTCACATTACTGATGATTTGTCCTGGACTTTACAAACAAACACTGTGGTCAAGAAAGCCCGACAAAGACTCTACTTCCTAAGAAGACTAAATAAGTTTGGTACAAACTCCAACATCCTCACTAACTTTTATAGGTGCACCAGTGAGAGCCTGCTGACAGGCTGCATCACAGGGTGGTATGGGAACTGCACCAGTCAGAACTGGAAAGTGCTACAGAGGGTGGTGCAAACAGCAGAGGACATCACTGGTAGCAGTCTCCACACCATCCAGGACATCTACCACAGCCGATGTCCACGTAAAGCACACAGCATCATGAAGGACCACACCCACCCAGCACAAGGATCTTTCATCTACTACCCTCAGGCAGACGATACAGGAGTCTGCCATCGTGCACGAAAAGACTCAGACAGTTATTATCCACAAACTTTCAGATCACTGAACTCTTGACAATAACTTTGCACTAAACCACATCTGTGACAACTAATATGTTTATTGTTGTTGCACGATGTGGCTGTATCACGTACGTCACTACGTTAACATCATGCATCTATTATCTTCTGCTTGTTCCAAAGTCGGGTTGTGGGGGCAGCATCTTGAGCTAGGAGGTCCAGACATGTCTTTCCACAGCCACCTCTTCCAGCTCTTCTGGGAGGACTCTAAGGCGTTCTCAGGCCAACCGAGACACGTAGTCTCTCCGGCATGTCCTGGGTCTTCCAGGGCTCTCCTCCCAGTCGGACATGCCTGAAGCACCTCTCGATGTTGAGGAGCAGTGGTTCTACTCTGAGTCTCTCCCTGATAACTGAACTTCTCACCCTATCTCTAAGGGAGAGTCCAGCTACCCTGCAGAGGAAACTCATTTCAATCGCCTGTATCCGAAATGTCATTCTTTTGGTCACTACCCAGAGCTCATGACCATAGGTGAGAGTAGGGATGTAGATCGACTGGTAAACAGAGAGCGTTGTCTTACAGCTCAGCTCCATCTTCACCACAGCGGACCGGTACAGAGTCCGCAATACTGCAGAGGCTACACCAATCCGTGTCATTCTTGTGCTGGGTGGGTGTGGTCCTTCATGATGCTGCATGCTTTACACAGACATTGTATGTGGTAGATGTCCTGGATGGTGTGGAGACTGCTACCAGTGATGTCCTCTGCTGTTTGCACCACACTCTGTAGAGCTTTCTGACTGGTGCAGTTCCTCAACCACCCTGTGATGCAGCCTGTCAGCAGGCTCTCAATGGTGCACCTATAAAAGTTGGTGAGGATGATGGTGCTCATACCAAACTTCCTTAGAATGAAGTGCATTGAATAGAATGAATGTGCAGGGTTGAAGCTTCTCGTCCTTCTTGGACCTTTGGGAGAGTACAGATCTGACTCCAGAGTCTCATGCACCCATTTTCAGGACAAATTGGAGTTTCCTGTCGGGAAGTGTAAGAATAGATGCCGTTGTGAATAATCTTTTCAACTCACCAAATGCTGAATTGGCTTCTGGGGTCCATGCAAATGTGAATAAGCTGGAGGTGAGCCTGGTGAGAGGGGCAGTAACACAACAATACTCCTTTATGGAGTGACGATAGGAGTTCGCAAAATCCAAGAAACGTTGCAGCTTTTTCGGGTTCTCTGGGAATGACCATTCAGCAACGGCTTTTACCTTCTTGGGGTCCATCCAAACCTGCCCACTCTCAAAAATCAAACCCAAAAAGATTACAAAAGATGCATAAAAGTCTTTTTTCTCTGTGTTGACAGAAAATTGGTTTTCAAGGAGGCGCTGAAAAACTGCTTGTACATGATGTTTGCTGCTGAACAGTATAATGTATTATGTATTATCATTGTATGTTCCCATATAATGGTGAATTTGGCTCTCTGTATTTGACCCACCACATCTGGGATACACTCAGGTGGAGCAATGGGCAGCTATTGAAGGCGCCTGGGGAGCAGTTGGGGACTGGGTGTCCTGCTCAGAGACTCCACGAGATGTGCAATGACTGGGGATCGAACCTGGTCCCGAGTCAGCTGCCCTGCCTCTGCCCCATCAAGTATGCCATGTAAGTATGAGTGCAAGTATGTCGTATAGATCTACAAAGAGAAAGATGTTCAGGAAGGTCACAGGTCCTTAAAGACCTCATCAGTTTGGATCAGGAACAGGTGTGAGAGGTAAGCTCTACCACGACAAGTGCTGTGGTTAGTGGCAGGAAAACACAGAATCTTCACACATTTCTTTCAAAACGGTCTCATCCATATAATAAAAATACAATTTGAAGCACTTTTGTTCGCTTTATGTTGCACAGGCCTTGGTAACTGTTTGTTCTTGATGAATGCAGCCATCAGATCTGTATCAGCTGGATCAGGTGACGGGCCTTTTGTCATCAGACTGTTGCTTGTGCAGCTGCTCCCTGCATGCATTAATGCTAAGCAGGCACAGTTCTGTCCAGTATACCAGTCTCTGTATTGTTACCTTAATGACTGATGACCCCGAACATGCAGCGTGCTCTGCACAGGAACTCAGCTGTGGCGTTGAAACTCGAAGGAGCTGACGGTGAGGCTGTTCTCATGGTTTAATGTAACACCATCAAATAAAGAAGCAGCCAGTCAGAGCTGAGGCTGCTGTCAACAGGTGGGCAGGGTCTGTGTGGGAGGATGGGGGGGGGGGGGGGGTCATCTGGAATTACAGGGATGCATCATGCACACACTCACTTTACGGGTCACGAGTGGGACGCAACTCATTTCCACGCGGATCTGCCTACAACTCAAGTCTAAACTCAGTTTGAAAAGAGTTTTTTGTTTATTTATTACAACTCGTTAAACTGCATCATTTGAACCATGGAGGCATTTGGTGAAACGTCTCATCATGATGGGAGTCAGTGCTTGTGTTCGGAGCATCACAAAGCGGGACCAAGCTGGGCCTTCCTCCATAAAGCCATTATCACCATCATAATGGGATCTCTGATGTTTGCTGCGGGCGTCCTCCTCTTCCTGGTCCATTCGTCTGGGAGGAATGACCCGTCCCGCTCCGTAGCCTCAGCCTGTCTGTCCATTGGGTTGATGTTTGTCGTGGTGGGGCTGGTGTGGATCCCCATTCTGAAAGAGAAGCACAGGCGGAAACGTCTCAGCCAGGGGCTTGAATAAAACAACAACCGTGTTTGTGGATGATGATGCAACTGATCCAGTACAGTCGAGCTGGTGTGGCCTCCTGCTGATAACTGTGAACTTTGGACTTTGACTGGAGTCACAGCAGGTTGTTTTCTGTGATGATTCCACTTTGTCGTCTCTCCGCTGCAGTTCTCTTGAGGTGCTGCTTCTGAGAGTCTTGCCTGCCATCATGTCCACCTCTGTGCAGGTAGAGGCGATCGCAGAGAGGAGCCATGGGACAGTGGGCCGCTGCCGGTGCTCGTTCTGGTTCGCTGTGGCCCACGACATCCTCGGCGTCTTCATAATGATGGTGGGGGTGTTCGGGGGGCTGGTCATCCACGACCTGTTCATCTACGCCGGAGCCATAATCATTTTCCTCAGTTTGATCTGGTGGGTGTTCTGGTACTCAGGCAACATCGACGTGCCGCCCGAGGAGCTGGAGGACGACGTAGGCCTGATGAAGAAGAAGAATCGAGGGCTGAGCCAGGCTGTGAGACGAGTGTCTAACGGGATCAGGAACTCTTTGAGGAGGAAAGGTCGACCTGGCGGAGAGGAGTCCTCAGGGGACCACGTACCTACGGTCTCTGGTACAGATGTGGCCTTCTCGACACAAAATGGAACCACTGCCTCATCAAAAGAACTTGTCAGAGAACCTCTGTCCATCTGAACTTGAACAGACTAAAGTTGGATATTTTTTCGTTTCCTCTGTTTTGAAAGGACTTTCAGGTTTGCCTACAACGGTAATCATTAGTCAACACTCAGGTCATATCTGTGTGAGACCCACATGATCTTTTGTTGCTGATAAGATCTCAACTTTACTTGTTTTTTTATCACAGACTGTGTGCTGTTCGTTCCCAGATTTCCAAGAAGAATGCTAAAATGAGGAAAAATAGGCGTCTTAAAAGTATTTGCTTTGGACAATGAGCCTAAATGACTCCACTGAGGGACATGAAACAAGCAAATAAATTATGTATAAGGCTCAGTCGTATCTCGCAAGAACCTTTTCCCATCACCACTGATAATATGTAACAATTGCTTTTGTTATTTAACACTTTAGATTCTATAATATGTCTTTTGATTGACTGTGCTGTAAACTGCACTAAGGTGATCTTAAACTTGTTTTGATGCCATAAATCTGGTTCAAAGTCCCTTCAGCTCAGGTGTTCAAATGTGTGAAGATGCTATAAATAAGAACAATCATGACACGTCTTTGAATATAGCAGTAACAACAGCACATACCATACCATTTTATTTCTAAAGCACTTAAAATACAACATACCAGCCCATCTAAATGCTGTACAAATAAACAAAACAAAAAAAAAACAGTAAAACAATAAGATAACTATATATATATATATATATATATATATATATATATATATATATATA
>NC_056514.1:20302184-20309126 GCF_014905685.2 Nematolebias whitei | reverse complement strand
TATATATATATATATATGTATATATATATATATGTGTATATGTATATTCAGCTGGGTGTAAACAACTTTCTCTAAAATTTTGAATATAAAAAGTAACTTGGAGATTGGCCTAAAGTTTGACAAAGAGGATGGATCAAGACCAGGATTTTCAACAGACTGAGCTAATGCAGAATAAAGTCAAAAATAAAATGCATTTACACACAATAAAGCTTCTGATTATAGAAACAACAACAAAAACTTTGTCACAGTTGCATCTGTTTATGGACTTGTCCAAACACATTACTGAACTTACAGTTTACGTCAAGTCATCAAGAGAATGAATGTTACAATAATTTGGTGATTTTAATATTTTACTTGCGTCGTTGTTTATTCCAGGAAGGAATGATTATGTAAAATACAACTTCAACCATTTTTAAACGGTGAAACTGGATGCACATATTGCAATTTTTCTCTAATTCATTAAAGGTTAAAATTATTAGTACACACTATATGTATCCAAATTGCTCCCCGGGTGCTTACACAGCTGCCCACTGCTCCACCTGGGCATATCCCAGGTGTGATGGGTTAAATGCAGAGAACCAATTTTGTCTTTGTATGGGAACATACAATGATGACAACACATAGCACTTTATTTTATTTATTTATTACTTATCAAACCTTTAGATTCACCAAAAATATTGAATAAATTTAGAATAAATTATGACACAAATCTATAATTTTTTTACTGCACAAGTTGGATCCTCGACGTTACCTGTCAATCAATCCAGTGGACTAATCACTGACCATTCAGCAATCTCAATTTGTCCTGAAGGGAAATGCCCCTTACCAGCAGGAGCTGGAGGTGTGTGTGCGTGTGTGTGTGTGTGTGGGGGGGGGGGTTGGGGGCGTGTTAAAATGCGTGAGAGAAGCGGCGCATGCTCTATACACACAAGGAGAGCTGTTGGTCAGGCTACTTCTTGTTATGCTATATTTGTTTGTCATATGCATATTAACACAAGGTCAAACAATCAGGATGAGAAGAACCGATTCAACTTGCAAAAACATACAAACAAACTAAATAAATCTAAAGCGTGCAATAAAAGTACAAAAATAATATACAAAAAAGTGAATGTTGTGCCATGCTTTCTAAAATAGTTATTCAATCAAGCATTTATTTATGTAGTCAAACGATGTTAAACAACCCATTGAAATACATCAGAATGTAAGAAGTGGCATCTACTTTATTCAAAATTTTCTGGTGGAGAACCCCCCCCGCCCACCAGTGTGTCTTCCCCACCCCCCATTACAAATGCTTCTGATGCCAATGGACACTGCGTTGTTCAAGCCAAGAGCCATTGTCAACACTGGGGGAGAAGCACCCCTAGAAGGTCAGAGTCTAGAATCACCCTGACACACATGTCACTAATATTTGTTAAAATCTCGTGCAGCAAGCTGCACCTCATCCTCTTGCTATTTGTAGCCATCATTCAACAAGTTTCTGGTACAAATCTGGATGAATATTTGACCACTCTTCTTGGAAGAATTTGCCTAAATTTGTTGGTTTCTTGCACTGGCGTGACTTTCAAGCACATTTTTAATGGTTTTGCTGTGAGGTCTTTGAGAGGGCCATTTAATCTTAGTTTTATCCAACCAGTGTGTTTGGGATGAGATATATAGTGTTCAGTTATTATTTTTATGTATGGATGTTTCTGTTCAGTGCCCTGAGATGAATTTTGCTGTGACTTTTCATTCATTCAACCTTTATTTATACAGGTAAATCCCATTGAGCCTCGAGGACTCATTTACAAGAGAGACCTGATTTCAACAAAGAGTGATGACAACAATGGACAACAGCGACAACAATAGACAGTTATAAAAATGCATAAACTGAAATGGATCTTTGTCCTGTTGGAACACCCAGGCCAAGTTTCAGGACTCTAGCTGTTAATTCAAGGTAAATTTGAAGAATTTGGAAGTAGTCCTTCTTCTTCATTGTTTAATCTATTTTGTGTAATGCACCAGTACCAGGGCAGCACGGTGGTGCAACTGGTAGAGCTGCTGCCTCTCAGTGAACAGGTCCCTGGTTCAAACCCCGGTCCAGGGGCCTTTCTGGGTGGAGTTTGAATGTTCTCTCCGTGCATGCGTGGGTTTTCTCCGGGTACTCCGGTTTCCTCCCACAGACCAAAAACATGCATGTTAGGCTGATTGGTAACTCTAAATTGTCCCTAGGTGTGAGTGAGAGAGTGAATGGTTGTTTGTCTCGTTTGTCTCTATGTGGCCCTGTGATGGACTGGAGACCTGTCCAGGGTGTACCCCGCCCTTCGCACAGTGATTGCTGGACATGGGCACCAGCGACCCCCGTGACCCAAAATGGAATAAACGGGTAAAGATAATAGATGGATGGATGGCACCAGTACCACAGCATGGTGTTGCCACCACCATGTTTGAAAGCTGGCTTACACACAGCTCAGTGTTCTTAGGTTTGAAAGCCTGTTGACTCCACCAAACATTGTGTCATTGTGGCCAACCAGCTAATTTTTTGTCTTGTCTGACCATAAAGCTGCTCTCCAGAAGAAATTTAGCTTGTCCACAGGGGCAGCTAGAATCTTTGTGTCCCTTTTGGAACAGGAGCTTCTTCCTTGGATGACACTCTTGCAGTCCTTGGTGACGTAAAACTAGATTCACTGTGGACAGAGACACTGATGTTCCAGCAGGTTCCTGTTCATGGTTGTCTTCACCTTTGTTGGTTCCTGAGTTGCTCCTAAACCAGTTCCCTTTCAGCTGAGGATGACAACGCTTGTCTTCTTTTAGACCATGGCAAGTGGTGATACATTTGAACAACATGGATGATTGTATGATCTGATGAGTCTGGGAACTGAAGTTGTTTAGAAAAGTCTTCAAAAGATTGTCCCAACTTGTGTAAATCTGCAAATAACTTTTTTAGATCTTCACTGAGTTATGAAAATTGTTCTGAATAATACAATACTGTGAAATTAATTCATGGCAAAGAGAAATGAGCAGCTGCAGTCAATCCTGATCAATGAGACATCAGTGAGACTTGGTCTGGTCAAGTTACGACATTCTACAGCCTTCAGTTATTAAATGATTTAGTTTATGTGGGTGCAGCTTGTATGCATAGATTTGACACAGTGTGGATTAAAGGCTTGCGATAAATTAAACATGTGTGCACAATTACTGTATTTTTTTCAAGTTGTAAAATGTATGCGGTTAATCATTAAAAAAGAACAAATAAATTAAAAGGGCATAATTAATGACATGCACACCACTGATGAGTCTATATACATAAACCTCTGATACCACTGTAGCATTACATTTAGTTTCAACAATACACATAGAGTGTTGTGACTGGAATATTTATTGTCTTGATAAAATACATATTTTGACACCACACCTAAAACATCAACTACCTTTAATGGTAGTTCCTGCTACAGTTTGTAGTGTTGCAATGTCCACATGTTGTCCGACAAAGTCACAACGTGCAATCAGGATCAATCTCATTAGAAGTGAAAAAATAAAATAATATAAAAATTCTAAAGTTAGAGACTTGCAGATGAGGCTGTAGAGCTGTGGTTCTCAAACTTCTTGTGTTCTGTGGCCCCCTCACAACCCTCATGGTTATTAAATAGTTTTCTTCAATTTGTTTCTTTAATGCAATGGAAATATTTGTGTAACATTAATACCTAATATGTATTCTTTAATAGTGTTAATACAAATGTTATATTTTTAAACATGGAGTATTTTTCATTTTTCATTCATTTGTTACGGGGGTCTGGGGCCCTCCTCCAGAAAATTTTGAATAAAGCAGATGTCATTTCCTGCATTTTAATGGGTTGTTAAAACTATGTGATTGTAAAAACAAACAAACAAACAAAAAAATCTTTTTTTTTTTTGTGGACCCCCAAACACCAGCTTGCAGACCCTCTGGGGATCTGGGAACCCCAGCATGAGAACCACTGTTGTAGATGGTGCCATCTGAGGTGCTCATGCCACAGCTAAATATATGAACACAGACTACAAAAAGAAAAATATATGTAAGGAATGGAAGAATTTATAAACAAAATTTAGATTTATGTAAGTGAAATTTACCAACGAAAATAAATTTTGAGATTATGTAATTTATTGTATTTTATTAAATCTCAACTCATTTTGACATGCTCTCTCATTTTACTTGAATTACAAAACAGAAATAGTTGTTCAAAATGCTCGCCTTTAATTTTAAAGTGTTGTTTAAGGACTACAACTCCCAGCAACGCTTCCTGGTCATATGACAGCTGTGTGTTCGGTCACGTGACATGTCAGCGCTCTGTTTCCTTTTTTTCCGCAGAGTCACAGGATACAAAGCAAAGAAACCAAAAACTTTTTTATTTCCTTGGCAAACGGCCCGCTACATTGTACGCAGGTGATTAAAAAGGATTTAAGTTTACATTCCGGCTTGTTTTTATTGTAGTTTGTGTGTTTATTAGACTGAATTCATGACAGACAGCGGCTCCCGGCAGGCCTCGCTGTTCACCGACTCAGCATCAGTCCTCACGCCGCTGTTGGGTGGACACTCCTCGGCCACAGCGCCGGCATGGAGCCGGTGCGGTGCTAACCTCTTACTTTTTGTTTTTTGAGAGGGAGAGAAACCAAAAGCAACTACGGCAAGAGATGAGTGTTGTCGGACTTGACTCGTTTAGTTTGGTTGCTGCTGCTGTTGGAGTTTGGAGGTCAGAATGAACGGTAAGTTTGTTCATGTGTTTCTGAGCTGCTCAGCCATGAATGATCAGAGTTCTGCTTTAATAATATTTAACCAGAGCTTAAAGTTCAGCAGCAAAGCTCCTGTTTGTATCAAACTACTCCTCCAGTTCTGACAAAGAGTTGGCACGTTGTGTAAAATAAAATGTAAATAAAGACAAAATACAATGACTTGATAAACCCATCTTTTATTCACAGTAAACAAATCAAATGCTTACATGAAGTAGTCTCTAATTTAGGAAAAAAATAAGTAGTTTTGAATTTGATGGCAGCAACACGTTTAAAAAGTGTTTCCACTGTGAAGCATCACAACAGTCTGTAAACATCCAGGAGCTGAGGAGAGCAGCTGCTGGAGGGAAATGGATTCTAGCTGTTCAGCAGTCCTGACCTGTCTTTGATGATGCACCAGATGTTTTCAGTTGGTGAGTGGTCTGGATGTCCTGAGTTGTCTTTGTACCATGATGCACCAGATGTTTTCAATTGGTGAGGGGTCTGGATGTCCTGAGTTGTCTTTGATGATACACCAGATGTTTTCAATTGGTGAGTGGTCTGGATGTCCTGAGTTGTCTGTGTACCATGATGCACCAGATGTTTTCAGTTGGTTTTCATTCATTCATTCAACCTTTATTTAAACAGATAAATCACATTGAGCCTCAAATACTCATTTACAAGTGAGACCTGTTTGGACAGACAAAAACAGTGGTTAACTGGACACATGTAGGAGTTGGATGCGAAAAAAAATTCCTATCAGACTTTTTTCTTGGCTGAGAAAAACCCCTAATATTGAAAAAACACCTCGCACAAAGAAGCACATATTTACCTAGACATTCTGCAGTAGAGAAGAGCAGGAAGAAGGAAGAGACGAGAGCGGTCAACAACGCTTACAGATGCTCTCGAGGTCACTGTAATCAGTATTGTCCTCCGGTGAGATCCATAAACATTCTCGAGGTATGTCGAGGAATAGCCAAGGATAACCCCTGAGTATCCAAGAGTCCTGAAATGATGACAAAGTTTTTTCAGCGGGGTTTCATCTGGTTATCAGTTGGAAATTCCTCAGGGAGTGGGGTGGTGAGCGTCAGATCACATTTTCTCCAGGCGAAATTCTGATAAGTTGGCCTTCAAGGACACCAAGGCGACCAAATTTTAGATAAACACACAGTTGTTTTGGGGACAGGCAGAACTTAATGACATCAACATTGAGTCTGTGTCGGTCCACTCGGTTCCGAAATGTCCAAAATAACATGACCACACCGATGGAACATGACTGAGTAAAAATCCCCAAGATCTGATCCATTCAGCCCAAACCATTTGAATCCGGGTACTCGAGACATGAAACCAAACCATCATAAAGGCAAGCAGCGTGATCGGGTCCAAATTTGCTGCTGACGACTTCCTTGATTGTAGATAAAAACCAGGACCAGCTGAATCCAAAAAGCAGGAACTGGTTATCGTGAATACAATTAAATATGCATCCTTAAAATCCATAGATGGCAGCAGAGATAGACACATCATCAAGTCTTCCAGTCGATGAGATATCCAGCTGCGTACATGCTAACAGGGTAAATCGGCTCGCCTAAAGCCTGTCTTCTCTTGAAGAAATGTTGTAAATTAAGATGAGGGACCAACTGGTCAGAACAAGTCCATAATTATGGTTCGGAAGAAATGCAAGAGAGTCTCAGAAGCAGTTTCACAGACAGACAGAGCAGCAAAGCGGAGAGGGAGGAAAGCATCCGATCTCGGCTTGAGCAAGTGGAGCAAGTTGGTGAGTGGTCTGGACTCCTGAGTTGTCTTTGTGCCATGGTGCACCAGATGTTTTCAGTTGGTGAGGGGTCTGGATGTCCTGAGTTGTCTTTGTACCATGATGCACCAGATGTTTTCATTTGGTGATGATCTGAACTCCTGAGTTATCTTTGTGCCATGATACACCAGATGTTTTCAGTTGGTGAAGGGTCTGAACTCCTGAGTTATCTTTGTACCATGGTGCACCAGATGTTTTCAGTTAGGGAGGTGTCTGGACTCCTGAGTTATCTTTGTACCATGATGCACCAGATTTTTTCAGTTGCTGAGGGGTCTGGATGTCCTGAGTTGTCTTTGTACCATGATGCACCAGATGTTTTCAGTTTGTGAGTGGTCTGGATGTCCTGAGTTGTCTTTGATGATGCACCAGATGTTTTCAGTTAGTGAGGGGTCTGGACTCCTGAGTTGCCT
>NC_056514.1:20301618-20302174 GCF_014905685.2 Nematolebias whitei | reverse complement strand
GGTACACCAGATGTTTTCAGTTAGTGAGGGGTCTGGACTCCTGAGTTTTCTGTGTACCATGGTGCACCAGATGTTTTCATTTGGTGATGGTCTGAACTCCTGAGTTGTCTTTGTGCCATGATGCACTAGATGTTTTCAGTTGGTGAGGGTTCTGGACTCCTGAGATGTCTTTGTACCATGGTACACCAGATGTTTTCAGTTGGTAAATTGTCTGAACTCCTGAGTTGTTTTTGTGCCATGGTGCACCAGATGTTTTCAGTTGGTGAGTGGTCTGGACTCCTGAGTTGTCTTTGTGCCATGATGCACCAGATGTTTCCAGTTGGTGAGTGGTCTGGACTCCTGAGTTGTCTTTGTGCCATGATGCACCAGATGTTTTCAGTTGGTGAGTGGTCTGGACTCCTGAGTTGTCTTTGTGCCATGGTGCACCAGATGTTTTCAGTTGGTGAGTGGTCTGGACTCCTGAGTTATCTTTGTACAATGGTGCACCACATGTTTTCAGTTTGTGAGGAGTCTGGACTCCTGAGTTGTCTTTGTACCATGGTGCACCAGATGTTTT
>NC_056514.1:20301407-20301608 GCF_014905685.2 Nematolebias whitei | reverse complement strand
TGGACTCCTGAGTTGTCTTTGTACCATGGTGCACCAGATGTTTTCAGCTGTTGAGGGGTTTGGACTCCTGAGTTATCTTTGTACCATGGTGCACCAGATGTTTTCAGTTGGTGAGTGGTCTGGACTCCTGAGTTGTTTTTGTACCATGTTGCATCAGATGTTTTCAGTTGGTGAGGGTTCTGGACTCCTGAGTTGTCTTTG
>NC_056514.1:20299211-20301397 GCF_014905685.2 Nematolebias whitei | reverse complement strand
TGAGTTGTCTTTGTACTTTGGTGCACCACATGTTTTCAGTTGGTGAGTGGTCTGGTCTCCTGAGTTATCTTTGTTCCATGGTGCACCAGATATTTTCAGTTGTTGAGTGTTCTGGTCTCCTGAGTTGTCTTTGTGCCATGATACACCAGATGTTTTCAGTTGGTGAGTGGTCTGGACCACTGAGTTGTCTTTGTGCCATGATACACCAGATATTTTCAGTTGTTGAGTGTTCTGGACTCCTGAGTTGTCTTTGTGCCATGATGCACCAGATATTTTCAGTTGTTGAGTGTTCTGGACTCCTGAGTTGTCTTTGTGCCATGATGCACCAGGTGCTTTCACTTGGTGAGTGGTCTGGACCACTGAGTTGTCTTTGTGCCATGATACACCAGATGTTGTCAGTTGGTGAGTGGTCTGGACTCCTGAGTTGTCTTCGTATCATGGTGCACCAGATGTTTTCAGTTGGTGAGGGGTCTGGACTCTTGTAGTTTGAAGCCCTGCTGCTGTAATGAATGCAGGACGTGTCGTCAAGCCTTCCCTGAAAAACACTTTTGCTGGATGGGAGTGTATGTTGCTTTAAAATCTGAATTTCTGAATTTATAATGCCAGAGTTACTAATGCACCCCTATACCATCAGAGAGGCAGGCTTTTAAACTGTGTGCTTATAACAGACTGTCCTCTTCAGTACAGAGGTCATGGTGCCTGTGGTTTACAAAATATATATATAATTTTGATTTGTCTGCCCATCGAACAGTTTTCTACTTCACTCCAGTCCACTTTAAATGAGTTTAGGCTCAGGGAGGGCAATAACATTTTTGAACTTTGATCATATGCTCGAAGGGTTAATAACGGAGAGATTGCAGTATCTAAGAATAGGACTTCTCGTGGACCTTTTTGACCCACTAACAGGCAAAGGGTTAAAATAATTGTTTTGCTCTGTAAAGGTTTTGGATCGCTCCCCTTGTGTTCCACAGCTCTCCATCTCCAGATTAATCTAAGTTGAGATTTCTACATCCATTCCTTGTTTTATTGGATATCTCTTAACTCAAGTACAGGACAGTGGTTTAAAACTCATCTGGTTATTCATTCTGACCACTTTATATAAACACTCCATTTTCTACTATTTACTCTTCGAATCCTGTTTAGGAAATAACTTATATAGATGCATAAGTACTTTTCTCACTGTTTAGTGTCCAGAGCACTGTCTGTATAATGTTTGCAAGAATCAACTAACTAGTTTCTTTACTTCCCTTCGGATAACTGCTGCAGTGACAAGCAGCTGCAGGGAAATTGAGTCATTTTTATTGTTATTTTCTCAATCCATCACAGTTTCTTCTTCTGTCTCTCACTGCAGGGACTCTACAGAGTGACACAAAGAGACAGCATCTCCTAGAACGGCTGCTGGATGCTGTTAAACAGGCGAGTGAAGTGTTTTCTGTTCTTTCTGTTAGAAAAGAGCATCATGGCAGACAGAAGATTTCAGTAAATGGTCCCAAGGTGTGAATGAGCGAGTGAATGGAGTTTGTCTCGTTTGTCTCTGTGATGGACTGGAGACCTGAATGGAAAAGTGAGTAAAGATAATAGATTGACAGATGGATTAGTCAAAAGAGTTATGTTTCTCTGGGAAATGAAACTTTTTTTTTTCTAAACACTAAAGTTTGTGGTGTGACTGTGAGTTTTGGTTCCTTCATTTTTGCTGTCTGCAAACACAGGAAGTAAAACTAGCAGCTTTAATCAGTTACCATACCATACCATACCATACCATTTTATTTATAGAGCACTTAAAACAGCCACAAGGCCAACCAATGTGCTGTACAGACAGAACAACAGGTAGCACACAAAGCAATATACAAAATGAGGTGAATCAGAATATAGAAAAAAACGATGCAGACAATGACGACAAACCAGTGTGGAGCGTACAGGATCAAAACACAGATCATCTGGTTGTTGAAAGCTACCGAATTGTAGTGGGTTTTTAAACGGGAATTGAAGACCAAGAGGGAGGGGGCCTGTCTGACAAGCAGAGGTAACTCGTTCCAAAGTCTTGGTCCTGCTACAGAGAAGGTCCTGTCACCTCTGCGCTTAAGACGAGTTCCTGGAACTGTGAGGAGCAACTGGTCCACTGACCTCAGGGAACGTGGTGGGACATACGGTTGTAGCAGATCAGAGAGATGGGGGGGGGGGGGGGG
>NC_056514.1:20207138-20299111 GCF_014905685.2 Nematolebias whitei | reverse complement strand
AGTGCAGTGAGGCCAAAACTGGTGTAATGTGCTCTCTTTTGCCTGTACTGGTTAAAAATCGGGCTGCTGCATTCTGGACCAGTTGTAGTCATGCAATGGAGGTCTGACTGATACCAAACAGGAGCGACTTGCAGTAATCAAGCCTAGATGTAATGAATGCATGTATTACTGTCTCCAGGTTTTTTTTGGACAATATGGGCTTCAGTTTAGACAGCCGCCTCAGTTGGAAAAAACATGATTTAACAATCATGTTTACATGATAGTTAAGTTTCAGGGAAGGGTCCATTATCACTCCCAGATTAGTGACTCTGTTTTTCTGACAGGGTTAGAGCGGAGAGGTCGATGCAGTGGTTTGTGATCATGTCGTTGGGAGGGAACAACATGACTTCAGACTTCTTTTCATTGAAACCTAAGAAATTTAAAGCCATCCAGTCCCTGATGTCAGCCAGGCAGCCGAGCAGCGGTTGAATAGAGCATGTACCATTGTGTCTTAGGGGGAAGTAAATTTGACAGTCGTCGGCGTAGAAGTGACCTGTTGACCTGTGGAGCTTTGTGTTGGATCAATGCATGAAAATAAAGAAAAGAAAATTAGTCTTGTGTGTTTATTAACGCACGGACAGATTCGGTTTGATAGGTGCCTTTTATTCTAACGTTTTACTGGGACAGAGGACGCAGCACTGCTGGTTCTGGATGTCAGAACTGAGAACGTCGACGATGTCAGAATGAATCAGAGACATTTAGTCCTCCTAAAACACAAAACAGAACAAAGTATTTAAACTAATTGTAATTGAATTAAAATATTACAATAATAACTAGAGCAATTGCAGGGAGTGGTGGAGCAGAGGTTAGAGGAGGTGGGCCTGTGATCGGAAGATCGTCGGTTCAACTCCTGGTACTGACAACATCAAAATGTAAGTGAGATAGGTGAAGCACCCTGCCTCCACCCTCATTTGTCCCACTCTGGGCCCTTGAGCAAGGCTCTTAACCCCACCATCTGCTCCCCCGGGTGCCCTAGATGGCAGCTCTCTGCTCCACACAGAGGGCTGTGGTAGCTCGGTGCTCTGTGGTTGCATCAGGAAGGACATCTGGCGTAAAAGTAATTGTCAAGTCTTAGTGTGACTCAGTTCAATGTGGCAACTCCTGAAGAAGGAAGCAGCTGAAAGAAGACAAAAAAAAGAGAGAGAAATTACCATACATTTCATGTGAAAATGTAGTGTGAATGCTTATTGCTGAAGAAAATGCTGAAAAAACATCTGAAATTAGCTAAAAACATGCAGAAATGTAGCTGAAATGGAAGAACAAGCCTAAGATAGCAGAAGAACGCAAAGAATACATATTTGCTGAATTAGGATTACCAGTAAATAAGCAGAAATGAGCCACAAAATTTGAAAATTAGCTAAAAGTAGCTGAAAATGCAGCAAGAAACTTAAGCTACCAGAACGAAATGGAAGGAGCTGAAATGAGCTAAAAATGTGGAGTTACCTGATAAAACTAAATTTAGCACATAAACAGCTAAAAAATAGCTTAAAGAGCAGAAAAAGCTGAAATTAACAGAAAGAAGTTAATTAGGCTGAAAGTCGCTGAAATTACCACAAAAAACTAGAATTTATCTTAAAACAGCTGAAATTCAGTTTCAATTCAGTTTATAAAGCGCCAAGTCACAACAGAATCATCTCAGTGCACTGAACAGAAACATTCATATATACAAATAATAATTTAACATTATTTATCTGAGGAGCAGACTGCGTTGAATTTAACTCATCACAGAACTCTCATCTTGAGCATGAAGGCGACAGTGGAAAGAAAAAACCTCCCTACCTGGATGACTGAGAAAACAAACTTTGTGTTTTTGAAACCATTAGTGAAAAGGCCAGACTTCAGGGGTATCTGAGGCAGGCTTGAAACACAAGAGTCAGGGTGGCTTCTGGGTAATACCAGATGGCTAGGCCTCAGACTGACGAAGCCTCTTGGATGAGGGGCGAAACGTTTCTTTTTAACAAAAAAAACGAAGTCCAGATGACATGATTCAACCTTTTTTGTTGTTATATACCTGGATGACTGAGAAAACAAACTTTGTGAATAATAATAATTGTTTTGTGAATGACCATCAGCTAAACTTCACCTCATTAGCTGTGAAGTTGTCTGAGTTATAGCCACTTTTGTGTTGGCTAATGTTGATCAGTTGAGGCAGCCATTTTCATTTGGATTGACTCCAAAAGTAAATCAGTGATTTTTATGATTTTAGTTCTTTTTTGTTTTACCTGATATTGTAGCCACTTTTACTGTTTTGTCGCTTAAACAGACGTCCCCACAAGTGTACCAAAACATCTTGTATGCTGCAATGTTAAAAATGCACAACAAAGTGCAGGGAAACACTGTATGTGTGTGTGTTTAAAGAAAATGATTCCTCTCATATCTTTCCAGTGCCAAATCCGCTTCGGAGGACGAAAGGAGATCGCCACAGACTCCGACAGCAGGTAGGACAAGTTAACCTGGAATTCTTCAGCTCAGTCTGGGTGTTTTTTTTGGCACTCAGGTTAGTGTGATTCAGGTGTTACCGTCTTGTGTCACCTGATGAGGAAGTGCTTTAAACTTGTGTCTGAGTTTGGTCGTGTTTCGTGTTAAAGTGTTTCCTCACCAACTGTTAGGTTTTAATGAACCTCTCAGAAATGTATCACTAGATGGACATTTACAGCAGATGAACTTTTGGTGGCAGCCTAATTCAAGATGGCTGCATTGGAAAACACAACAATGGCTGTAACTCAGTGAATTATACAGATACTGAGCTACTGTTTGATTTAGAAGTAGCTGAGAGTCATTCTCAGTACAACTCCAACACTGATCTTCACAATATCACACGAGACCGTGCATAATTTAGTTACAAAGTTTGGCTGAAACAGCTAAAACGCTGTTCTGTTTAATTCATGTGGTGCTTTTGCCTTTGGCCTCCTGTGAACAGTTATCCTGCTCATACACATACTTTTATTTATTTGTGTTTATGAAGCGTTCACTCTATTGTGATTCATTTTTGTCGTTCCACAATTTTTGTGCTATTTCAACAAGTCATAAATCAAAACGTTCAGCTCTTTCAGCAGAATCCCGCTAAGACTTTTGGTACTGGTGAAACTTTAGCTTTTTGAAATATTTAGCCTTTTCTGCCATTTTTGGTCTCATAGAAAATGAATTGAGCTCATTTTACCTCCTTGAAATCTTTAGATGTGTTTACAACCTTTTACTGCTCCTTTCACATTTTGTTCTGGTTCAGCTTCGTTCAGCTTCCTTGTGCAAATGTAAACTTTTTTCAGCTACTTTCAGCTGTTTGTCAGCTGGTTTGTGCTACTTTCAGATTCTTTCTGCTAACTACAACTATTTTGTACTTTTTCTTACTTATTTCTGCTAATTTTAGCTTGTTATGCTCCTTTCAGCTTATTTCAACAAGTTTCAGCCTTTTCTACTATTTCTGTAACTATTTAGCTGTTTTATGCTCATTTTTAGCCTTTTCAGCTAATTCCACATTTTTAGCACTCAATTCAACTTTTTTCAGCCTAATTCAACTAAAATGTGCTCTCTTCACTTCATTCTGGTAATTTAAGCTTATTTCTGCTCTTTAGCTACTTTTCAGCTGTTCTTTGCAAATTTCAGTATATTCAGATAAGTTCCACTTTTTGTGCTCATTTCTGCTTCTTTCAGCAAACTATTCTTTGCACATTCTTCTGCTAATTTAAGCTTGTTTTACCTGTTCAGCTACCCTTTTAGCACTTTTTAGCTACTTTCATGTTTTCAGATAAATTCAATTTTTTTGTGGTACCGTAACTTCTGCTACTTTCAGCCTATTTAACTTTATGTTAATCTCAGCTTGTTATGCTCCTTGCTGCATATTTCTGCTAGTTTCAGCTTTTTTTTTTTTTTTTGCTATTTCAGCTACTATTTAGCTGTTTTATATGCTAAATGTACCTTTTTCAGCTAATTCCACATTCTTGGAGCTCTTTTCAGCTCCTTTCACTTCCTTCTAGTAGTTTATGCTTCTTTTGGCCTTTTCAGCTACTTTAAGCTTTTTTTTGCTCATTTCCTAATTTTTGATCTAATTCAGCAAATATGTGTTCTTTCTGCTCTCTTCTGCTAATTTAGTTTTGTTCATTTCAGCTACATTTTAGCATGTTTTAGCTAATTTCAGCAGTTTTTTTTAGCAAGTTCTTCTGCAATAAACATTCACACTGCATTTTCACAGGAAATGTAATTTCTCTAGTTCTTTATTAAGAATGTCTGAATGAGCCTCCTGTGCGTTGAGGGGAACCTGTGTGCGTCTCTGCAGGGTGATCTGCCTGTGCGCCCAGTTTGAGGCGGTGCTGCAGCATGGGCTGAGGAAGAGCAGGGGTCTGGCCCTCACCGCCGCTGCTCTCAAGCAGGCTGCAGGCTTCAGCAGCAAGGCAGAAGCAGGTAACAGCCGTGCTGTCTGTGCATTTCTTTGAGCTCAGGTCTGAGGTTAAAAATCCAAGCTGTGGGATAATCTCAAGCTGAGAACACTAACCCTCGATAGATTGGTTTGTTGTCGTGACAGGATGCAGATGCGTCAGTGAACATCTGCACACATCGTGTCTGTGAAAGCAGACCCTCAGAATAGAGAAGTCTTCTCAGTTTCACTGTCACTGCTGTGGTTGTGCCATATTTGTAGCTGATGAGATGACGAGGAAGAATTTATATTTTATTTACAGGAGCGTGTTGAACTCTTCTGTCTCTCCTTTGATCATTTTTTTTAGTGCTGGGCAAAGATTCAAAATTTTAATCGTGATTAATCGCAAAATATTTTCCAGCTTACTCTTGATTATTATGCACAAAATTAAATTATGACCCAAAGATGTTTAGAGCATTTTTAAGGTACTTTTTTATATAAAAAAGGTTCAATACATTTTCAAAAACGGCACTTTTTAACAGCGGTGTTCCCCGACTGCACAAGCTTGAATCTTATAAATATAATCCCTGTGAGGGAGACGAAGCGATTTTAAGAGAGAAGCTCTGTGTCACTGTTCATTTATGATCAAAAATAGATTTTTAACAGACCGTAATCGATACTTGGCAGGCAAGATTAAGCTTTTTTGACCATTAAAGTGCATTTATTAAGGGTGCCATGACTGCATGAGCTTGAATCTTCTAAATATAATCCCTGTGAGGGAGACGAAGCGATTTTAAGAGTGAAACCCTGTGTCACTGTTAAATTATAAGCTATGATTGATTTTTGGCTATAAAAGTGGCATATCTAAGGTAATTTGTGGTGTGCAAATGTCTTCCTATGATTTATTTCTGAATATAACAAAGTTCTCCTTAGGAGTGACAAGGCTGGATTAGATTAGGAATGAGATCATCAGAGGTACAGCACAGGTTGAACAACTGGGAGATGAAGTTAGAGAGACCAGACTGAGATGGTTTGGACATGTCCAGAGGAGGGACAGTGGTTTGGACATGTCCAGAGGAGGGACAGTGGGTATACTGGTAGAAGGATGTTAGAAATGCAGCTGCCAGGAAAAAGCCAAAGAGGAGATATATGGATGCAGTTAGAGAGGACATGGAGGTAGTTGGAGTGAGGACAGAGTGAGGTGGAGGAGGACGACTCACTGTGGCGACCCCTGAAGAGGGAACAGCTGAAAGAAGAAGAAGAAAAAGTGTTACTTTTATTCAAAATTGGGGTTCTAGTCGAAGCTTGAAAATAAACATATTTTCTTTGCAGTAGTTTGGTATTCAAGAAAACACTGAACAAGTTCTTTTTTCCTGTCAAACTTAAAATATCCGTTTATTTCAGCCGAAGGAGGAATGTGTGGCTTCCTCCCATTAGCATTTCTTACGTTCTCCTTCATTTCACAGTAAATTAGAAGACCATATTGTGCTCTGAGCTCCTGGATTTAGAGCTCCTAATGAAGCTGTGTCTTCTGACAAAGCTGGAAAGAACCGTCATAAATTTAACACTCTGCTTTGAGGTCAAATGAATTGTACGCACACGAGCAGCACAACGCTCCATCCTATCAATTACCGCACTGCGAAAACTTTCTCTAAAGCAGATCAGGATTTCTTAAAAGTCTTTTATAGGAAATTATATAATTTACAAGTTGTCAGGTTGGAGCTAAATATGGCGAGGCGACAGGAGGTGGAGCTTTAATGAAAAAGGACATTTTTAAAGTTGCTGAATAAATTCAGAAGCTGCTCCAAATAAGACGGTGCTAATATTCTCTGCATTGTCCCATTTCTTCTTCTCTCCTTTTGTCTTCTTTCTTGCACAGAGCTGACCTTTTGGTTCTACGTGAAGGAGCAGCTGAACCGCCACGAGCTCCAGCGTTTCTACTCCCTGCGACAGATCTCCTCGGAACTTGGCCGGGGTCGTGCCTGGCTGCGCTGCGCCCTCAACGAACACTCGCTGGAGCGCTACCTGCACACGCTGCTGGCGGACCGACCACGCCTGGGGTCAGTGCAGCCAGTGTGCTTTATTCAGTCTACGATAAGACAAGATAGAACTTCACTGATCCCGCTGGAAATTGTTGTGCCAGAGTTTCAGTGCAAAGGAACATACACAAGAATCACAAGATATAGATTATAATCCGCTGCGCCTTATAGTCCGAAAAATACAGTGTTATGAAAGTATGCTTCACACATCTGAAATGTCAAACAGGTGGGAATCCACTGGATGTGTAAGTTTGTTGTTTTGTTTCTTGTCCAGAACGTTCTATGAAGACTGGGCTTTTGTTCTCGATGAAGAGCGAGCGAGTATGCTCCCCACGATGGCTGCAGGTGAGTTTGGGTTTTAAAGCGTCAGAATGTCTCTATTACACACTGTGCATGGTCTCACATGGCTCATTCAAAACACAAAATCAAAAGTACAGTTCAAAAATCATGAGTCACCCCAAAAATATTTTTTTATAAATCTTTTTTTTTTTTTATATAATTTGCTTACAAGTCAGATTTTCTTGTAATTCTGTACAGTAGTCTCTATTAATATTGTTTAGGGCTTTCTGGAAATGTAAAAAAACCCCTCTTAAGTCTTTTAGAGTTTTTATTTACTTATTTTTATGATTGTTGTCTGTTTTCACTTTTTATCAATTCAATTCAATTCAGTTTATTTATATAGCGCCAAATCACAACAAACTTGTCTCAGGGCACGTTACAGGAACATTCACAGACATAAAAGCCAATTAGTAAAGTTCTCTATCAGCTTTTTATCCGTAACATATCTATTTTCAGACAAATGTTTTATCTGACCTACTAAAAAATGAGCTAAACTTAAGTAATGGAGCAGTAATATGCATGCACATAACCTAACTTAGCAAAGAATCCATGTTAAACTATAGAAAATTGGATTTCCTGCAAAAATGTAGTGTGAATGCTTATTGCGGAAGAACTTGCTGAAAAACAGCTGAAATTAGCTAAAATAAGATGAAATGTCACTGAAATGAAAGAACAAGGGGCAGCACGGTGGTGCAACTGGTAGAGCTGCTGCCTCTCAGCGAGCAGGTCCCTGGTTCAAATCCCGGTTCGGGGGCCTTTCTGGTTGGAGTTTGCATGTTCTCTCCGTGCATGCGTGGGTTTTCTCCGGGTGCTCCGGTTTCCTCCCACAGACCAAAAACATGCATGTTAGGCTGATTGATAATTCTAAATTGTCCCTAGGTGTGAGTGAGAGAGTGAATGGTTGTTTGTCTCGTTTGTCTCTATGTGTCCCTGTGATGGACTTGCGACCCGTCCAGGGTGTACCCCGCCCCTCGCACAGTGATTGCTGGACATGGGCACTGGCGACCCCCGTGACCCAAAATGTAAGAAACAGGTAAAAGATGATGGATGGATGGATAAATGGACTATACTTATATAGCACCTTTCTATCCTATATCAAGATACTCAAAGTGCTTTACTCTACAATCTGTGTCCTCATTTACCCATTCATACAGCTCTCTACTAGATCTCTACAAAGCTAATTGAACAAATCGTTCTAAAGAGACTAATCAGAGCTTTAAGTCACATTCAAACACTGATGGGACACATCAGAGGCTATGAGGGGTCCAGTTTCTTGCCCAGGGACACTTCGGCTGGATGGATGGATGAAAGAACAAGACTAAGTTAGCAGAAGAAAGCAGAAAGAACAGATATTAGCTGAATTAGGCTCAATTAACTGGAAATGAGCACAAAAATTAGGGAATTAGCTAAAAATAAAAGCTGAAATTAGCCAAAAATAGCTGAAAAGTAGCAGAAAATGCAGAAAAAAGCTTAAACTTCCAGAAGGAAGTGGGAAGAGCTGAAATAATCTAAAAACTGTGGAATTAGCTGAACAAGCTAAAATTTTACACAAAAACAGGTAAATAGTAACTAAAAGATCAGAAAAAGCTGAAACAAACAGAAAAAGCAGAAAGGAGCATACCGAGCTGAAATTAGCATAAAGAAGGCTGAAAGTAGCAGACATTACTACGAAAGACTTGAATTTATCTGAAAACGGCTGAAATTGGCTACAAAAATGCTAAAAAGATAGAACAAGATTAAATGAGCAGAAGAAAGTTCAAAAAACACGTTTGCTCAATTAGGCTGAAAGAAGCTGAAATGAGCACAGAAAAGTGGAAATTACCTGAAAAAAGATGAGGAAAAAAACAGCTGAAAAGTAGCTAAAAAGGCAGAAAGAAGCTTAAATTACCAGTAGGATGTGCAGAGAGCACATTTTAGCTGAATTAGGATGAAAAAAGTTGAAATCCGTACAAAGAATGTGGAATAAGGTGAAAAAGCTAAAATTAGCATAAGAACAGCTAAATAGTAGCTGAAATAGTAGAAATAGCTTAAACTTGCAGAAATAAGCTGAAAGGAGCATAACAAGCTGAAATTAGCAGAAGTTAGAAGAAGCACAAAAATGTTGTAGTTAGAAATCTATGTCTATCTAAATGAGAAAATAATCTGAAAGGAGCACTAGCAATTAAAATTAGCTGAAAGAAGCTGAATTTTTTTTAAAATTTGCAGAAGGAAGTTAAAAGAAGCTTAAGCAGAACAAAATGTGAAAGGAGCAGTAAAAGGTTGTAAACACATCTAAAGATTTGAAGGAGGTAAAATGAGCTCAGGTTTTTTTTCTATTAGGAAAAAAATGGCAGAAAAGGCTAAAAATTGCAAAAAGCTAAAGTTGCACTAATACCAAAAGCCATAGCAGGATTGTCCTGAAAGAGCTGAACGTTTTGATTTACACTGCCTGACCAAAAAAAAAAAACTCTCCACCTGGGGTACGAGCCTCCTATTAGATAATTACTGCATGGGTGATTATATTTCAGCTGCCAACAAGTTATTTAACCCCAACTGGTGCAATGAGTTGCTTCTCATTTCTTAAACAACCATGTTGAAAGACGCATCGCGTGGTCGTGGAAAAGATGTCCGTCTGTTTGAGAAGGGTCAAATCATTGGCATCAAGCAGAGAAAACATCTAAGGAGATGGATAGTGGGGACCCATCGTCTTCGAGGAAGAAATGTGGCCGGAAAAAAATCCTGAATGATCGTGATCGGCATCACTTAAACGTTTGGTGAAATCAAATGGAAGAAAAACAACAGGAGCACTCAGGGCTGTGTTTAATAGTGAAAGTAAGAGCATTTACACAAACGCACTGTGAAGGAACTCAAGCGATTGGGACTGAACAGCTGTGTAGCCTTAAGAAAACCACTAATCAGTGAAGCTAACTGGAAAAAAAGGCTTCAGTTTGTTAGGGAGCATAAAGATTGGACTCTGGAGCAATGGAAGAAGGTCATGTGGTCTGATGAGTCCAGATTTACTCTGTTCCAGAGTGATGGCTGCACCAGGGTAAGAAGAGAGGCAGGTGAAGTGATGCACAGAAGCTTATCGAAACAATGCCACAGTGAATGCGTGTCGTAATCAAAGCTAAAGGCGGTCCAACGAAATATTAGTGTGAGACCCTTTTTGGTGGCAAGATTTATTTTTTTTGGCCAGGCCGTGTGTTTTTTGTTGAAATATCTTGAAAACTGCAGGATGAGAATCGTGCTGAAAAATATACGGAAGAAAAACGGATCACAATCGAGTGAATGCTTCATGAACATTCACACAACTCGATCTTAAGGCACTTATTTTACTGCAGTTTGTCACAAAGGTACGGTTTGTTCTAAAACACCGTGTTGCTGTTTGACAACTATGTTTTAGCACAAAGAGCTGTAAGCTAAACATCTTGACAGATGATGATCAGGGCGACGCCTCTTTAACGTCCGTCTCCATTCTTCGTAGGAGTTTTCCTTATACGACCTTCAGATGCTCTGTGTCTCCTGGACCTGAGACTTGTTTACATTTGTTTTGAAATCTCCAAAATCCAAATTAAAAAGAATAAGTTGGAAAGACCCTCAGAAGAATTAATGATCAATAAACCATCTACTTAACTTGAATTTAAAATTGTGCATCGGAGGCACACGGTGTGCTGCAAAGAAGCCACTCTAAGAAGGAAAAGAAGGTGAGGGATTGTCCCGATATAATTCATGTGAGGGTGTTGCTTCTCATCCAGGTGAGGGGTTCACTCCTAATGGAGACCAGGAACTCTGCTATGACCAAAGATGAGTGTTCGACAGCACCGTCTTCCAACGGCCCAGGCTCAGTTTGTGATCTGTGAACATTTTAAAACACCATGTCACAAAGCTGAAGTGTTGCCAATTCATTATCTGAGTACCATTTTGGTTCTGGAGCTGTAAGAGCGTTTTTACAATGAACTTGTTGTGGCTAAAATCTTTAAACCGTGTTCTTAGAAGCTAAAAATGTCTTTGTGCAAACGGAGCTGCTTCACAAGCAGGAAGCTGACTCGACCACTCTGTAAACACGGCAGACTGAATCTGTGTTTGCGTTCTCTTTCACAGCACAACTCGGATAGAAACAAAACGTAACATATTAAGAAACAAAATCTCCTGGATCGTTTGGCATCTTTTCACACGCAGGCAGATGGACTCTCTAACAAGCACTTGTCTGATGTTCAGAAACTTCACCGCCTCCTGCTCCTTCTGTTGCTCTCAGGTTTGAACTCCATCCTGTTTGCCATCAACATCGACAACGGTGACCTTAACGGTGGGTTGACACGAGGGGGCTCCTCAGTGTCCCACCTCCTCAAGGAGTCCACGCAGGGCATCGGCAGCCTTCTGAAGGAGTCCACTCAGGGAGTGAGCAGCCTCCTGCGAGAGATCGGCACTGCCACGGCCGTGGTGCCCGGCTTCACCTCCAGGGCGGACGGCCCCTCGGACCCGCTGCCTGTACTGCCACGCAGCACCTCCGCTGGTAGGAAGGAGCGCTGTCCTGTCCCAATCACCGTGAAAATATTGTTCTTTTTAAATCTTTTCAGCCATTTCTCCTCTACTCAGGGAGGAAAAACGGTTTGTAGCTGTGCCGCTCGCAGAGATCTCAGTGCGTCTCCGCATCGTTCAGAACTTTCACTCCACGAGGTTGCTAAGCTGTATACGAAAAACATTTTATTCCAAAAGTTTTCATTAACTATTTTCATTTCAAATCTGCATCCTCATTAATGTGATTACTTAAATTTTAAATCATATAATTAATGACGCTTTTTAGGCGGTGCTCCTTGATGACGAGTGTTATTTTTAGAACCTGCAGCGGGCGGCTCATGTGGTCCCAGAGGGCACCGTGCTGGCGACCCCTGATTTAGAGTTACCAATTAGACTAACATGCATGCTTTTGGTTTGCGAGAGCTACATGTATTGTGTGGCGTCCTTGCTTAAAACACTGGCATTAACTGTTAGTCAATCCTGCATGTCTGTTAGCAAAATATATCATGAACTACTGGACCGATTTAAATGAAACTCTCAGAAGTACATTAATGGATGCTCTTCTACAACTGGTTAACTTTTAGAGTCAACCTGATTCAAGATGGCTGCCACAGCTAACCAACCTCAGCCAGCACAAAAATGGCAACAACTCTGTCATCTTCACAGATACTGAGATAAATTCTGATGTGGTGGTAGCTAGGCCTGTCACGATAACAAATTTTGCTGGGCGATTAATAGTCTCAGAAATTATTGTGATAAACGATGATATTGTTTGAAATTTGACAATAATTATTTAGTAATTATTGTCAAATTTAAGAAAAAATGGTTAATTTATTTTGCGTGTAGTACCTTTTTTGACCACCAGATGGCAGTACAAGACTGTTTGAACCAAAGGATGGATAGTGAGGGAGTGAGCAGCGTCACTTTAAGAAAAATGGGAGGGAGGCCCCTTGACGTGACATGGGCTGTCTCTCTTCAGTTCTCAAATTGGCGGATGCTCGGTGTGGTTTGAGCTCTTTAGCATAGCATTAGTCATACAAAGCTTTTATTTAAAAAAATCAGTAAACAAGTTCTCAGCTTCTTTTATCAGAGAAAAACTTTTTACACGAAGGCACGGATTTCAACTGTGAATTTTGGAGCTTCAACAAAACGGAGTTTTTTTTCCCCAAGGTTGGTTAGCTTAGCTTCTTAGCTTAGCTGCTTTTAACATTCCAAAAACACGATTTTGGATTGTTAAAATGGATTTTAAAGAAAAGCTAAAAAAGAGAAAGGGAGGGGTCAGTGAAGAGCACCGGAGTTGAGCCTTTTTGTCATCCAGTGTCTTCAGTAGAAAGAGAGAGACACGAAGAAATGATAAAGCCGATAAATGAAAATTAGTTAGATGATTTTTCATTTTTCATGTGATTAATTGATTTATTGTTTATTGCGACAGGCCCAGTGGTAGCTTTGAGTCATTCACAACACATCCTTTGAGCTCTAAACAGATCATGAGACATCATGATATGGCGCACAGTTATTTTCAAGTTTTGTCCAAATCATGTTTTTTTTTTTTCTCAACAAAGGATGATCTTAGTTGAAAACTTTGGCGTGAAACGTAGCAGGCAACATATTTTCTTTCAAGGAACACCAGACCTTTAATCTGATAATGCAGCTTGTTACAGTTTTTTTTTACAAAAACAACATATGGCCCAGTTGACATATGCATGTTGGATGCACTGGTTGGACAAACATGCTTGCCCTTGTCTCCCTGCCCCCTTTCCTTCCTGAAGAACCTAACGTTTCCTCTCCTTATGCTCCCTTTGGTGGGACAGTTTAAAACCTGTATGGTGGAAAACTTTCTGAGTAATGAATGTAAATGAAATTCCAACATCCTCAGAGCGGGGTGACCCGTTCACATTATTCACTGACACCAGATTTGCTAATGCACTGTCAGCCTCTGACTCAGAGAGGGGAAAGTCTGTTTTCTTGTTTTGTTTTGAATAACCTGCTTTAAGTCCGTGCCTTTAAATATAGCAGAAAGGATGATTTTCAGTCTGTGATTTATCTTTTTGATTGTATTTATCTAGTGTCAAAGGGTAATTCTCAGTACCTGCTGCCAAATAAGGTTTGAATAAAATTTTCAGTCTTTGTGAGCTCAACAGGACTTGTTTTATAACCAGAAAATGCTTGAAATTAATTTAATTTATTTATTTATTGCATGTTGGAGTAGGGCTGGGCGATACGAGGAAAATCTAATATTCCGATATAATTTTTGCTATATCACAATACACGATGTATATCACGATATTTATAAATAACCTCCAGTGTTATTTTAAACTATATAGCATGTAAAATGGCACTGGTGTACTCTGTTCAAACAGATTCATATTTTTTTAAATTTGAATACCAAACCAGAATAAATGTATTTAGTGTCATCTGCATCACAGCTGGTTTATTTGACGTTTTCTTTAGTGATGCACCGATCCACTTTTTGCACTTCCGATACTGATACCTGTAGTGAACTAGGCCTCCGATCAAACCTGCCTCTGAAGACTTTCATGGGACAGGAACTGTTATTTCATTGATTTGAATCCAGAAATACAAATTAGCTCATCCAGAGACTTTCTAATTGTATCCTGAACTAATCAATTGAAAGAACACTCTCTTTTTTATATTATCATTACTATTTTACAAAGTCTTGATAATCAAAAGTGTGTTTAGTTCATACCATTTTTAAATGTTGAAGTGAACCACTCATTTTAAATCAACTGTGAAACAGTATTAATGATTTTTTAATCCTCATTCAAAGTAGAAATCAAGTTAAATGTCTATTTTACAAAGTAATTATGCATGTTTGATCTTCTGTCTGAAATGAGAAGGAGTGATGTCGGTCAAAAGTCGGAGACAGTCGAAAACAAGTTATTGGAACGAGCTGTCGTGTTTTTAAACCTCTCAGACAGAAACAAGAGAACTGGCACCTGCAGTGTTTTTCACCTCGTCAAAACATTTCTCTGTCTGTTCCTAAACATTTCCGCTGTTTTCTTGACTGGTAATGACCCTCTGACGTCACTAAAACCACACCCCTGTTGGTTCCTTCAACCAATCAGGACTTCCTAAAAGTGACCAGAAGCAGAATTCTTTAAAAGTCGACACTTCCGAGTTCCGTTAGTTCTTCTGGTTCTGATGGAGTTCGGCTGGGGTTCCTAGGAGTTCTTCTGAGTTTTTCTCAGACTCAGTCTTCTGAGTCTAGTTGGGGTAATGGAGCCTTCCACATCTGAGTGGAACCTCTGACGGACTCACAGCTCGCTGTGTACCTACCCGGGAGGTGAGCGTGTTGTTGAACGGAGTACCGTCACTACTTCGGACGATTCTCAGCCATCCTGAGGAGACGCTGAAAGGTAGCATTGAAATGGAACTCCGTACCGGAGCTGACCTATCTTCTGCAAAGGTAACGAGTCGCTTCACTACCTAGTGTACCGGGGCTGAGCTGGGGTCGGATGAAGGGTGCCATTCCTCGTCAACACACTTTCTTCCTCCACATTTTCTCTCCATTTAAACTCCTTCATTTCCCATCTTTAAAACTCTTCTATCTTGCCAGTAATTAATCCAGATATTTTCAGAAATGTTTGTTGTTTTTATTAAGTAAAACGTGCCAAGTTTTATTAATCAGAGCCGATCAGTATAATCAAGTGTACAATGTTTTGATGTTAAATTTTGATTCTGTTAATAAATGACCACATTCATTTTGATGGGTTAAAGAAAATTAACGTCTCATATCACTGATTAAACCATCGACAACACAGTACCTCTGTCACATATCTGTCAAGTAGCTCAAAAAAGAGAGAACCCATTATTAAAATATGACTGTAGTGGAGCTCTGAAGCTCACCAAGCTAACCTAGCCTTTAGCATACTACATAACAATATCTGATGTTTATACCGATCCAATACCGATTCGATACAGAAAAACATTGCTGAATTAACTTAAAACATTAGTTTTTTTTAGAAAACACAGACATACTTGTACTGAATTACAAATTTATTGAGAACAGCACCAGTACAGCACACTTAAACACACCAATAGCTTCACAAGCTTAATTGGCCAAACATGTAAAAACAACACAACTTTAATTTGTACAGTCAGAGCAATTATGAGAGTAACATCCAATGTACAAACCGGATTCCAAAAAAGTTGGGACACTAAACAAATTGTGAATAAAAACTGAATGCAATGATGTGGAGGTGCCAACATCTAATATTTTATTCAGAATAGAACACAAATCACAGATCAAAAGTTTAAACTGAGAGAATGTATCATTTTAAGGGAAAAATCTGTTGTTTCCAAATTTCATGGCGTCAACAAATCCCAAAAAAGTTGGGACAAGTCCATTTTTACCACTGTGTGGCATCCCCCCTTCTTCTTACAACACTCAACAGACGTCTGGGGACAGAGGAGACCAGTTTCTCAAGTTTAGAAATAGGAATGCTCTCCCATTCATGTCTAATACAGGCCTCTAACTGTTCAATCGTCTTGGGCCTTCTTTGTCGCACCTTCCTCTTTATGATGCGTCAAATGTTCTCTATAGGTGAAAGATCTGGACTGCAGGCTGGCCATTTCAGTACCCGGATCCTTCTCCTACGTAGCCATGATGTTGTGATTGCTGCAGAATGTGGTCTGGCATTATCGTGTTGAATAATGCAGGGTCTTCCCTGAAAGAGATGACGTCAAGATGGGAGCATATGTTGTTCTAGAACCTGAACATAGTTCTCTGCATTAATGGTGCCTTTCCAGACATGCAAGCTGCCCATGCTACAAGCGCTCGTGCAACCCCATACCATCAGTGATGCAGGCTTCTGAACGGAGCGTTGATAACAACTTGGGCTATCCTTGTACTCTCTGGTCCGGATGACATGGCATCCCAGTGTTCCATAAAGAACTTCGTATCGTGACTCTTCCATTTTGCCACACTCCATTTTAAATGACCCCTGGCCCAGTGCAAACGTCAGAGCTTGTGGAGCTTGCTTAGAAATGGCTTCCTCTTTGCACTGTAGAGTTTCAGCTGGCAACGGCGGATGGCACGGTGGATTGTGTTCACTGACAATGCTTTCTGGAAGTATTCCTGAGCCTATTCTGTTATTTCCTTGACAGTGGCATTCCCGTTTGAGGTGCAGTGACGTTTAAGGGCCCGGAGATCACGAGCATCCAGTAGAGTTTTACGGCCTTGACCCTTACGCACAGCGATTGTTCCAGATTCTCTGAATCTTTTGATGATGTTATGCACGGTTGATGATGATAACTTAAAAGTCTTTGCTATTTTACGCTGGGTAACACCATTCTGGTATTGCTGCACTATCTTTCTGCGCAACAATGGTGGAATTGGTGATCCTCTTACCATCTTGGCTTCTGAGAGACACTGACACTCTGAGAAGCTCTTTTTATACCCAATCATGTTGTCACTTGACCTAATTTGTGTTGATTGGTCTTCCAGCTGTTGCTCAATTGCTCAATATGCTCAATTTCCTTTTTCCAGCCACTTATTGCTACTTGTCCCAACTTCTTTGGGATTTGTTGACACTGTGAAATTTTGGCTCAACATATTTTTCCTTTAAAATGTTACATTTACTCAGATTAAACTTTTGATCTGTCATCTATGTTATATTACGAATAAAATATTGACATTTGCCATCTCCACATCATTTCATTCAGTTTTTATTCACAATTTGTTTAGTGTCCCAACTTTTTTGGAATCCGGTTTGTAAAATAAATAATAATAAAGATACTGAAACTGACAAAAACAATAGGTTGACAAATTTGGTCAAACATGAAAAAATAAACTAACAAACATTTCAAATGGTTCAGGAGTTTTAAATATAATGTAAAATAAATAATAAAGGAGCTGAAATAAGAGGAAAAAAACAATAGTTTCACTAGCTTTGGTTGGCAGATATTTAAAACAAACAGCAATCAGCTCCTGTCCTTATGGATCGGTCACATTGTCACGATACCCAGTCTAGAATTTTATTTCAATATTGTACCGATGCTAATATCAGATAGGTGTGTGGGGAGATGTTGACATACGGAGTTTACAGCATTCTTCATTTTGCAGTGGATGACTTCTTAGGTGGTGAAAATAAATTTGTTGTACTGCTACCTTTTGTGGCAATGCAACAGTTTTCAGTCAGGTCATCTGGACAGTTTCTTTTTTTGTGCTGAAACGTGACTTGACTGAAAATTGTTGGATTGTATACCTGGATTATTGAGCATGGACTTTGTTGGTTTTGTGGCAATGGTTTTACAACGTTTTGCAAATTACTGCATTTTGTTCGTCATCCTCCTTATAAAATCCAAACTACTGCCAGATTATTGATCCAGCGCTATTTCTCTTCATCGGACTCCTCTTCAGTTCTTCTCATTCACCTGCTCACCTGAAACTCCCGCTGTCGCCATATTTTTCCCTGTCTTGAAGTCTCAGAGTCAGAGTCGGTCAGAGTCAGAGATTCTTTATTGTCATTCGCACCTCGTGGTACATGTGGTGGAGCGAAATTATGTACACAGGGTCCCAGTTACATCCAACAATAAAATGTATAAGAAAAACAGTAATAACATCTAAGATATGAACTAAGAAAAACATCAACTAAATATACACTAAGCACTCATAACATAAAAACATTGAACATCAGCACAAACATGAACATGAGTCTGTGTGAGCGGATGTGCACGCATGAACACATCAACATTTAAACAGATCAGCAGCAACATGAAACAGATCAGCAGCAACATGATGTGATTTTTCACAGTGATTATTCTAGTTAGAGATTCATGAGTCTAACAGCCTCAGGGTAGAAGCTGTTCCTCAGTCTAGTGGTTCTACACTTAATGCTCCTCAACCTCCTTCCTGAGGGGAGTGGGGCAAAAAGTGTGTGTGCTGGGTGAGTGCGGTCCTTCATGATGCAGGTGGCCCTCTTCCTGCATCTAGAGGTGTAGATGTCTGTGATGGTGGGGAGGCTGACTCCGACAGTCTTCTTTGCAGCCTTCACCACTCTCTGCAAAGCTTTACTTTCTGCAGCTGTGCAGCCTCCATGCCACACGTTGATGCTGGAGCACAGGATGCTCTCCACTGCACACCTGTAGAAGGAGGTGAGGACTGAGCTTCCCAGACCAGCTCGCCTCAGCCGTCTGAGGAAGTAGAGTCTCTGATGAGCTTTCTTGATCAGGCTGGTGGTGTTGTTGCTCCAGCTGAGGTTGTCATTCATGTGTACACCCAAGTACTTGTAGCTGGAGACCACTTCCACCGCAGATCTTCTTATGTTCAGGGGGGTGTAGATGTTTTTGTTCCTTCTGAAGTCCACAATCATCTCCTTTGTCTTCATCACATTGATGTGAAGGTTATTCTCTTTGCACCAGCTCTCCAGGTGTTTCACCTCTTGCCTGTAGCTGGACTCATCATTGTTTGTGATGCATCCCACCACCGCTGTATCATCTGCAAACTTTACAATGTGACAGCCTGGATGGGTAGCTGCACAATCATACGTGAGCAGAGTAAACAGGAGGAGGCTCAACACACATCCCTGAGGAGAGCCAGTGCTAAGGGTTATGGTTGAGGAGGAGAAGTTGTGGATCCTCACTGACTGTGGTCTGTTTGTTAAGAAGTCTAGTACCCAGTTGCAAATGGATGGGCTTAGTCCTAGTGTGGATAGTTTGTCCATCAGGGTTTGGGGGATCATGGTGTTGAAGGCTGATGTGAAGTCCACAAAGAGCATACGGACATAAGAGTTTTTCTGCTCAGGTGGTTGAGAGCAGTGTGGACCACAGAGGAGATGGCATCCTCTGTCTCACCTGAAACTCCCGCTGTCGCCATATTTTTCCCTATCTTGAAGTCTATATGCACATGCTCCACGCAGCATGTCAGACAGAAATTTTTCAGGTTGGGAGGGGGCAGGGCTTAGTGATGCATTCGTAGTGTGTCGGATAAACAACACTCACAGTGAATTAGATGCAGAAAGCTTATTTTTTGAATGACAATTTATACTCGATGGTTGCGATGGAGCCATTTTAAGCATCGTAAATTGAATAACTCATGATACATGGAGTATATTCAATACATCAAGTAAATTCAATATGTTGAGTATATTCGATACATTGAGTACATTTGATACATGGAGTATATTCGATACTAGAGATGGGGCCGATCCGAGCCAGTATCGGCCTCCGATACCAGCATAATTTACGTATCGGATTTTTCCGTTCCAACCTGCCGATCTTTCCGATCCATGATGCATGTCTGTGTCTGATGACCTGCTCTGCAGGTTGGCTTCAAACTAAGGAATGGATTTCCTGAGTGGAGGCGTGTCTCATGAACCCAGAGTAAAAAGACCCGCCTCACATTCAGGAAATCCATTTCATAGTTTGCAGCCAGCTAAAATGTGAGTAAATACTCTTTTGAGGGCTGAGCACTGAGCAGCACTGTTGCTAACGGCTAACCAACTTTTCATCGTAACATGTCCGCTGTATGGAAGTGTTTTACACTAAACACCGCAAGACAGCAACGTGCAATGTCTGCAGAGCCGCTGACCGAGAGGAGGACGCTCGGTCGCGACCTACAATACATCAACCTTAATAAACATTTGAAAAAGCACCACATTAAATCGCACGAGGATAGTTTAGCCAGGCACCGCAGTAACGTTAGTTTTACGTTGGACGTTGGAGCTCCGTGGCTTCAGCGGTGTGTTTCTCTCGTTCAGTCCGGAGCAGACAGTCTGATTTCAGTCAGCCGTGCTCGGTCTGCCCGTCTCTGAGGAACAGACTGAGCGTGGCTGACTGAAATCAGACCGTCTGCTCCGCAGCTTGATTGAATACTTGCAGCTAAGATATAGTTTACATTTACCCTCCAGGAGATATTTATCAGCTCAAGATGAGAGTTCTGTGATGGAGTTACATTCAAAGTAATCTGCTCAGATAAATAGTCTTAAATTGTTATTTTTATATATGAATGTTTCTGTTAACTTATTGTAATGTTTCTGTACAGTGCCCTGAAATGACTTCTGTTGTGACTTGGCACTATATAAATAAACTGAATTGAACAATCATAAAAAAAAAAGTATGAACTGAAAAATAAAAGAAAATTATATATGTATAAAAAAAATCAAACAAAAACAGCTACATTATAAAGTAATGTAAAATACTAAAAACAGGAACATGTCTGTGTTGGTTTATGCCATGAACTTAGCAGATGTTTGAAGCCATTTAATCCCTTTAATATCCACTTTAAAGCTAGGAATAAAACAAACATGTTTTGTGTTATAGGATTTAATTCTAACTTTAAAAAATATCCAAAATTAATAAAACTTACCTCAAGTTGCATTTTTAGACATGCATGTATATATTTGTACAAATTGTACTTGAGAGGAAATTATTACAGCCTCATAAAATCAATTATGATGATGATATCGGAATAGTATCAGTATCAGCCGATATCCAGATGTAGGTATCGGGATCCGATCGGAAGTTAAAAAAACGTGGATCGGTGCATCCCTAATTGATACATCGCCCAGCCCTACATTGGAGTCAGTGGGTTATGTTGGTTTGTCAATTACTGAAGTAATTAAGATTCAGGCTTTCTCCTCCTAGACTCGGGCCTGCGGAAAGAGCGGCGAAGGAAGAAGAAGATCACCAACATCATTTCCTTCGACGATGATCTGGACTGCGGTGCCGAGGACGAGGAGGAGGGAGAGGAGGACTCTCAGAAGACGAGGGCCATGAGGAAGAGCCGAACCGCTCCGGCTCAGAGCAGCGTGGAGGAAGGGATAGACCCCCTGGAGCCGACCCGCTCTGAGTCACCGGCCCAGAACGGCCTGGGAGAGCTGGGCGTGGTCAACTGGGTGGGCTCGCCTCACCCCTGCCGCACAACTCCCACAGCTGCACCTCCTTTGCCTGACAGTAAGAGTGTGGACAATGAAGAGGAGGAGGAGGAGGCAGAGGAGATGTACCAACCTAGAGCTCAAACACAGGAGGAGGAGAGAACCCCCACAGATCAGTGAGTTTCATGGCAGCAGTTAATAAAATCAAATGTACAGTCAAATGTTTCGCTGACAGAAACCTGAAGCAGGCAGGAGCAGAGACCTCGCTCGTTTAACAAGAGTCAGCTATGTTTCTGCTCTCAGCTTGTTTACTTTTATTAACTGTGAAATTATTTTCCTGCTGGAGGTGATAATTAGATCACAACAGCACGTTGCCTCTTGAAAAGAGGTGTGTTTTTGTTTCACGGCTTAGTGAAACAGTCACCTCAAAACTGCAAAAATCCCAAAAATACATATGAGAGGGCGCAAAAACGGAAACCAGATTTTCAGATCTCATAATAGAAAAAACTTTTAGAAGTTTTCAGTGAGCCATGTTTCCTGAAAGCTTTACTTTCACCTGTTTAACGCAGTGGCTATAACAATGAGCACACCTCTGACAGCTTAGTACATTGTGTAGTACAGTACAGTACATTGCATACTCTTAAACTAAAAGTGAAGTATTTTTTTTCCCCATTTACAGCATTGAATCTTCTTAGATACACGTTTGTCATTAATTGAAGTTGCCTAAAATGAAGCTGAACTATCGCTGCGAGATGTTTCTGGCATTTACTCAGCTGCATTAGATGAGACAACTCATTATAGTAAACCGGACATCCAACCTAAATTAAAGTGAAGACGAGCAGGCCAGAGGCTGCCAAAGGCCTACAGTAACACTGAAGGAGCTGCAGAAAGTTCTGGTGTTCTCCATAAGTCTGGACTATGGGATAAGTTTACAAGATAGAATACTTTTTCCTACAAAGAATAAAAGGACTGGCTAAATTAAGACAAGTCCATTCAAGAAACATCAAGTTTTCTGACAACCTGCAGGAAAATATCTTGTGTTCTGATGAACCCAAAGTGGAACTTTTAGACTACAATTCTAAAAGATAAGTTTGCTGCAGGAACAACTCTGCATTACCAAAAGAACACCATTCTTACAGCGAAACATGGAGGTGGCAGCATCATGTTGTGGGGTTTGCTGTTCCTCAGCTGAAACGGGGGTTTTAGTTAAGGTGGATGGATTTCTGAACGTTGCTCAATATCTTCAGGTGTCTCCTTGAAAATTAAAGGTGAAAGGGAGTTTTGTATTTCATAGTAGCAATGAACTAAAGGATGCATCCAGATCAACAAAACACTGACTTGACAGCAAGAACAATTCAAGTTTTAGGATATATTAGTCTGAGTCTAGAACTAAATCTGATGAAGAAATAAAAAATGTTTGGTGACCTGAAAGGCTGTGCACTCACTGTCTGACAGACTTGGAGCACCTTTGCTAGGAAGACTTGCACACGTTGATCACCAAGTCAAAGTTTGGCCTTGAGAAAAATTCATTCCCAAAAAAAGACTGAAGGCTGTTAATAAATCAAAAAACGCTTTAAAATAAGTTCAGAACTAATGGTGTGCACATTTATACACACAGCTGATTGCACTTTTTGCATCAGATTTGTTTTTCAGTTTAATAGTAAATATTAAATGTCACATTAAAGATGGAAAAAAATAATGTCAAAGTTTGATGTTATTTACATCACAGACCTAACGTTTTACCAGCGGGGAGTAGACTTTTTGTATCCACTGTATGTGCTTATATGCAGGTGCTGGTCAAAAAATTTACATATGAAAAAGTTGATTTATTTCAGTAATTGCATTCAAAAAGTGAAACTTGAATATTATATTCATTCACTACACACAGACTGATATATTTCAAATGCTTATTTATTTTAATGTTGATGATTAAAACTGACAACTAATGAAAACCCCAAATTCAGTATCTAAGAAAATTAGAATATTGTGAAAAAGTTCAATATTGAAGACACCTGGTGCCACACTCAAATCAGCTAATTAACTCAAAACACTTGCAAAGACCTTTAAATGGTCTCAGTCTAGTTCTGCTACACAATCATGGAGAAGACTGCTGATTGACAGTTGTCCAAAAGACGACCATTGACTCCTTGCACAAGGAGGACAAGACACAAAAGGTCATTGCTAAAGAGGCTGGCTGTTCACAGAGCTTTTTTTTTTTCTTTCTCTGTGCTCCGGTGAAGACAGACATGTCTCCCTGCGCTCCGTCCCCCCGCTTCCCTGCTTGCTCTCTTTCGTCTTGTGAACCCTTAAAGAGCCTTTTTTCCCTTCATACCTTCCTAATTCCAAGGATTTGATCAGCTGGTCTCTCAACAAAATCGATCAACTTCTCCCGACAGGAGTCAGGGTAAGGAGGACCCTCTTACCTCGACGGAAACAAATTGGATTCATGATGACAACTGGATTTTGCTGTTTGGGTTCGTGAAATCTGGATTGTCTACAAATTCATGTGGAGGTGTCAAAACTTAGAGAAAGCTGTGAGCTCGACTTTCGGCGTAAGGAATCAATTTGGCTGTTTGGAGTTACCATCAGAGAAATGTACCAGCGAGACTTTAAAAGGCAGAAACGGCAATTTACGAGTTCTGCCTGACCCAAACTGTGGCCTTGACGGCAGACTTATCTCAACTCCTCCTGGCATGTTTAAGAAAAACAAAAGATGCTTTGTCTGTCTCCTCACCCCTTCCTTCACCAAGGCCATGGACATGTGATGGAACCTCAACCAAGCTGATGATAAATAACGCCTCTTATATGAACAATGGCTGAGAGGGGGGCTCTGGACTATGCTACGACTTTCCCTTAAAATTCAATGTCTTCATCGGCCTATATGTACATGTATAACGTCTGTTTATGTTGCTTTGATGTGGTAGGTTTTTTTGATGCCTCAAATCGTGCCCTGTCTAGGACACGGTGTGAGAGATCTTTTTTTTTTAATACCGTCTCGTCATGTTTTCTTTCCTTTTCTCATCTAAGCAAAAATATTATTCTGAATAAGAATAAGAGGGCCATGGTTTTTTATAATAGCAGCTTCGTGCACTACGTCCATCTTTTGGATGACTGTACATACATGTTCTTGTTGTATCTCGGTGCAATGATAATAAAGCTTATTCTGATTCTGAAGCACATTACTAGAGACGGGAAGGGAAGGAAAAGATGTGGTAGAAAAAAGTGTACAAGCAATAGGGATAACGGCACCCTAGAGAGGATTGTGAAACAAAACCGATTCCAAAATGTGGGAGATTCACAAAGAGTGGACTGTAGCTGGAGTTAGTGCTTCAGGAACCACCACAAAAACAAAAAGAACCACCATGCACAGACGTATGTAAGACATGGGTTTCAGCTGTTGCTTTCCTTGTGTCAAGCCACTCTTGAACAAGAAACAACGTCAGAAGCGTCTCGCCTGGGACTTCTGTTGAGTGGTCCAAAGTTATGTTCTCTGATGAAAGTATATTTTGCATTTCCTTTAGAAATCAAGGTCCCAGAGTCTGGAGAAAGAGAGGAGAGACACAGAATCCATATTGCTTCAGGTCCAGTGTCAAGTTTCCACAGTCAGTGATGGTTTGGGGCCATGTCATCTGCTGGTGTTGGTCCACTGTGTTTTCTGAGGTCCAAGGTAAACACAGCCGTCTACCAGGAAGTTTTAGAGCACTTCATACTTCCTGCTGCTGACCAACTTTATGGAGATGCAGATTTCATTTTCCAACAGGAATTGGCACCTGCACACAGTGCTAAAGCTACCAGTACCTGGTTGAAGGACCATGGTATCCCTGTTCTTAATTGACCAGCAAACTCACCTGACCTTAACCCCATAGAAAATCTATGGAGTATTGTGAAGAGAAGATGTGATACACCAGACCCAACAATTCAGAAGAGCTGAAGGCCACTATCAGAGGAACCTGGGCTCTCATAGTTCTAGAATTGCGCCGCTCAAGTTGGCTGCATGTTGGAGCAGGTCTGTTACTTTCATTCTGAGATTTTGCTTTTGGAAACTTTAATTCCTCTTTTTCTGTATGCAAATCCCATTTTTTGGATAATTGTTTCCTCTGGTATCAGATGCTGTGCAGCTGGAAGGATTTTTACTGAAACTTTTCTAGTTTTGGACATTTGTTATGATGCGTAACCATGGCAACAAGGCAGTTTTCTACAACCAACAGCAGCTGATTAACATCTCAAAAGCTCAAATAATATCTCAACTAGAGCCCCAAATCTCAAATGAGTTGAAAAGGATGTTCTGTGGATGCATTCTCATCTACCTGCCAGCTGTGCTCGAGTGCCTGACCACTGAGATCCTGGAACTAGCAGGAAACACGGCTCATGACTGCAGAAGGACAGGATCGTCCCCCAGCACCTACATGACGAGGAGCTCGGCAGACTGCTGGGAGGAGTGACCATTGCTCTAGGAGGAGTTCTGCCCGGTATTCGGGCGGTCCTACAGCCCAGGGGAACCGAGAGGCCAGCCGAGTCTGGGTAGACGGATCGGAAAGCATCTGCAGCCAGTTTCTTAGGCTCCACTGTGGGATGGACCTTTACAAGAGATCCTTCCTGTCTACAGCCATCAGTATCAGTACCTATAACACCTCTGAATGAAATGAGGATAACGAGTTACAACAACAAATAATTTCCCTTTGGGATTAATAAAGTATTTTTGAATTGAATTGAATTGAATAACACCTGAGCAGAGCCACAGACTGATGACTCCATGCCACATCGCATTGCTGCAGTAATCCAGGGAAAAGGAGCCCCAACTAAGTACCGAGTGCTGTACATGCTCATACTTTTCATGTTCATACTTTTCAGTTGTCCAGCATTTCTAAAAATATATATTTTTTATTGGTCTTAAGTAATGTTCTAATTTTCTGAGATACTGGATTTGGGGTTTTCATTAGTTGTTAGTTATAATCATCAACATTAAAATAAACATTGAAATATATCAGTCTGAGTGTAATGAATGAATATAATATACAAGTTTCACTTTTTGAATGGAATTACTGAAATAAATCAACTTTTTCATGATATTCTCATTTTATGACCAGCACCTGTGTATGAAAGAAAAAAATATATAATAAAAATATGTCCAAGTGGAGAATATTGCATTATTTTACATCCCGAGTATTTGAAAATGATATGTGAGGCAGAGCAGGATAGAAGAGAATATTACTCAGACTGATGGAGAATGATGCCATCTCGTATCAGGGTGGTGGTGGGCAGTCTGACCAGCGTGTCCACGTGGAGTCCTCTGCAGACCATGGCCAACCAGAGCAGCACAGACATCCTGATCCCAGTGAATCCTGCAGATCCTCAGACTGGTACCACACCTAACACAACTACTGTCTTACAAGAAAACCCACTTCCTGTTGCCCTTGTAGCATTTCTTCTACTATGCTGCACAGTTTTCATTCATGGACCTTACCTGTTTGACATGCTGCTTGCTGCCAACCACAGCTTCAGTGAATGAGCTGTCAGATGAAATGTAGGTGCTTTCTGTGTTGGCCCGCACCTCCAGCTTCACTTTCGTTTTCCCCCAGCGAGCTCTGTGGAAGACGCAGCTGCGTTTCCTGCTCAGTGTGACTCTACAGGATCAGTAGAAAACTGTGAAAGATCACAACCCTCTTTCAAGTAAGTGATTCATTAACATCTGTGATGATTATCTGGACCCAAAATATTCATTTTTTACGAGACTTTGCTGGGGAATGTGCAAAATAAAGAAATAAAATGATTAATCCAAGTGTTTTCTGTTCCTCTCCTGGTTTGTCTCAGTATGGAGTGCAGTCCACCAGTACACTCAGCTCCTCTCTCCATGATGTTGCCAACATCTGGTCTACCAGAGTCCATGACAGTGGGTAAGTGTGTCCTTCTCTCTTTTCTGCCAGTCTGTTTCTGTTTTGGTCAGGTGTCATACTTCTAGTTGTGTGTTTCCAAACCTGTTCTGTGGGATGAATCATGAGGGTTTATGCTACACTTGAACCAGCATCAGAACCCCAGAATGCTGTGTTTTCCCTCCACACAAAAAATCTACCTGAAGCTGTGAAAACTTCCATTCAAAATATGCCTGGACTTGCACGGTCCATAAAAACAACCCAAAGATTCATAAGTACAAAACAACTAAATGCAGAAATTTAGAATCCAACCATTACATGCTTTTTCTGAAGCTATTACTGCAACATCATAGCTATTAAAATAAAGCATTTCCCTTTTTAGGTTTTATGTGGAGTTTTAACGCACAAAATAAAATGGTTTAATTTGATGAAAAATAACTTTGAGGTATTTTTTTTAAATTTGCTTGTAGAAAAAAAATTTAAAAAAAGTTGGCTCTTTGTTTTCCTGATAATTTCCTTTGCAGATGCAGTGATTTGTTTATTTGAAATATTTTTTTCTATATTTTTGTTGTATAAAATGATCCAGCAGGGGGCAGTGTTGATCCAGTGTAGAGACATCATTACTGTATCTACTGTACAGTGTAAATCTTTTGCGCTTCTTGAAGGATTTTTTTTGTCTTGTGAAAATATTTGTAAAAATATGATCATGTGAATGTTCTCAATTTAAATCATATTTGTGACGTGGATGAAAAAAAAAAGAATTTCAGAGACATAATGAACTTGCCGTCTGTGTGATCTGCTGTGTGGTTGGTGTGCTTGTTGGTGTCCTGGAGTTAATCAGAGCTTAAACCTTCAGACGCTTATATGGAGGATGTTTGATTTAAAAAATATATATTTTCTGTTTATGTACAAGAAAGTTGGGGGAGAAAAGGTGCTCTGATCTGCAGAAGTGTCTGGGCTGAGCTCTTGGTTGGAGCAGGTCACAAGGTCAGAGAGAGGGAGAAAGAAAGGCGGAGAGCTGAAAAATGGCTGTTGGAGAGGTCACGGTGGAAAGCTGAAGATCTCAGTAAACCTGAAGTTTTTAGTTAAAACAAACCCTCTCTGAAACCTTAACATCCCATTTAAGTGTTTCTGAGGTAAGGAGCAGGATGTATCTTTCCACACTCGCATCACTCGCGGTGAAATCCATCCTGACAGAGACACCGTTGTCTATGCCTGCTTGGATCACGTCTATTGTAGAACACCTAAAACAGATTTTACAAAGCTAAAGAAAATTTTCCTCACCTCTTTCCTCTCCTGTTGCCAGCTTGGTTGCTTTTACTCCTTTCATTTGGATGCTCATCCGTTCCAAAAGAAGGATTCTCCAGAGATCTGTGCAAAGTTCTTCTTGAAATGTAAAAAAACCCCCAAGAGGAAGGAATGTAAAAGAAAAATAAAGCATACCTAACTTGAGGAAAACTACACGCCAAAATGATAATGTGATGATTTTACAAGAACCTTTCACTGTAGAAGTTCCCTGCTAGCAAGACAAACATCATTTGCATTGTGTTTACTTGCAGCATATTTCTCACCAATTCATCCCACTCTTATCTGCATAAAGGTAAAGGAATTAAAGAAATGTGTCAGCAATTTATTACACTGAGTTCAGAGTACCCCTCAGAGCTAATGAGCCTGTGAAAATGGTTACAAATGTTGATGAGTTACCTAAAACGATTTATACATTATTAAACCTCCATACAGTAGAGGTTTGAATGAAAGAACAAGACAAAACACTGTCATTCTTACATGTATCTTGACATTTCATTTATCTTTTACTGAATGAATGTCCTTTTCCTGTCCTTTTAATGAATGCTTTTTTTTTTTTTACTGTAAACGTCATTTGTAAGTTTGCATCAAGTTCTGCCTTTTAGGCCTGCATCTCTTTAAAAATGGAATGCTTTTATTGTCATTATTCACAAGTACAATGAGATTGAGAAACACTCCTTGCAAACATGCTTAAAAACATACCTAAAAATATATATATAAAAATATAACGCAATATAGATATAGCACTATGAAAGTAAATAACAAAAGTTATTTCACAATTATATAAATTGAATAGTGCACATTATAGATATTAGTGAGGGAATTAAGACGTAAGGTAATTGAGTATGAAGTGTCAGTAGTATTGCACAATAGAAGTCCAGGAGTTTGGGAGGTTAAGATTATTAAATCAGTGCATGGGTGAGTTCAAGTTAATTGGGATGGCAAAGAAGCTTTGTAATAAGATCTTTCCTATAAACAATTTGCTTATATTTCACAATTTGCAGACTTGTTTATGCCGCCATTTTGAAAACAACTTTTCTGCAAATAGGGCGGGCTGCATCGTGCGAAGAATGTTTCTACGATCACTGCCAAGGAGAAGGTCTGTGTAGCTCTAGAGTCACACACTCTGTGGTGGCCACCCAAGGCCGGATCTACCATATGGGCAATCTGAGTACGTGCCCAGGGGCCCTTGGCACAGAGGGGCCCTCTGCCGGCAGATTTTTTTTTCCCCAACAACAAACACCGAGCACTCCTCCCCTCGTCCGTGCGATACAGCATTGTGAGAGAGGATGGTGAAGCAGCTCACAATGATGGTCATGATGGGGCAGAGTGAATTTCCAGTTTTCAAATAAAACACAAATCCCGATAAAATTCACATATTATACCTTATTCCTGGTGCCTCTAATGTAGAAATGAAAATACAAGCAACTTGGGGTTACTAATCCAGCCCTGTGGCCACCACTGGCCACCCCCTGGCTCTGCCATTGCACCTGGTCATGGATAAAATATCTACCTCTTCTCGCCAGGATCCGTCACTCTGCGCCGCCTCAGACTAGCATCAACAAACCGAACCCAAACACCTCTCTTCTTATTCACAGTTTTACTGCTGCCCATTTGAATATCGCACCAAAACATTAAGGTTTACTTGCTTTCCTGTTTAATCCCAGTCCAGAAAAACACTCATTTCAAAAACTTAAAACTTTAACAGTTGTAAAGCTAAAGTAAATGTGCTATATATTGTCATCAGTGTTCCCATGCAATGATGGAGTATATGTGCTCTGCATTTAACCCACCCAGGTGGAGCAGTGTGCAGCTATTTAAGCCCACGGGGAGCAGTTACGGATTAGGCGTCTTACCCAAGGACACCACGACATGTGGGCTTGGCAGGGAATAGAACTGCCGCTTCTCACAGATCGGTTTCCCTACCACTGCTCCACAGCCACCTCTGGTGACAAGTGACGTGGGTGTACCACTGGTTGCATACATTAAAGAGACTTTCCTGTAAATCCTTTCATCCATCACAACACATTTATTTTACATAAACTGGAGATCCTCTTCTTATCTTCTCCTCAAAGACTTGATATTTAAGTGAATATTGCTGTCATTTCATTTTCTTATGCTTATCCGTGTTCGGGTGTTGGAGGCCGTGGGTCAAGGAAGGAAACCCAGACATCCCTTTTCCCAGTGACACTCTCCAGTTTATTCTGGGGAAACCCAACACGTTTAAAGGTCAGAAGGAAGACATATAATTCCTCCAGTGAGTTTTGGAGGGAGTTTTAATCAAGAGCTTGGCCTTTTAACTCAACTCCTGCTCCACCAAGACAGAGCGAAGCAGTGCCCTCAATACTGCAGACAAGAACCTGATTCATCGATCCATCTCCCACTCCAACCTACCATCACTCACTGTCGAGACTTGGAGATACTTGAACCCAGAGGGAGCATTTAATCTTTTTCCAGCTGATCTAAGGTGACTTGGAGCCTATAGTTGCACTTGTACTAGTCATGATGAACAGTTTGAAATACCATCATAGCTACTTGTAATGTCGTTGCTCAAGTGTGTCCAACCCAATCATTTTAAAAATTATTATACAAGAACAGATGTAAAACTACCTTAGATGTATACACTAACGTATACTGTTAATGGGAAAAATAAAAATCCAAGTAATGTAAGATTATGCAATGTTTTTTTCCTTCCCCATTTCAAATCAAGTATTAAATTAAGAAAAGAGACTGCAATGTGTGTATGTTCAGTGTGAAAGACCAGTAATGACAGCTTATGGCAGAGTTTGCCCCTTTAAAGAACCTGTGAACACAGACACGTATATCCTGTATTGGGCAGTGCACTGATGTCCAGTACACACACAGATTTATTCAGCACCTGCTCAGTTCTTAGAGCTGCTTCAAGACGTAAATGGCACATAGCATGAACTGTAAGTTCTCTCTGATGATTTCAAGCTGGATCTGACGGCATGCGAGTTCACGAGTCCACTGATTGTACACCATGTAGTCTGTGATTCACAAGGCACCATGATTACACGGCCTAACTATTATTTCATCTATTCTTGGAACACACAAGTCACTATGTTCTGGTGAAGGTACAGACACTGTTTTTTTTCCATTAAAAGGTGGCTCTTAAACATATAGACACATATATACATGTTCCCACACATACATCATGGGCGGCTGTGGCTGAGTGGTTAGAGCAGTCATCCTCCAATGCAAGAGTTTGGTGTTTGAATCCACCAGCAGTCACATGCCCAAGTGTCCCTGGGCAAGACACTGAACCCCTAATTGCCTCCAATGTGTGTCCCATTGGTGTATGAATGTGATAAAGCACTGATTAGTCTGTAGAATGATTTCTTCAATTAGCTTTGTATAGATATAGTAGGGTGCTGTATGAATGGGTAAATGAGGGCACAGATTGTGTTGTAAAGGACTTTGAGTATCTTGATAAGATAGAAAGGTGCTACATACTGTAAGTACAGTCCATTTACCATCATGCTCTTGTGCTATCATTTGCTGAAGTCCACTCGTGGAGATGGATGGGGTGTTGGGAGCTCTAAGTGCCGTCCCTAATAGTTTGTGTATGGACTACACTGTGAATGCGTGGTTTGCCTAAAGGTCACCTTTATTTCTGGCCTGCTGATGTGGAGAATGAAGTAGCTGAGATAATAGATTTACTCCTTTTTTTCTTCTCAAGTCTGTGCTCTTCAACCTCTTTCTCTCCAAGCGTCCTACCCCTCCCAACAAACAGCTCTTGGTTTACGGCTGGAATAAACCAATGAGTATTTGTGGATGCATCAGTCTTCAGTAGTATTGAAAATGGAGTTGTGGTCTCTGTGCAGCTGTGGGAATGCAGGGTGCAGAGGAGATAAACTCTTCGTCTCACTGTTGTTATTTAGGAAGTCCCAGTCAGAGCCAAGTTAGCGGTTTCAAGATCTCTTTGTGAACCTCTGGGCAGACTGTAACTGTGACGATGAGTCAGGGCGCCGGCACACAGCTCAGCCTGAATCTGTCCCTAATATCAGGATGGAGATTAACACCACCCGGCAGCTCGCATGCTGATACTTCAAGCCTGGAATAGATGCAGGGAATTGCAAGGACGTGTGACACAAATACATCCTGGTGCTTTACTGAACTGTTTAATTCAGTCCTAATTAGTTTGTCACATGTTGTTTCTGGTGAATGACAAACTTTATAGAATAAATGAAATGCGTAACTTGTTGAGATGTCATAAATATAAAAGTCGAAAATTTTTATTTTCATAAATGCATAAAAATGCATTTTATGACCTTTTAATATCTTTCTTTTTCAAAAGGACGTCTTAAGGTGGATCATTTTGATAACTTATGCTTTCTTTTGTGTAACATATGATGTATAGATTCAGCACCACCTCAGAAACATTGAAACATTGAACATACTTTTTATAGCAGATTGTTTGACAAAAAAGTCTACACTAAGCATGGTTAGTACGGTTATAGTTTATACACTGCCTGGCCAAAAAAAAAAGTCTCCACCAAAAAAAAGGTCACACACTAATATTTCGTTGGACCACCTTTATCTTTGATTATAGCAGCATTCACTGTGACATTGTTTCAATAAGCTCCTTCAATGTCACAACATCTATTTCCATCCAGTGTTGCATTAATTTTTCACCAAGATCTTGCATTGATGACTAGGCACTAAACATGATGGGTGCATCACTTCACCTGCCTCTCTTCTTACCCTGATGCAGCCATCACTCTGGAACAGGGTAAATCTGGACTCATCAGACCACGTGACCTTCTTCCATTGCTCCAGAGTCCAATCTTTATACTCCCTAGCAAATTGAAGCCTTTTATCCATGGTTAGCCTCACTGATTAGTGGTTTTCTTAAGGCTACACAGCTGTTCAGTCCCAATCCCTTGAGTTCCCTTCACATTGTGTGTGTGGAAATGTTCTTACTTTCACTATTAAACACAGCCCTGAGTGCTACTGTTGTTTTTCTTCGATTTGATTTCACCAAACGTTTAAGTGATCGCCAATCACGATCATTCAGGATTTTTTTTCCAGCCATATTTCTTCCTCGAAGACGATGGGTCCCCACTATCCTTCAGTTTTTAATAATGCGTTGGTCAGTTCTTAACCCAGTTTTAGTAGTTTCTTCAGTCTCCTTAGATGTTTTCTCTGCTTGATGCCAATGATTTGACCCTTCTCACACAGACTGACATCTTTTCCACGACCACGCGATGTGTCTTTCAACATGGTTGTTTAAGAAATGAGAAGCAACTCATTGCATCAGTTGAGGTTAAATAACTTGTTGAAAGCTGAAAGATAATCACCCATGCAGTAATTATCCAATACGAGGCTCGTACCTATTTGCTTAGTTAAATCCAGGTGGATACTTTTTTTTTGGCCAGGTAGTGCATTTTGTATGAATTATATCTCTACTTGCTAAGAGACTGCATGTGGAAATTAGCCATTGGCTAAATGTGGCAGTTTGTTTGGTCTGTATTGCATGGTCCATAAAAAATAAACCTGAAACTTCAATATCAAAAACTGTATGTGTATGTTTTAATGAGGGTCAGTATCAGTTCATTGTGTTAGCAAACCTATCAGTATTTCTGTAGTGGTTAATAGGAGAGTAGTGTATTTTTGCCTTAGATTTCCCTTTTTGTTAATTATTTATTAATTTTTGGACTTTGGATAATAATTCTTGTGCTTCCAACATTTTCAGTCAGGTCATCTGGACAGTTTCTTTTTTTGTGCTGAAATGTTTCGCCTTCAATCCTGTTAAGATATTTCCTATTTAGACTGGTCCTATGTTTTGATCTGCTCAGAGACGGAATTATAAGAGACGGTCGAACATCAATGTGTGGCATGGAGGCTGCACAGCTGCAGAAAGAAAAGCTTTGCAGAGAGTGGTGAAGGCTGCACAGAAATCTGTTGGAATCAGTCTCCCCACCATCACAGACATCTACACCTCCAGATGCAGGAAGAGGGCCACCTGCATCATGAAGGACCCCACCCACCCAGCACACACACTTTTTGCCCCACTCCCCTCAGGAAGGAGGTTAAGGAGCATTAAGTGTAGAACCACTAGACTGAGGAACAGCTTCTACCCTGAGGCGTTAGACTCATGAATCTCTAACTAGAATAATCACTGTGAAAAACCATATCATGTTGCTGCTGATCTGTTTCATGTTGCTGCTGATCTGTTTCAATGTTGATGTGTTCATGCGTGCACATCTGCTCACAGACTCATGTTCATGTTTGTGCTGATGTTCAATGTTTTATGTTATGAGTGCTTAGTGTATATTTAGTTGATGTTTTTCTTAGTTCATATCTTAGACGTTATTACTGTTTTTCTTATACATTTTATTGTCGGATGTAACTGGGACCCCGTGTACATAATTTCGCTCCACCACATGTACCACATGAGGTGCGAATGACAATAAAGAAACTCTGACTCTGACTGACTCTGACTGATAATGAAATTATGACTGGGTTAAACTGGGCTAGCAAACTCTTAAGAGAGTCTCCCTGATTATTCAATATCTGTCAAGAAATAGTTTAATGAGCTTGCCACATCACATAGAAAAGGCTTTAAAGCACGTCTCATGTTTTCCTTACACGTCAGTACACATAAAACCACACTTAGTCACGCCCCCTCATACACTGATAGGCTGAGCTCCCCTTCTGTGAAAGGCGGAGCCTAGGACCCCATAAATGAGTGACGACACGGGACTTCGGGGCTCTGCTTCCGGATCTGTGAACGCGTTGCAGATTGTGTAGAGTCCAGCGCTGTGAAATTGTAATCTTTTCCTGCCTTTTCCTTTCCTTGATTTATTGATTAGTATAGTGCCACTTCTGATGGAGGTTCGAGCCGGGGGTAAAGACGTGGGCTGGAGGGGGTTTCCGGATCCGGTGGCCAGCAGCCAGATCACTCTTTAACAGCCCGGAAGGCTTCATCAGTCAAGGAAACACACAACACAAAACTGATTCTTCCCCCAACTGCTTACTCCAAAGTGGAACAAACCAGTTATGTTGGTGCTAAGATGGTGGACCCCCACAAAAGTTATATAAAAATGACCGGCCCGGCTCCAAGATGTGTGCTATTACTTTTATTGGCAATTGGAGTTACCATGGCGACGTATTTTGCTAACAAAAATGCCAAATTTTGACACGACTGTCAACAAGGAAGAGGGCCTGCAATGGAGGAGGGGGCGTGCCAAAGACACCATCTTAGCACCAACATAACTGGTTTGTTCCACTTTGGAGTAAGCTGTTGGGGGAAGAATCAGTTTTGTGTTGTGTTGACTGATGAAGCCTTCTGGATGGAAGGCAAAACGTTTCAGCATCAAAAAAGAAACTGTCCAGATGACCTGACTGAAAAATGTTGGATTGTATTCCTGGATTATTGAGCATGGACTTTGTTAATTCTTCTGCTTGCGCTAAATATTAGAGTTCATCTGTGCAACGGTGGTGTTTTTTTAATTTAATGTTTATGCTGCGTCATTAATTTTCAGTGAAGACAGATTTGGACAGTCAATAGTAAATGTCCTATAGCCTGAAGCCACGCTGCTGTAGTTGCACCATAAACATGAAGTTCAGTGAAAAAGGCGTTGAGGTTACACAGATCCTGAAAATCTCACTTTGCTTCATTATGGTATTTATTATTTATGTAAATGTGAGTCACTCATGTCTGGCTTTTGCATGATACGTTTATGAGAAGTGTTTTTCATCTTTGATGCAAAGAACTGAGCTGATTCATGGACTCATCAGGCAGCAAAACAGGTGTCCACCTAATATACAGTAGAACAGTCACTTTAAAGGGGGCGAGTATATATTATCTGTAGAAATTTGATTTTGCTGTGACACTCAGGAGAGTTTTATTAATTTTTTTGTAACAAAGGACAATATTTATTGACCATGACTGATTTATGACCGCATCAAAACCATAAATATCCAAGGATGTGAAAGCATTTTATAGACACTTCATATATTGTGAATTATTTGCTGACACTGTTTAGCACTAAGCAGTGGGCCATGACCCGTTCTATTACTGGTGGAGGTTCCTTTTATACTCAACCCTGACTCATCACCAGTTAATCTGCTGTAACATCCTCTGTAACACTTTCACTTGTTTATTAAATAAACTTTTTCTTTACAAAAAAGGTTCAATCATGTCATCTGGACAAGTTTCTTTTTTGGGATAAATGTTAGGTCTTTCATCCTAAGCACTTCATCAGTCTGAGGCCTGCCAGCCCAGATCTGTCTTATAAATAGTTTTCTTGAATGTTTTTCTTCAGTTAGTTGTTGGCATCAAATTCTAGATTTGCTTTCGTAGTTATAATTCAGGGCAGCACGGTGGCGCAGTTGGTAAAGTTGCCACCTCTTAGCGGGCAGGTCGCCCCGGTTCAAATCCCGGCAGGGAACCTTTCTGAATGGGTTTGCATGTTCTCTCCGTGCATGCATGGGTTTTCTCCTGGTACTCCGGTTTCCTTCCACAGATCAAAAACATGCATGTTAGACTGACTGGTAACGCTAAATTGTCCCTAGGTGTGAGTGAGAGAGTGAATGGTTGTTTGTTTGTCTCTGTGTCCCTGTAATGGACTGGAGACCTGTCCAGGATGTCCCCCGCCTCTCGCACAGTGATTGCTGGACATGGACACCAGTGAACCCCGTGACCCGAAAATGAGGAAGCGGGTAAAATATAATGGATGGATGGATAGTTCTAAATCAATAAAATTAGTGAAAACACTAAAGTCTTATTCATACTTTTCTTCTAAATGAAGACAAAAACAAACGAGTGTATTACAGGTTGAATATATGTTTCTTTTTGAAATCTTTATGCGTATTAGTTGTATATTTGGCTGGTGAATGAAGACGACGATGTCTCTCTCTGCTCTGTCCTCTTCAGTGGAGCTGCGTCAGGCCATTGTTGCCATGATGAACAGGAAGGACGAGCTGGAGGAACAAAACACGTACGTTGACCCCCTCACACACACAAATAAATTACGTACACACATATCAGTGCTCATGCATGAAAAAACAATAATTTAAATGTTTTACCAGTTTGTTTATTGTTAGTTGTGAAGTATTATTTCTGCTGACGTTGCAGCAAACTATTTTATTTAGTTTTGTTTAATAAACGAGCCTCCGCACATTCATTCACACTGAAACGTGAAAACTGCTAATTTAATATAGTCTCGTTAGGATGATCCCTCCCTCTCAAAATTAAAATAATTATGTTAATGCATCTATGCTGTTAATCATAATAATGTAAACCTGCCAGAATTTCACGATGAACTCTAATTTCCACTTAGGCTATTAAAAACAATGCAGTCACAGATTCGTGGTGATGAAGTGCTTTACGTTCACGCTAATTGTGATCCATCTGCTCATTTAGTGCAGCAATTAAAGTGGCATTTATCTAATCTATTGTTTATGAAGCTAACATCACCAGAAGGCCGATGTTTGTTTGGGGATTTTGTCTCTGAAGGATTAGAGCTCTCACCTGAATGCGATGTGACACAAGCTTGTACTATCTGGCGTGTTAACGTGGATGTGATGTGCTTCGTGTGTGAAGGTCTCTTCGCAGTCTGTTGGATGGAGAGATGGAGCACTCAGCAGGCCTGAGGCAGGAAACTGATTTACTGAAGAAGAAGCTGGCAGATCTTGAAGAAAGACACGCAGTCAAGGTCCAGGCGCTGGCTAGGTAACATACCAATATTCTCTGCATCACTAATGTCATTTTTAATTGTAACATTTAAGATTAAATCTTATTTAGTACGATCTTTCATGTAAAAAAAAAACACGCACTGTGGTCATGACCACACTTTTTCAGCATGCGAGCCACTTTTAAAATGACCAAGTCCAAGTGCTTTACTATAAAAATACAAAACATATAGTTATTTATAAACATGTTAAATATGCTTTATTTGTTTTATGTTCTTGGTTGTAGTATTTTACTATGTTTTATATGGCACCTTGATTTATTGTTTTCTAACAGTACAGCAGTCCCTCGCTACTTCACGCTTCATATATCACGGACTCGCTCTATCGCGGTTTTTCAAAATAAGAGTGGCTGATGGATGGATGAGCCGCACGATCGGCATGGACTTTTTATTTACAATAAATTATTTAAAACTATTCAGCACCTGCTGCACCTGTGTGCAGCCCACAGCTGAAGGAGACACTTCCTCCTGCATGTGCCAGGATCTCCGCTCTGCCACGGAGAAGTGGGCGTGGCCAAGAGCAGCCATGGCAGAGAGAGGGAAATGATGAGATTCTGTTCTCTTTTAGAGCATTTAGAGTTTAGAAACATTGTTTAAAATATTTAAAGCATGTGAGAAGGGTTTAAAACACATTCATATATATAAATAAATACTAAAATAAACTACTACTTACTACTTGTACTACTATTCCTACTTAACACTTTTTCACTTATCATGGGGCTTTAGGCTACGGATCCCCTGCGATAAACAAGGGACTACCGGTGCTGTACTTTTATTTTAATTGCATTTTACTGTAGTTTTTTGTTGTCTGTACTTTATATGTTCTTTGTTTAAAACAGGTCTCTCTTGTAAATGAGTCCTCGTGACTCAATGTTTTCATTCCACCTCTATTTATACAGGTTAGGAGACTAACCTGTATAAATAAAGGTTGAATGAATGACAACCCAAGTTTGTGTTAAAAAAAAAGACAATATATATTTACTAGGGCTGGACGATATGGCCTAAAATCAATATCACAATATATTGAGCAGTTCACCTCGATAACGATAAATGGACGATAACTGCGACCCCCCCACCCCCGAAAATAATGTGATAGGCCGGCATAAGTGATTCACAGCCAGCTATATTGATGGCATAATTCCCTTTTTATTGCCACTTTAATGAACTTTAAAACTACAGCTTCTGCAAATAAATGAAGAAAATTTGTACTTTTAGTTGTTAATAGTTTTTGAACAATAAACACAACTGAACAAATTTAGAAGTATAAAATAACTTTCCTGTAAACACAAAGTATTAAAAATACAATCTCTTATAAATGAAAAGGTCACATTTGAGTTGTCAAGTATTCCCTTGTAAATAAAACTAAATAATGAAAACTAAATTTCACATTTGCCATTTGTGTTGTCAGCGGTGACGCGAAACAAATACGACACCTCAGCGGTGACGCATAATACACGCGACGTATACGACGAAGCGACATATTTATGGATTTTTCCACTTTATTAGACTAATATGGACTGATGCGACTTATATGGGCGGTGCGACGTTTATGGTGGAAAATACGGTACGCAGAAGAGGAAATCGAGAGGAAATCTTTTTTTCCTGATATTTAAACTTACTTAAAAAAAAGAATCATGAATGACACTTTTTATTTCTGTCATGCCTCAAGTGTGAGAAACTCACCTTAAGTTGATTTTGAGTAAAAAAAAAAAATCCAGGTAAAAAAATTTAGGGTGATTTAAAGAAAAACTGGTGTACTGGATACATAGATTTTAGGTCTCATTTAGTGCTATGAATGTGTCTGAGTCTTTAGCTCTGATATGATTTAATAAAAAAGGACAAAGCACGTAACCAGTTGCTTCAAACGTCCTGACAACTCATCCCTGGACAGAGGAATAGAAGATCAGGGTGGCTGGTGTTTTTAATAAAAAAAACCCCACTGTTTAAAAGGTTTTGTGACATGTGAGATTATTACTAATAACTATCACACAACCTGCTTGAGCATTTACATAACTTTATTTAGTCATCATGATTTATTTTTCCTTTTTCTTCAAAATTCAATAAATGGCTGTTTGTGACTAATAAGCTATTACATAGACCAGAAGCGTGAGCAAAAATTAAACTAACAAAAATCCGTATTTGTGCATTTGCCATCAATTGTACTTATTTCTAAAGATCAACGTTGGCCACTGAAAAGCCCATACAGCTCGACCTCTGCAGCAGAGCTTAGGTAAACATTGGGTAAAAGCTGCCACAGGCCACTTCTCTGTGATTAAGGCTGCTGATTGTGCTGGGCTGTGGCTCATACCTACGGCAGCTGCATCGCCGTTTTCCACATAATCACAGTAATTACCACTACGCCATCCAATGGCAGGAGCTATATTTGTGCAAATATCAGTGTTAAGTCCACACATCCAGTTTAATCCGCTCATTATGTCGAGGATTGGAGGATGCATGTCAGAACAACATCGGAAAGTTTCTCTCGCCTCATTCTCATTGAGTTCACTTCCTTCCTCACGCCATAAATACTTTCGGTTTTATCCCCATGATTGACCACCTGCAGAATCTCTGAAAGTGGAATGCGTCATGGCAGCTTCAACAGTATGTTGGCTGCTTGCCCAGAGTCTTGAGTCAATCCCGAGCCCTTTAGATGGTCGATTAGTCATCCATCAGCAGCCTAAACAGAAGGCCCCAGCAGCTTCGTGCTCGCATAGTAGCCTCACAGGAAGTCAGACCACCAGCTTGGATTGATCGGGTGACTAAGTGTGCGCAGGGGCAGCTAAAAGCTGATAGATTTATTCGGAGAGGACAGAGCAGCAGCTGTCGGGGCCTTTTTAATGTATGATGATGTTTGTGTTTACAGTTAAATGGAGCGTAAATGATGAGAGGCGAAGCAGTAAAACATGCAGGCAGGGAGCAGGCGACGGCCTCACGACTAGTGACCGTTGTGCGCTGTACGGCGTTCATTTACCCACAACCAGATACACATACGCACATGTAGCCTACTGCTAAAACTCAAGTGTGGCTTTTCCTCCTAAGCTAAATCTGTCTCAATCAATGGCAGCTATAAATACTTCAGAAGGAGCAGCTAGCAAGTGAATACGAGCTGGAAGCTGTCAAAGAGACCACTGGCAGTTGTTTTGGTGAATCGCACTATTCTTTGTAGGTTTTTTTTTCCTGTGCAGGTCAAGTTGAAGTTTAACATCTATGCACATAAAATGACTGTTTAATCGCTCATTGTCTTACAGCTGGTTAAACTGCTGTGTACCCAATTAGGACTCATTGTTTAACGTGTTGTGACTTTTACAGAATAACAGCCAGCTGCACTGTTAAGGTTGGATGTTTATTTCCAGCCCCAGATGGTCCTCCTATTTAAGGAGGATGTCACCAGTTATCGTCCAATTTTAGGCGCTTTTCTTTGTGGAAGGACTTTTTTTTATATAGTTAAGCATCTCTTAAACCCAAGAAAGTGGCACACATATTTGAAGCCGAGCGAGTGGTTAGGCTGATTGTGTGTATGGGGGTGGCAGAGGATGAGCGAGCCGCCAGAGATAGATTCTGGCTGACGCAGACACCAACAGAGGGGAGCGGGCTAAAATGAGCCGCTGCTCACTCACTGACTTACTCACACACAAAAACTCCGATATACAACAAGACCCCCAACTCACCCACCTGTCCAAATATAACATAGAAATGTAAGGCCCTTAATCACACATTGACATGGAACGGTTCTCAGACTGCCGAGCCACCATGGAACAACGACAGCGCATGTAAGCAATCAAAAGAAATTTAGGTTGTTGTTAATGTGCTTACATCGGACCTCCTGTTGTTAAACGTTTATCTGCAGGGACTGTACGTAAGCTGTGATGTCACATCAGTGGCGCTGATCACGGATGACTTGACGAGAATTGTGGGGAATGTCCAAAGTCCCGCATGTCGAGCGAACAACACAGCAGACTGCATGCATGATGGCCACCTCAAACGCTTTTGTCAATGTAAACTTAAACATTGATGACATCCCCGGGGCCAAATTTGACTTGGAATATATTGAATAATACAATGATACACAGCTTGAGTGCTGGGTACAATGTAGGTGAATAGAAGCAGCAACTGGGCCGAGTTGATAAAAAGGTACGTGTGGTGTTCCCAGTGTTTCCATGCTGATTCAAGCACTTTTGCCTCGGTGAAAAAGAGCAACGATGACTGAAGATTTCGTGTAGGATGCAGCCATTGATTCACCATGCACCACCACTAAGTACACCGTGGTGTGCTGGGGCAGCAGGGTGAAGACAGCTGATGCCAACAAACTCTATAAGCTCACCAAGAGAGCGGGCTCAGTTCTGGGAGTGGACCTGCAGTCTCTGACAGAGGTGTCTGAGCAGAGGATGCTGAGGAAGCTGCTCCAGGTCCTGAACATGTCACACCCCCTGCATGACACCCTGGACACTTACCACAGCACCTTCAGTCATAGACTGAGACCATCGAGGTGCTCCACAGAACAACACAGGAAGTCCTTCCTCCCTGTGGCTATCAAACTTTTTAACTCCTCCCTCTTTCTACACATAGGACAATAAAATTAATCCTGTACTACAATAAACACTTCAATGTTTCTGTCTGCACCTGACCTGTTTTGGACCTTAATTGTTGGTATTTATGTATTTTCTGTTATTTTTTATATCTTGTGTGATTCCTTGTGTATGTTCCTTTGTACTGAAACTCTGGCACAACAATTTCCTGTGGGATCAATAAAGTTCTTATCTTATCTTATCTTATCTTTAGGCTTTCGGCAGCAGGATGAAAAATAATTTTGCCAGCTGCTTCTTTTATTTTACTTCGTTAGCCATTAGCTGTTAGCGATAGGTTCTTTTACTTTATTTTTCAAAAGTGAAAAGATTCTAAACGGGAGCTGAATTCAGCACCTAAAGAGACACTTTAATGTAGGTGGGTTGAAAAAGGCGTTCAGTGTTCTCGTTAATATAATGGATGGATGGACCTGCCTGTTCAGGGACCTGCTGGTATGGGATCAGGGTGCTCCTCTGTCGGTTCGTTCCCTCCAATGAAGCATTTCGAACAGATGTAAGTGGTCTTGTTTACATTTGTCCGTTTGAAGCCAACTCGGCCACAGAGTCGAATCCAGGGATCACACTTCTTTCAAAGTAATCAACTTTGGACACTGCAAGAACATAACCCTTGCATATGAAGCTTGCCAGCATATTGCCAGCATCAAAAATATGGACCATTGCAGATGTTTCTAAAACATTACTTATCAAATATACATGTCTTTGTTCACTTTTAACTCTGTCTACTTAACCTGATGTCTGTTCTACATTTAATGTCTACAGAAGTCTGTCTTATCCGGATGGTTTCAAACTGTTAACATTTATTTATCGTGATAGTAGTTTCTTTTTTCTTTTGATAAATGTAAATGCTTATTGTCAATTACCCTGTGACGTGTGCTGATGACCACTTGACCAGGTCACCCTTGTGAAAGAGATCTCGATCTCAACGGGCTCTACCTGGTAAAATAAAGGTGATTGATTGATTGATATTGGCCGTCACTATTTCAAGTCCCATAGCAACAAAGCTTCTTAGATATCATTTTTATGCTGTTTTTATTGGAGTGAACCATGACTACAACACTATTGCATTGTAGTCACAGTTCTGTTTGCCTTACATTCGGGTACTTGCTGACATCACATATTGAACAGGGAGCTATTTTTAGTAACCCCGACCAGCACTATTAACATGATTATTTAGATAAAGAGTTAAGGTTATTTTCGACTGCAAATATTAGCAGCAACAGCTAGCTGTAACACTTCCTATGCATCCTAGATTCAATTTCAGCAGGAAATTTACAATATTTATGCCATATTTTTTTCATTTATTCAACCTATATTTATACAGGTTAGTCTAATTGAGCCACGAGGACTCATTTACAAGAGACCTGTTTTAAACAAAGAACACAGATGAGGTGTAATAATAGTAATAACCGTGTAATGTGGAGCTGATTGCAATGTAAAGGTTTTAATAATATTGTTTGTATGAATCGCGATGACATTTTGAAGATTTAAGTTACTTTAAGTTGGCAGCAATCCACTTTTGGCCAAGCTAACCATTTAACCGTCCATTTATTTGTTTAGACTTAAACTTTGTTTATTCTGAGGTCAATCAAAGAGCCACTGGTTTTCCCACTGGTAAAATATTAATTATTTATCATTTTCCTTTAAAAGAAACAGCCAAAAAAGCCTTAATATACTTCTAATATTTATTTATGGACTAACTATAATAGTAAGTTTCAAATTTGCGATAAAATGAAAGAAAAAAACAACTTGAAAAGACAAGAGTGAATTGTCTCTTAACCTTTTGCTTTAAACAGCAGAGTGCAGTGAAAAGAGAGAGGGAAAGTCTGAGTTTTTGTTGGGATCACCATATGCCTTTGAAGCCACTGTGCATTTCTAGAAAACTCTAAATCTGAAGGCTGTGCTCCTTGGTGGGCAGACCATCTGTTGCACAACTCTTTGCTCTCTTGTTGCTGAGGATGGTCTTTTTGGCTTCGACTAATCAGAAGAAGGAATTCTCAGCCAATCAGAGCTTTTCCTATTCTATAAGCAACAGGAAATCTCTTTGATTTAATATTATTTGCACATTTGGGGCGGCTGTGGCTGAGTGGTTAGAGCTGCTGTCCTCCAGTGGGCGAGTTGGGAGTTCAATGCCACCACATGTTGAAATGTCCCTGGGCAAGACACTGAACCCCTCATTGCCTCCGATGTGTGTCCCATCAGTGTATGAATGTGATAAAGCACTGGTTATTATTTGTAGAGATCTAGTAGAGTGCTGTATGAATGGGTAAATGAGGACACTGGTCCCCACTAACTCAGGAGCGAGGGAGAAGGAGAAAGTCCACACAAGACAGGCTCTATAAGAAGATGCTGTTTTTAAGACTGTTTGCTTGTAGCTCCTCAGACTGAAGAAGTCTTTTGGATAAAAGATGAAATGTTTCAACAAAGAAGAATCCTTCCAGAGGACCTGTCTCAACCTTGTTAGAATTACCACACAAAACCTTTACGGAAGTCCTGATCACATACTGTACACACAGGGCCTAATTTGTAAACCAATTGATGCCGGAATGCAAATAGCGGGCGGGCTGGCGGTGGCGTTGGGAGGGGGTGTCTGGGGGTCCTCCCCCTGAAAAGTTTAAATAAAGTAGATGCAATATCCTGCATTTTGGTGTATTTTAACGGGTTATTAAACATCTACGTTTATCTACATTTGTTAACACTCTACTTCTGTCAAGACCCCCCACCTTCCCACTTGACGGAACCGAGCCCGACTCTGTCCCTGCTCATTGTTGTCTGACTCCACATGTGAAACCTTCAGGCACCACCTGCGGCTGTGAACTCCTGCCCGCATACGACATGACTGCCTGCTTGGCACTTACCCCTACCACTCTTTTAGGGGTGGAGATTTCTTTAAGGGTAGACACAGAAATGCTTCATTTGAAGAGGCAGACCGCATGTTGTGTTTACAATTAGTGTTTATGTAATTATTTTCAATTTACATATCCAATATAAGTTTTATTTGTTCAAGGCAGTCATATTTGTCCATAACTTTATTATTAGTAATCCTGAGAGTTACCAGATCCAAGCCGGATCCTAGAAATCAGTTACTGGAAGCATCTTGAGTGTTAGAGAGTTCCCAGATTCTGTTCCGGCAGGATCTGGCTCAATTTTAGCCCCGAGTGTAGATTCTTCAGCCTAAGAGCTTTCAATAGCGAAAGCAAGGATTTTGCCTGTACATTATGTGTAAAAATTTAGCACTTTCAGTAGCATCATGCAAGAAGTTTAATGGAGCAGCTTTTTAAAAGTAGAACTTGTTTAACATTGCAATTATGCATAAATGCAAATTATCCATTTTTGCAAGTTGGTCTGTATATTGCTGTTTAAAAAAATTCAAGTGACACTTCAGGTCTATGAGACAGAGGCAACAAGTGTTTATCAGATGAGCACAGGCTGTTTTTGGCCGCTGTGTACTAGAGGACTTCTCTACACTGCTGCCTCAAAGTACTTTGACCATCTAATACAGAAAGTCTATGTCATGTAACTTAATACCACAAATATGTAAGTTAATAAAAGCTGTTTAGAACAAATGCCCAATCTTTCCATTTTCTCTTTGTAGCCTGGACACGGAGATAACTTTCATTCAACCTATGGTTATGATTAAGACCAAATGCACAAGACTCTGGATCCAACAGCTGAAATGAGCTTTCTTTGTTGGGTAGCTGGGTTCAGTCTAAGAGATGGGTTGAGGGGCTCTGTCATAAAGGGGGAGCGTGAAGTACAGCTGCTGCTACTCCACACTGAAAGAAGGCAACTGATCAGAATTATGACATCATTATGTCTGCTGTTTATGTGTGAGGTCTTTTTTTTCCCCAACTCTCACAATGTGCCCCGGCCAGAACAGAGATATGTTTTTTTTACCTCCCCTCCCTTGTGTTTTCTCTTTTTCCTTACTTTAATCTGTTTGTCTATCTAAAACAGAACTCGCTTGTAAAAATGAGTCTCCAAGGCTCAATGTGAATAATCTGTATAAATAAAGGTGAGGGATGGAACGTTTATGGACCAGTTCATCAAGAGCTTTACCTTTCCATTCTGTTCCTTAACCATGACAAACCAGATCTTTCCATTTCACTGGTCCATCTTCTGCTCCATCCTGCCATCACTTGTGGCATATTTGAACTCTCCTTGAGGCAAAGACTCATACCTAACCCAGAGGGAACATAACCCCCTTTAAGTAGGTCACTTTGAAAACTTGGCATCAGTTGGACAAACATACCTATGTTGCAAATATGTTGTTTAACCCAAGTGCTCACTTAGACAATTTCCTCAATCAAACACTAATTTCTTCATTTTTGTCTTCTGAAGTTATACCTATATCTGCAAAATTATTATATTTTCAGTGTATGATGCAGTGATTTCCTTGTTGGTGGGATTGACCTGAGCTGATGAAATGATAAGAGATGTAAACAAGGTCAGCTAATGTTAGAAGTTTACTGAAAACAATGTGGCTTAAAAAAATTCCAAAATGGACTTCCTCAGTATATCTAACCCTATTTTTTTTTTCCTTAGAGTATAGTAAATGAGACACACAGTCTCTCTTTCCCCCTCAGCTCCCTCTTGTTCCTCTTTATAGACCTCAGTTGGCGGAGCAGACAGCAGAACTGTTGCAGTGGGAAGGCAGCCAGTCTTGTGGTCTTGGGCCAGAAATTGGTTTCTCGTCATGGGTAGTGGGGGCGTTCGGACAGGCGGCCACATACAGGCTCAGACACACTCGCACACAAAAGAAAATGGGAGCAGATGCCTTTTTCTTAGCTGGCAAGGCCACTTTTCTCCAGGCAGTCTGGTATGGCTGCTCTAAAAGTGGCAGAGAAAGTGACTGTGAAGTTTGCCTACTTTATTTGCTGGGAGTCCATTTTGTCACGTTTTCTTGGGGAGGCTTTCTTGCTCAAGTTAAAAAAAAGCCAGTCCTGCATCTAAAACTTCCTTTGCATGTGTGTTTGCTTGAAGCAGAAGACATTGAGCAGTAAATTGCACTCAGGAGCATTTCCCAGTCACTGAGCTGCTGCTCTCTAAAGGCGTCTTTGCAAGTCTCATTTACTTCCTCCAAACTAAGCAGACCTTACCTGAAGAAAAACCAATTTAGCTGTGTTTATTGCACATTAAGACAACTGCAGAGCACAGGAGTAGTAAATGGAAGTGGTGGAGGGAATACAATAGAGATGGGGGGAATATTCAGACTTTTCAACTTCAGTAATTACTGCATGTATTTTAGCTTAATCCTTTCTCTTGAGATAGTTTTTTCATCCAAATTTTCTTTTCTGCCTAATAGTCTCTCACAATAATTTTTTTCTTCAAAAAAATATTCTCAAACTTTATATTCTTCCCTTGCTCTTTTCTTCAAACAAAACAGCAACAGTTTTTATCTTTCAAATGCACACCATTTCCTGCTTTTTCACCAGCCTCTTCTTTTGCACTCAAATCAGTTTCTTTATTCTCGTTTCTAAGGCAGACAGCTTTTTTTTGTCTCAATTTGTTGTGTACACACAAACCAAATCACAAAGTCTTATGAATCTTTTGCACCGACACCACACATTCCTTTTACTACCTTAGTCTTCAGTAGTAGATGCAATGACTTTAAAAGTTAACAGTATTATCCTCTGAGCACATTTTACTTAATGACAAAAGAGTTAGAGGTTGGTTCCTGACAGAATTAACACTATAGAGACTGCAAGTGCAACTGGGGGCCAAGATGGGGTACAGATAGGGAAGCTGACTTGGGATCAGAAAGTTGCAGTTTGACTCCTAACCATTCCCACATATCGTGGTGTCTGAGCAAGACACCTAATCCTTAATTGCTCCCTCAGCGCTCAATAGCTGCCTACTGCTCCACCTGGGTGTATCCCAGGTGCGATGGGTTAAATGCAAAGAACCAATTTCATCATTGTATGGGAACATACAGTGATAACATGTAGCTTGTATACTTGTATAAGTGCAGAGGACTCTGTCTTTAAAAACACATAAGACTTAAACAGCTTTAAAAATAGTCTGAGCACATTATATTTGCTGCATTACAACAATCAATAAATGGATCAATTCATTTAAACCATACTGTCATAGATTTAGTTGAGTACAATCCTAAAGTTCCAGAATATTTTCTTAAAACTTTTTATGATAATTAAAATGCAACTGGTTTCCATTGTTTTATTTCTGTACTTCAACTTTATGTTCCATTCGTCTGCCTGTCCATTCATCCATCAGTCCATCAATCTGTCATCTTCTGCTTGTTCCGAAGTCGGGTCAAAGGGGCTGCAGGTTGAGTAAGGAGGCCAGGCATCTCTTTCCACAGCCACCTCTTCCAGTTCTTCTGGTAGGATTCCAAAGCATTCCCAGGCCAACCGAGAGATACAGTCTCTCCAGCGTACCCTGGGTCTTCCCCCAGGTCTCCTCTCAGTTGTGTGATGATTTCTAGGCAGGAGACCTATTGGTGCAGTCAGACAGGCAGGACTCAGGGAGTATAAATAAATAATTTATTATTTACAAAATAAAGAGGCTAACGAGGCAGCAGACTTGCATAAATCATGGGACAGGATGCAGGGCACGAGGAGCAGGACACAAGGAGCACGGAAACACAAGGAGGTCAGAGTTCAGGTGAGGAACTGTGAGGTTGTCCAAAAAGCAGGAACAGGTCAGGCAGACAGCTGGGAGGTCGTCCAACATGCCAAACATCAGGCAGGAACAAGTCAGGCGGACGGCCCGGGGACCATACACCAGGCCGGGGCCAGTCAGGCGGGTGGCCGGGAGGTCGTCCAACAGCCCGAAACAGGTCAGGTGGGTCAGGAGCGAGTACCTCAGCAGGAGAACCAGGAGCGAGGACCTCAGCAGGCGGACCAGCAGCAAGGAACTCAGAAGACGGGCCAGCAGCGACATGAGATCTACCTCGGGGGCTACGTGCTGCGTGGGATCCACCTCGGGTCTGTGTCTTCTGTGGCAGGATCTGGAGTAGATGCGGAACTCAGGAATGAGGAACTCAGGAATGAGGAACTCAGGAACGAGGAACTCAGGACCAAGTCAGACTCAGGAACTGGGACCAAGTTCGGCTCAGGAACTGGGACCAAGTCCTGCTTAGGAACTGGGACCAAGTCCTGCTCAGGAACAGGGGCCAAGTCTGGCTCAGGAACTGGGGCCAAGTCCAGCTTTGGAACTGGGACCAAGTATGGCTCTGGAACTGGGGCCAAGTCCGGCTCTGGAACTGGGACCAAGTATGGCTCTGGAACTGGGTCAGGTAAGTCTGGGTCTGTGGGCTCAGGACAGGCTGGATCCTCACACTGTGTGGATAATACAGAGGCTGCAGGAGATGGAAAAACTACTGGGACTGCAGTAGGCATGGAAGTGACCACAGGGGCTGCAGCGGTGAGGACCTCAGGTGCCAGGATCGGGAATCACCAGGGGATGTAGATGGAGGCTCAAAGTCTCTAAAATTACCCCACATTTTGTCTCCCAGGGATGAAGCAGTGAGAGTTGGGCTGCTTGCTGGGTCTTGGTTTAGTCTGGTCATTCTGTGATGATTTCTAGGCAGGAGACCCATTGGTGCAGGCAGACAGGCAGGATTAAGGGAATATAAATAAATAAGTTATTATTTACAAAATAAAGAAGCTGACGAGGCAGCAGACTTACATAAATCATGGGACAGGATGCAGGGCACGAGAAGCAGGACACGAGGAGCAGAACAGGCATCACAGGGACACAATGACCAGACAATGAGGACCCAGGCAAACTAACTTAAATACACACACTAACAAGACTAACACAGAACACCTGTGGCGCATCACAGATGCAGACATCAGAGGGGGAGCAGAAAAGTATAGAACACTAGAGGGTGACAGAGACCAGGGAAAGCACAACTCCAATAAGTTGGACATACACGAAAAGCACATCCCTAGGGAAGTACCCAGGAAGTTTCCTTACCATGTGGGAAAATTGCGACAACAAAAACAACAATTTTATGCAAAAGTAACGAGGCATAAAAATACCTAATAAAAGCCCTTTTCGCACGGGATTAGTTTTACCTAGGGACCACATGTAATAAATTACTCCCCAACGTCTGCTTTTTATGTGGCGCATCGCATGGGATAACCAAAGCCTGAGATTTAATCTGAGAGAGCTGAAATTTATGGACATCTTCCGGATATTATGTTAACGCGCTGTGTTGTCATGACTGGGCCGGTCCATAATAATGTGCTTAATGTGCGGGCCGGGACAGTCTCGAGCTTTGATGTGGTTTTACAAATCAGCACAAAGAAAACTAAAGAATGTACAATATAAAATTATGTTAATCTACTTGTTGAGGAGGCACGTCCAACCGGCCGGTTTAAGAGGTAAAAAAAAAAGCCACGTTAAGCTCAGATGGACAGCTGTCACCGGCTGTGCGCGTGAGCGTTCGTGCATCCGCTGACCCGCCGGTTGAAATGGACTTGCGACCTGTCCAGGGTGTCCCCTGCCTCTTGCACAGTGATGGCTGGACATGGGCACCAGTGACTCCCGCTACCCGAAAAGGAAGAAGCGGGTAAATATAATGGATGGATGGGTTAGTTGATCACGCGTGTGTCTCCGCACCCGCTGTCATCTGCTTAACATGGCTTTTTTTAAAACTCTTAAACCGGCCGGTCGGACCTGCTTCCTCCTCAACAACTAGATTAACGCAGTTTTATATTGTGCATTTTTTAGTTTTCTTTAGTGCTGATTTGTAAAACCACATCAAAGACTGAGACAGTCCCAGCCCACACATTAAGCACATTATTATGGACCGGCCTGGTCGTAACAATGCAACACGTTAACATTTTAACCGGGAGATGTCCGTAAATTTCAGCTAAATCTCAGGCTTTGGTTATCCCACGTGATTGCACCACATAAAAAGCAGATGTTGGGGAGTAATTTATTTATTACATGTGATCCCTAGGTAGAACTAATCCCGTGTGAATAGGGCTTTATTCTCCCTACTGTTGTCTATTGTGTATAAAATATTTACAACTCAAAAATATTGTGTGGGACCCCCATTTAACTCCCTGCTCACCTGTAATCTACTTGCTGCCATATAATAAGAAACACAAAAACCTCATTGTCAGTATGTGTGGATTTTGAACTCCCAGCGTTTTTCTCCAAGCCAAAACCAACCATACTCACACGTGTTAGGTACAATTTAATTAGTCTGAGAAAGCGTCTGGGCCATGGGCAGTTCTGATAACAGAGTGGATGGCTCTGCAGAGAGCTTGTCATGTGAATTCTGGAGGTCTCCTGCCAGGGGTCTCTTTTGTTGGTTGTGAAAGGAGTTTGATGAGCAGGGCACCAGATGAGCTGCAGAGAATGTGGTGTTGGGTTGTGGGTGTGGCTGATGCAAAGGCAGAGCAAAACAAAGGCTGTTAAATTTATCTGCCAAGGACACAAAGCAGTTCTGCAACTGTGAGTGATTTCTTCCACAAAGTCAATGTTGTTCAACCTGGTATGGCTTTGTAAAGAGACTGCCTCTGTCTCTCACTGTTCCTTTTTCAGTGTGACTCTGTCCTCACTAAATGTCCAGCACACACATTCAAGTGCTTTTTTAAAATGCATTTGTGAGATATTGAACATTGAATTCTGGTATTGTTTATGCTCACAGCAGAGGTTCAAATGCGCCCGCTGTTGTTTTGAACACGCAAGAGTGACTTTGAATCAGTTTTTTTTAGTACAAAGAACTTCATATTTATTCTGTGCACACTCAAAGATCTTTTCAGCCTGTGGGTTTTAAATAAATATTTTCTTACATTCAACAAAGCAACAAAGAACACATGAAAAGCACATTCGGCTTTTCAAAAGCTTCATTCTTATATAGGAACATTGATTAGACATGCAGCTCCATGAATAGATATATAGACACAACAAAACACTTAATACAGATGGTTGTGCAGTACAGATGGAGGGTCATTGTAGAAGTTGTCACAATGTTTAAAGTAACTACTATAGTTGTGATTGTAACATTTCTCCACAACCAGAGACATTTGAGCTTTGTCAGAAATCCATCATATTACTCACAGGCATACATGAGTTTGCCTATGAGTTTTAGTAGTTTCTTCAGTCTCCTTAGATGTTTTCTCTGCTTGATGCCAATGATTTGATCCTTCTCAAACAGACGGTATCTTTTCCACGACCATGCCATGTGTCTTTCAACATGGTTGTTTAAGAAATGAGAAACAACTCATTGCACCAGTTGGGGTTAAATAACTTGTTGCCAGCTGAAAGATAATCACCCATGCAGTAATTATCCAATAGGAGGCTCGTACCTATTTGCTTAGAGACTTTTTTTTTTTTGGCCATGCATTGTATTTTGCTTCATGTCTGGGTCAAATTAACACAAACACTTGTTTTATTTGGCACATGGTCTGCATAACACTGTTTACAGTTCAAATAGGGTATATGTGATTTTGTAAAAAATATTAGTAACGCTAACTCGGAGCAAGTATAGTTTTTCTTTCCGTCTTTGCTTCTAAGAGTGTTATTTGTTTCAAATAAATGAAAAAGTAAATACATGTAGCATTTGTTTTGTAGCCTGTTGTACAAAATCTTGTATTGAAAGGTGATGTCCTTCCCAAACAAGTTCACATAATGAACCGTGATTTATGCGTGCCATTACACCCCCTTTTTTAATTTGACTTCTATGGTGTAAGTTAATAATTTGCTTGATAGCAAGGCAAGGTAGAAAATATATTCAGTTCATCACCCTGAAGGACAATTTTTAAAAATGTATTTATCTAAATTCATCATAAATTCATACAAATTATCCATTGCAGCAACAGATTTCCATCATTTTGAACGTGGCCAGGACAGATTTCTGTCATCTGTAAGAATGAGGGAGGAGGAAAACGTGTTTTACTGTGGTCCTGGTGAAGCCATCCAATCTAATGATGATACAGGAATTAAACTAACGCTGATTTCAACCAGTAAAGAGAACCAGAGCCACAGTTTGACCCAATCCAAGCAGAGCAGGGCGGGGCTTGTTGTCTGCGTCACGGTGTGAGCAGCAGAGATAAACTGCAGGTGAAAGCTCACCTGCAGCAAACCAAAGAGGACACCTCACTGCCCTGACAGAACCACCCTCTCTTTTATAAAAATGATGACATGTAATGAATTATTAAACGTTTACGTATTGAACGTACGTGTTCGCACGTGTCCAATTCACTGCAGCTGGGGGAGATCCCAGAACTGATACACCGTCACCCCCACACCCTCCTCCCACTCCACCTCCCTGGGACTTTTGTATCTAAAATGTAACTTATTGTTATGTTCTCTGTTATGTTCTCTCTGCATAACTTAATTATTTAAACAAAATGGAACCTTCAATTGAACATGACTTACTTTATTGAACATTTGCTGAAGAACGCAGGCAGATCAATGCGTACATACACTACACTTGATGTTCTTCCATCTAGGACACAATATAGTACCAGTAAACAACATATTGCTATTAATAAATACATAACACTTATTAAACGTGAAAGTCCAGTAGCATCTGCACTTCCTCTGGAGTGCAGTCTGAAGAGATCACACCTCCCACCCTATGTCCTCACCACATTCTAGAGGAACCATCGAGAGCATCATGACCAGCTGCATCTCAGTTTGGGAAGGAAGCTGCCCGACTGCAGACTGGAAGGATTTGAGGAGGGTGGTGAGAACCGCAAAGAAAATCATTAGGTCACCCCTTCCATCCATCCAGGACATTGGTCTCAGACACTGTCTGACCGGAGCCAATAAAATCAAAAGAGACAACTCACACGCACAATATGGACTGTTTACTCTGTAGACCTCTGGCAGGAGGTACCACAGCCTGAGGACCAGAACCACAAGGTTCTGCAACAGTTTCATCCCACAAGCTATCAGACTGCTGAACTCGGATCATTAATGAAATGACCCCAATAGAAACACACACAGACACAATTCATTTCCATTCAACCTTTATTTATACAAGTTAGTCTCATTGGGCCTCGTCGAGTCATTCACAAGAGAGACCTGATTTTAACAGAGTGATGACAACAGTAGACAATCTTAAAAGAAGGCATGTAAATTGAAACAAATATATACATGTATGTATATATCTGTACATGCATGTATAAATGTATCATGTGTTCATTCATTCATTCAAGTTTATTTGACCAAGTAGAGCACAATAAACAATGTTGCATGATAAAAATGAAGCAACCGTTGTTTTATACGAAGGTTTTCTAGCAAACCCAGTCCTTGGTTGGACTTTTATATAAAAACAGCTAAAATAATAATAATAAAAAAAAAGTAAAATTAAACAATTCCCTCACACACATCCTTGCTCCTCCATCCCCATGGGGCTCAGTGTATGGAGGAACATTCACTAACATTTGCACATTACTTGTATCCGCAACAGAATTGCATCTTTTGCTCTAAACACCAAAGTCTATAACATTTATGTACAAACCGGATTCCAAAAAAGTTGGGACACTAAACAAATTGTGAATAAAAATTGAATGCAATGATGTGGAGATGGCAAATGTCAATATTTTATTCGTAATATAACATAGATGACAGATCAAAAGTTTAATCTGAGTAAATGTAACATTTTAAAGGAAAAATATGTTGAGCCAAAATTTCACAGTGTCAACAAATCCCAAAAAAGTTGGAACAAGTAGCAATAAGTGGCTGGAAAAAGGAAATTGAGCATATAACAAACAGCTGGAAGACCATTTAACACTAATTAGGTCAATTGACAACATGATTGGGTATAAAAAGAGCTTCTCAGAGTGTCAGTGTCTCTCAGAAGCCAAGATGGTAAGAGGATCACCAATTCCACCATTGTTGCACAGAAAGATATTGCAGCAATACCAGAATGGTGTTACCCAGTGTAAAATAGCAAAGACTTTTAAGTTATCATCATCAACCGTGCATAACATCATCAAAAGATTCAGAGAATCTGGAACAATCGCTGTGCGTAAGGGTCAAGGCCATAAAACTCTACTGGATGCTCGTGATCTCCGGGCCCTTAAACGTCACTGCACCTCAAACAGGAATGCCACTGTCAAGGAAATAACAGAATGGGCTCAGGAATACTTCCAGAAAGCATTGTCAGTGAACACAATCCACCGTGCCATCCGCCGTTGCCAGCTGAAACTCTACAGTGCAAAGAGGAAGCCATTTCTAAGCAAGCTCCACAAGCTCAGACGTTTGCACTGGGCCAGGGGTCATTTAAAATGGAGTGTGGCAAAATGGAAGACTGTTCTGTGGTCATATGAGTCACGATTTGAAGTTCTTTATGGAACACTGGGATGCCATGTCATCCGGACCAGAGAGGACAAGGATAGCCCAAGTTGTTATCAACACTCTGTTCAGATGCCTGCATCACTGATGGTATGGGGTTGCATGAGCGCTTGTGGCATGGGCAGCTTGCATGTCTGGAAAGGCACCATTAATGCAGAGAACTATGTTCAGGTTCTAGAACAACATATGCTCCCATCTAGATGTCATCTCTTTCAGGGAAGACCCTGCATTTTTCAACACGATAATGCCAGACCACATTCTGCAGCAATCACAACATCTTGGCTACGTAGGAGAAGGATCCGGGTACTGAAATGGCCAGCCTGCAGTCCAGATCTTTCACCTATAGAGAACATTTGGCGCATCATAAAGAGGAAGGTGCGACAAAGAAGGCCCAAGACGATGGAACAGTTAGAGGCCTGTATTAGACATGAATGGGAGAGCATTCCTATTTCTAAACTTGAGAAACTGGTCTCCTCTGTCCCCAGACGTCTGTTGAGTGTTGTAAGAAGAAGGGAGGATGCCACACAGTGGTAAAAATGGACTGGTCCCAACTTTTTTGGGATTTGTTGACGCCATGAAATTTGGAAACAGATGTTTCCCTTAAAATGATACATTCTCTCAGTTTAAACTTTTGATCTGTGATTTGTGTTCTATTCTGAATAACATATTAGATGTTGGCACCTCCACATCATTGCATTTAGTTTTATTCACAATTTGTTTAGTGTCCCAACTTTTTTGGAATCCGGTTTGTAAATTATATACATGTTTATATCCTACAGTGATGTGCAGAAATGGAACAAAATTTTGTTCAATTTTGCCTGGTGCACTGTACAATTTAGGATGACATCCATCCATTATCTTTACACGCTTATTCCATTTTGGGTCACGGGGGTCGCCGGTGCCCATGTCCAGCAATCACTGTGCGAGGGGCGGGGTACACCCTGGACGGGTCGCAAGTCCATCACAGGGACACACAGAGACAAATGAGACAAACAACCATTCACTCTCTCACTCACACCTAGGGACAATTTAGAGTTACCAATCAGCCTAACATGCATGTTTTTGGTCTGTGGGAGGAAACTGAAGTACACGGAGGAAACTCAGTTGCGCCACCGTGCTGCCCTTTAGGATGACAATAAAGTTTATAAAGTTAAAAGTTATAAAGTTAGTTAATATGTGTGGAGCATCATCATCATGGTACAGACGTGCAACCTGCGAGCGTGACCGAGCTCCGATTGAGTGAGTGAGGCTGTTCCTGCTGATTTAGTGTTTCTAAATAAATATTAACATGTAAATACAAATATCTATCGATCTAGAGATCTAGAGATATATAGAGATATGCCCCAGATTACAGTATAGAGAGTGTGTCTGTTTAGCTTTAATTTTCCTGCAAAACTCACAAAGTTTTCTCTGTGAGAGACTCAGTTTCAGGTGTTTGTCTTTTTATCCTAAATATCTGCTAAATTCAATTCCACACTGTGTTTTAACAACGAGGTGCTGTAGCTGTTTAGATGAGCTAAACTTGATTTAGAATCATACTGAGAGGTAACTACTGTGATAAATGTAATTTAATAAATTATCAAGTATGAAATATAAATAGTCACATGAGCTGAAATAATCTCTTTGAATGAAAAAAAAATTAGGGGAGAAATCTGTCAGTCTAGAAAATAAAAAAATAGTTACTTTATACTTTTCAAATGACTTTTTATGCTATATTTTATACATATATATATATATATATATATATATATATATATATATATGACAACCCCTCTAAAAAAGTAAACTACAGAAAAGTTGTAATGAATTTCACATTTTTTTCTGCTTTTGTGCTGAGACATTTCGCCTCAGCACAAAAAAAAGAAACCGTCCAGACGACCTGACTGGAAATACTTGGACATGTTAATAAATGGTTACCTTTTTGCAGTTTATTGCTTTTAGGTGTCATGTATAATAATTGTCTTGTAAAGAACAGGTCATAAAATTACTCAAATCCAACTTCAGCTAAACAACAGCTCTTGTCTTTTTACACAGTTACAGGTTTTGAATGTAATAAAAACAAATGTAAAACACTGAAACAATAAGTCCATCTTTGCTGCTTGCTGTACCCGACAGGTGCTGTTCAGTGATTTTCAATACATACAAGCAAGGGTTTTAGGGGTGTGCCACTTTGGAGCATTTATTTATTAATTTGTGTGTGTGTTTAGACACAATGCCATGGTGGAAAGGCATCAGCAATAACCTCAGAGGAGCAACTGTCTCAATCCATCAGTTTGAAGTGTTATAAAATAAACAATAAACCACAAATAAATTGGAGTCCATCATTCTACAGAAAGAATAATATCCACACGAGTTAAACATTCATAATTTAGAATTTTTTGTTTTGTATAAATGAAAACATGTTCATTTGATATGTTGTTGGCTTTTGTTTTGATTTGGTCATAATTAAATCTGATTCAGTTACTCATGTCTTTTACGGTTGTCAGTTTGCTTGTGCAGTCATTTATTTTTATCTGTTCTGATATAAATTCAATTTTCTAACGCCTTGTTGCACTGATTTATACTCACTCTGTGATGTGACCGACTTGCCTAGAAAGTAAAAAAGTTTGCCTTTTTGCGCCTTCGATTATTCAGCATTTATTTTCAGAATGAAAAAAAAACATTGCTTATTGGAGCTGTGCTAAATAAGCTGAATCAGGGCATTTTGAGACCCAGTCAAGAAAAATAAAATGTCCAGAGTGGATTAAGGAATCCCAAGATGGAGGCATTTTATGTACTGTAGCGTAGTGTTTAAACGAGTTTACTGTTAGTTTTCTGCCCGTGCTGTTTTTCAGCGTAGTTATTTTTGTGCAACTTTGCTGATCACAGTACTGAGATCATGTTCTGTTCCTCACTTTGCTTTTAATTTTTCAGGAACACTCCAGAATTATTCAAAGGTGTGCTGATTTGTCAGATATGTTGTCTTTTGGTGGACTCCAACCTGCTTGTATCTGGGACAGAACCCGGCCACCTGTTGCTTCCTGCTTGGATTCACTTGCGAAAGTTAATTATGAGTTTTCACATCACTTTCAAGAGTCCACGCTCTGTTTATTCACGTAGGTGTCTTTTTATAATCAGAGGAACTGCCTTTGATACCTGTGTGGTCATTGCGTCACAGCTATGTCTGTCCATCTGCATTAGTCAAGAGTATTTTTATTGCTCTGCAGGTAGCACAATGTCACAAGATTCATACCATCTCCCTCCACCACATGCTTCCACAAAACAATGTAAACTACTTCCTGCTACAGATTTTACAGTTATTAATAGCAACAGGTGGGTTCTGGTCAGTTTGAACCTCTGCCAAGTTGGACCCCAGCTAGCTGTAGGCTTTTTACGCCAAGTGATTATTATTTTGTACTCTGTGGTTGTTGGTGTTAAACGGTAACTGCACTTATGGCACACATTGTTTTTTCTTTTTTTAAGTGAAAACCGTCAAATCTTATTTCTATGTGACGATGGTAAGCCAGACATTTTCACAAGCGTATTTTCTATATTAAATCATCTACATTGGAGTGTGTAATAACTCAGTTGTGGTGGGTAAATTACACATGCGAGGCACAGACCGTCGATGGCACATGTGTAAAAAAAGTGGATGCTTCTTGTATGAAATACAAAGAAAGCACAAATTGTCATTTACCGTATTTTCCGGTGTATAAGTCACAGTTTTTTTTACATAGACTTGTCAGTCCTGTGACTTATACGCTGAAGCGACATATACATTTTATTTTCCATATTCATATCGCAATTTTTGACTGACATTTTACATTTCTAAGAAATGCAACAGCGAGTCCTCCCGTGCGCGGAATACTAGAGAGCTAGCGGCTCCGGCTGCGATGGATGAATGGATGGATGGCGCCGCACCGCACAGGCGAAATGAAGCTAATTTGACCATTAAAGTGCATTTATTAAGGAAAGGTTAAACTGAGACACACCTTTGCTATAATGTCAAGCAAACAAATAATTGTTTTTAAGTGTTAATCTTGTCAAATTTCTAAGAACTGCAACAGCGAGTCCTCCCGTGCACGCTCGCTTCATTCAACTGGTGCAGACGGAGGAACGCTAGAGAGCTAGCGGCTCCGGCCGTGATGGATGGATGGATGGATGGCAACGCGCCGCCCAGGCGAAATGAAGCAGTTTTGCCCATTGAATAAATGCATAATAAACAAGATGGGTCAGCGGTGATGCATAGTAAATGTGACTTATATGTCGAAGCGACCTACTGGTATATATGTTTTTTTCCTCTTCACGATGCTTTTTTTGACTGATGCAACTTATACTATGGAGCGACTTATATGCTGGAAAATACGGTATATTAGTAACTTAATGACTGATGGAAGTCATTTGTTCAGAAATGCCCATCCACCACTACCTCCGACAATAACAGTTTATTTTCTATAATATAATGAACCCTAATCAGTAGAGTCCGTTTTCTACATTAAGGCGGTTGCCAGACTGACCCTGGAGCTCATAAAGGTTTTGATTGCAAGCTGTTAATTTCTCTGAAGGCATAAATCTAATCCAGCCTGGTTCTACCATTCCCCCCAACAATTTGCAGTAGTTACAGTTGCCTAAAACTTGTACTTTTGTTTTCTGCAGGGAAAATGAAGTTCTCAAGGTCCAGCTGAAGAAGTATGTGGGTGCAGTGCAGATGCTGAAAAGAGAGGGTAGCCAGGACAGTGATGGTAAGACGCATGCTCTGCTTTTTGTGCATTTTTGAGATCTGAAGTTTGTTTTCAAATCAGTGTCACCTTTAGCTTTTCCAAAAAAACAAACCAAAAAAACAACTGTTTCTCTGCTGCTTCTCTTTGAGTCATTGTGCATTTGCGTTTTTTGGAGGATTTGACGACTCTGACTTTGTTTGCCTGTTGCCAGGGGATAGAAGTCCTCTGTATAAAGACTAGCAAGATAAGACCCTGCTTTTTATAAGTAGAATAAAATGAACAGCAGATTACAGTGGGCCACATAATAGTTAATTGCATTCTGTTGGATAGAAGGGATAGAGGGGAGAGCGGTTATCTTTGCCGCCTGAAGGGTTTGTGTGTTTGTGACTTTTTAGGTTATTTCAATCTGTTCTGTGCAACCCAGAGATAACGAGCTTTGCAAACATTCGTCATTGTAATCCATTTAGGCTGTATTTTTTTCATCTTCATCAATTCTGTTAATTATGTGCTACAATATCTGCTCAAGATAATTATGCAAAGAGCAAAGTGGATGTGGTGATTGGTTCAAGAAATCTTTTATTTACATTTTAACACAATCTGGATAATACAGTTTCTGTCGGTGATATTAACCCTGCAGCAACAAGAAAACAGCAGTCAATGAAGACCATTCCGTAACGTTCAACGGCAGGTGCAGAAGCTCAAAGTTTAGGTTGGAAGTCACTGTAAATTGGAGGGTAACACATTTTTGTTTGGCGTTCATTTCAACAACTAGACTGAATCACAACATGACAGGAATACACATCACACCCATCCTCGGCCATATGTGATGGATTACTATAATAAATAGCACTGCCATAACTAACTATTGTGAAAGACAATACTTAGACATACTTCTATACACAATTTACTTTTATTTAATGAAGGATGTGTTCAGTGTGCTTGTATGAATGTGTTTTGTTTGCATGTTGCATCCCAGAATGGGAGATGTAGACGGTGTGTACGACACATCAATATGATGATTTAATTATAGCAGTTCAAGACATTTATTTGGTCTAAAAATGGTAAAATATCTAAGGTTTTGGGACCGTGGTATGTGTCCACATTTTATATGACCAAGATTTGAATTATTACATACTAACAATTTTATTGCGCCTTCTGCCTAATATTTAACAATCCTTGTTCTTTATAAGTCAAGTGACACCTGGGGCCTTGTGTAAAAAGGGTGCACATGTACAAAAGGTGGCTTACGCCTCTTTTTCACGCAAAACTTCAGGGGCAATGTGCGTAGCCCCACACCAACTTCAGGGCTGGCAAACACACGCTTCTATGGTTATTGGTCCATTGGCGACACTTTGAGGGGATACTGTGAAACTGTTAATGATGTGAAACCTATTATTGTACACACTTGACACGCACGATGAACAATTAATGCATTCACACGTATACAGTTCAATAAGTGGATATAAAATCATGCACAAAGTAGTGCAGAAAATATCTTTAACAACAATGGCTTTAGCGTTATTAGAGGATATAGCAAATGGCGCAATGCACAGAGAGCGTGTATTTAGAGACAGAGGGGATTTTCTGGCCCACAATCCTTTTGGAATTGTGCTTGGAGTTGCGGCCGGTCTTGGAGCGTGACACAGCGAGGAACCGTGCGCTGCCCGTGCACATACAGCTGCTGACCGCACGGGGGTTTCTATCAAAAGAGGCATTCCAGAGGGAGCTGGCAGACTGATGGTGACTGTGCCAGTCGACCCTGAGCCGAGCCATGGCAGCTGTGTGCGATGGAAATATCTATACGTCAACCAGGTGTATCAAATTCCCATCATGCAGCTGAAGAGGCCAACGTTAAAGCACAATTTGCAGCAACAGCCAGTTTTCCTAATGTAAGCAGAGCTATCAACTGCACACACATAAAAGCACCATCACAGAATGAATATGTTCATGTTAACTGGAAACATTTACATTCACTCAATGTGCAAATTATGTGATGCGCAAAAGCAGCTAACCAACATTGCGGTGAGGTGGCCTGGTTCAACGCACTATTCATTCATTCTAACGGTTGGGAACAGACTACAAGCTGGCACGGGATGGTTGGCTTCTTGGTGAGTAAATTAATTTAATCGTCCTAATACTGTATGTCTGACCATTTTTTCTTAATTTCTGCGGGTGTGCGCTGCTCTGACCCCACAGCATTTACAGCTTCACACACATTGTCCCACTCGCTTCTCTTGTGCTTGGTGTTAATGCCAGAGTACAGCGTGCCAAACAGAATGTTTTTACGTGTCTCTACCTCATTTAGAATTGTCTCCAGGAACTTCCTCTTTTTCCCCGCGTGTAGACATGCTTTTCAATAGTGCAGAGAGGAGATTCCTCAGGTGCAGGGCAGATTTAAATCTACTGGCATATTTAAATGGAGGCGTGTCAAGGGAGGAGTCGAGTATTCCTCTTGCGCTCAATTCCACTTTGATTGGGATGTACAAAAGTGCGCTTGGATTCATGCATGTGCACGTTTCATACATCTGGATTTATATGTGCGTACGCTGTTTTCTCGATTTAAGCGTATGCCACGGTTCAGTAGGAAAGCCATGCAAGTCTTAGTACATGAGGCTCTAGATCAGGGCTCACCAACCGTTTTCAGACTGAGAGTGGGACCGAGTGACATGAAGGGCTACTTGTTTGATACAAACACATTTGCACGGCTCATCTTTAATTATAGTATTAATAATAATATATTTACATGCATGTGAATACATGGCTGCCGGATCACATCTGATCTGATCTGTTTTATTAAAAAGACTCCACACAGTGATCATCTGTAAGGATTTAGCTTGTGATAGATTATTAGGGATTAGAACTCTCAATCGAGAACTTGAGTCCTCAGTTTGAATCCCTGTTTTGTCTCTTCTGTGCGACTGTAAATTGTTCCTAGCTGTGACTGGGAGTGTGGATGGTTGTTTGTCTCTTTGTCTGTGTCTCTGTGATGGACTGGAGACCTGTCCTGGCTGTCCCCTGCCTTCACCCAAAAGCAGCTGAGATTGGCTCCAGTCCCAATCAAGGGGGACATAATGGACGATTTACTACAGCAGAAAATTGATATTTAAACATAAATTACCATTTCTTTTATGTTAATCTCAATCAGTAACATTTGAAATTCTGTATAATTTATATTTTATTAACTGTTTTGTACAAATGAACACATTTGTAACATTCATTCAAAATGTGTATTTTATTACTATTTATTACTATTATCGACTTCTGTAGCATTTTTAAGAACCTATTAACAATAAAATCTTCCAATCACCAGCTGTTGTGTTTGTAACATTTCAGAATATAACACTTGCAGACACAAAATATCTAATTTAATTAAAAAAAAAAGAAATTTATAAATGAATCATGTGACATTAATACTGATCCTCAGATCTGCATTTTTAACGAATCGTCTCATCTTTTACTCTTTTTAAATAAATTATTTTTCACATATTTCATCATTGCTTCTTTCAAGAGCTCCACACCTGAAAATGCCTCATGAAAAACATCTACAATTTGCTCAAAGCTGCCTTCAGCGCTCACATTCTTCTGTCTGTTGAGCCACCAGGGGGCTAGTTGGCATTAAAGCTAGCGTGTTAGCTGGTTAAGGGTCGCTCCACGTTGTTTTGCTGTCGCCACAGCCCACTAATGACACAGACACACTTGTCTTTCAACACGGTGAAAGGGCTTTACCTCCCAGCCACTGTGCAAATATGTTTTTAAAAAAAAAGTTTTTCTGACATTTTCCCGTCTGGGAGGTAAAACTAGCGTGTAGCTGTGCTCCTGAAGAGATGGGAGTGGTCTACGCATGATTCTGAACTTTGACCCCAGACAAACTGTATGAAAGTTTTATTAATTATTTTCATTTCAAATATACATCCTTGCAAATGTTATTTCTTAAATAAAAAAAAAAAAAACATAACTAAAGATGATTTTTAGGTGATGCTCTTTGATGAGTGCTATTTTTAGAACATGCCCCGCGGGCGAACCAAGAGGTCCCTGTGGGCGACCAAGTGCCCGCGGGCACCGCGTTGGTGACCCCTGCTCTAGGTCTTCTGAACCCAATCCAGTCAGATGCAGATAGGGTGATATTCAAAATTTTATATATTTAACCAAGTGTTCACTCAGTCTTCAAGCTTACATCCTGTTTGCTTGTTTTTCTTTATTTGCTGTATTTATACAGACTTGCGGGTAATGAAGTTTAAATGAGTTAACTGTAGCTAACAATTGGTGACAGTAGACTGTGTGCCAAGGAGGAAAATTTTGAAGTGTCAGTACTGTGTACTGGTAAAGACCAACCCACTTCAAACAAAAACTTATGAAAATGCCCATAACTTCTGATGCACACAAGGTAATTTAACAAAACTTCATTCATATATGCATCACGAACAGACTAGAGCGTCACATACACTTTTCATCACTTCAAGATCAAGGTCACTTTATCTTTAAAAGTTAAAACAAGGTCTTTTCTTAATAATTTTTGAATCAGTCAATATAATTTTATGAAACTTGATACAAATAGACAATATCACTAGACAGAGAGTTGCATACACTTTTTTATCACTTCACCTTTAAGGTCAAGGTCACAAATCAAGGTCAAATGTAGTATAAGATCTTTGCTTGTCCGGTCCGTTGCTATAAATTGCTGTATATATAATGTGCCAAATGCTGTACTCTTTGCTTTATTCATACTGCACCCTTCCTCATATTTTAATGTTTGTAGTAGTTTTACACTGTTGGAACTCAAATATTTCCCTCCGTGTCTCTCACAGCATGTTATTTTCACAACAGATTTGTTCCTCAGATCTCTACACAAATAGAACATGTTAATTCTATACGTAAAAAGATTTATTTATTCACAAAGTAGGATTTCCAACCGTCAAACCTCTTCCAGAGAGTTGACGTCCCCCCGTTTATCAAGCCTGTGCAGACCTGTGCAAGCTTGGCCCACAACCGCATCATGTTTCAAACATCACAGCGGCTTCACTTTTCATCTCACTGGCGCCTGATTATTGTATTTGGCTTGTCAGACACGACCGCGTGGCCCTGCCGAGCGCAGCGGGGAGAAACAAAACGAAAGATAGATGTCTGTACAGAAAGCTCCTGACAAAGGAAAACATATGTATTTTGGCAGAAAACTACTGTCACTCGGGTCACCACCACAGACGGTCTATAGCTGTCTCTTGAGTTTGTCTACTCCTGTTTGCGTTCTCTTGCGTCTTGTTTTACTGCATTCATTATCCTACTCGCTCATGTTGACTTTGCCTTCTCTTTGTTGTTTGTATCTTTTCTGTCGCTTTTTCAACCCCTCCTTCCACCCGCAGTCCCCTCGTCCCGACAGGCATAGTAATTCCTCCTCCTTGGCAGCGTCTAAATGATTTCATCCTCCCTTACCTCTGTCTTCTCCTACTAATGATGCACCTCGTTCCGTCGTACTTTGATGTCGACTTTCGCAGTCTGCTGCCGTACACATGTGCATGCGTGCTGGGAGTGGAGACAGGTGAATAATGTGAGCTGTTTAGAGTGAGCAGAAAATCGTGGAAGGGGAGACAGAGGGTGAACTGATACACAAGCTCCTCTTTTATGTGCTGTCAGCATGCTTCCCCGCGATTGGTGCATCGCCTTTTCGAAACCCCTCCTGTTTCTGACAGTGCTGCAGATGTGATCTCTTGAACGCTCCTCAGGCGCTGTCAGAACCACTGACATACCACAAAAGACGAGTTTCTTTTCCCTCCGTTTGAGAGGAGCGATAATTACTGTTTCCATGTACGAAGACGTCTATCCATGTTTATTTGGGGGATGCCCCTTTTCTGCTTGCATAAGCGGCACCAGTGAGTTTGTGTTCCTGTTTGGGCTTTTTTTTAAATGAATTTTGATTACAATTCATACGATATGCATGAGCCCCATTTAAACATCTGCGTATGTTGCTCAAACGGAACATATAATGTATATTATACCTCATTAGCATTGCTCCCCTTTTTAGTCACTTCAAGGAGAATTCACATGTGCACAAGTGGTTTAATAAGATTCCTATTTGCACTTGTATGGCTCTGTGAATGCATGTGTGTATGTCATTAAAAGGAAGCTGTTAGCTGAACCCCAGGGGACATGTAAAGTAGTCTTCAGTCAGGTTTAGCATAGTGAGAAAAAGAGACATCTCTTATAGAAAGGTACTGAGCTGCATGTAACAATATCATACATGAGATGCTTGAAGGCTTGTGTGGCTGTAATGCCTCCATACAATTAGCATTATATAAATTATGGTTGTTCTTCTCAACCAAACACCTTCCTCAGTGACTATATTTGTACCTGTAATACAATAGTATTTGAATAAGCTCTTTTACAATAGATTTGGGTAGCATAATAATAATAAGGTATAACAGAATGTCTAAAATTAGCAATGTTTTGCTTTGAATATGGCCATAAAATGCTGCCTGTAATTGGATCCTAATAAGGCTTAATAAATGCCTAAATCTGATTGTATAAATTCTGTAAATTATAGAAGCATAATTACTTATGCATAGGAACTTTACAAAACTTCAAGTGTAAGAAGGAATGTATGGTGACCCTAAAGGAGTTGGTACCAAACATGTAACTTTAATAGTTTGGCAGTATTTTGGTATCTGTATGAAGGAAATGTCAGCCAGAGATGGAAATACTTCCCATCGTTGTCCACTTCTTAGAACGTACCTGTTAATCGCCATGAGGATGAACCTGTTATATACAAACGATTGTCACAGCCATTATCCACAGCTTCACATCTTAAAGTTTACTGATGACTCCGTCATCCTGCCCCTTCTCAGCAGTGATGACCCAGACCCTGGGCCTGTTGTCGGGGACTTCACTGAATGGTGAGTCTTCCTTTTTAAAGCTAAATGTTTCTCAGACAAAGGAGATGGTCGTTGATTTTAGAAAATACTCTTCAGTTGCCGCTCCTGTGGTCATTAATGGTGAAGCTGCTGAGGTGGTGCATCAATATAAATATCTGGGAACTGTTCTTGATGACAAACTGACCTTTGACCCCCACTCACTTTGTAAGAAGGCCCACAAGAGAATGTATTTTTTTTTATCAGAAGCTCTGTGGTTTTAAAGTTGATTAGATTTTTATGAGAATATTTTATTCATGTTTTATTGAGTCTCTTAACAATTACCGTCATCTGTTGGTTTGGATTGTTAACATGCAAAAAGAGGAACAAACTCTTGGGGATTGTCAGGATGTGCAGCAAAACTGCTGGCATAGCCCAACAGAACCTCACTGACCTACACCAGGTCAGTGAACAAGGCCAGGCTGATTCTGGCAGATCCTGATCACCCACTCCATGGTAAGTTCAGGTTGCTTTTATTTGGACGCAGGTATCTGCAGCCCAGATGTAGAGGACGAACATACTGAAAAACTCATTTATCCCAGTAGTGATCAGACTTCAATCAACCTTTATTTATACAGGTAAATCCCATTGAGCCTCGAGGACTCATTTACAAGAGAGACCTGATTTCAACAAAGAAAGATGACAACAATGGACAACAGCAACAACAATAAGCAGTTATAAAAACTCATACTACAGTTTTTTTTTTTTTTTTTTTTTTTTTTAACAAATAGGATGGCTAAAAGGAAAAAGGTAACAAAACCAAAAAAACTGCTAGATTCCGAGACAAATGTATAAAACTAAAAACAGGAACATGTCTGCATTGGTCCCTGCCAGGAGTCCAACAGATTCTTAAAGCCACTTAGAGAGGTCAAGGTCGAGAGCTTCAAATCTTTTTGTAAGATATTCCAGGAAACAGGAGCGGAGTAGGAGAAGGCCCTTTTGCCTAGTTCAGTCCTCACTGAGGGAACACTGCAGGAAATAATGTCCTGAGAGCGCACTCCGTAGCTGCACTCACGCAGAGACATGTAGACTTCTCAACAAACTATGATTATTTCTGTATTGTTATTTTAATGTCTTAATGTCTTGTCTAGTATTAATGTTTTATGTGACTGCGAAACAAATTACCCATTGGTGATAATAAAGATTCTTGGACTTGAGCTTGTAGGATGAACTTCAAGACATATGGAGTTCACAGTTACCACTGCTGCCATTACTTCTAAATCTACAGAAAGGCCCCAGACAGGGGTCAAACCCAGGATTTTCTTGGTTCAAGACAACAGCACCAATAATGGCTCTACTGTGTAGTTTTATCTAATTACAGAGATAATTAAATTTGCTCAGATAAAAACCAGAAACCTGATTAACTGTAAAAGATGCTGCCCTTTTAGTGCTCTGGGTGTAGTGCAGTTTATCAAAATAATAAAAAAGAGGGTTTTATTGTCTTAACTGAGGAATGAAACTTGTCAGAGCTTTAGCTTTAAGTTCAGTTGGTGCAATGATTAATAATGGGGTTTAGAAAAAAGGGCACTGACAGAAGAACACAATGGTTTTACTTCACTCTAACTAAAAAGTCTAGGCGATAATGCTTTAAAGACTCAGGTGGATGACTAATGGCTGGCTGCCTGAACAACTGGTGTGTGACTGATGATGCTGCCTTTGGGAATTGTCTTCCCAAAGGGGATGATCACCAAATCTCAACTCCTTCTACCAGAATGGCTGATTGCTCCACTCAGTTGTTAAGATTGGCCCACAGCGCTGCTGGTTGGCCATGCTGAGGATGCTTGAGGAGATCAGTAAAGGGGAGCAAAGTCTGTTAGAGAAACTCCCTCACTTCCATTTTCCTGTTGAAAGCTTCTGATTAACTTTTAATCTTGACAGTTATTCCAACATATTTTTCTTTTTGTAAAAAAAAAAAAAAAAAAAAGGCAACCTTTCTTTTTTTAAAAAACTTTTTAGATACAGAAAATTGGTTATATAGTAACTGATTCTAATAGCACTTTTATCTTTTACTTTGTGTTGTGTTTTTCATGACTTTGGGTCAGTCCATATATTTGCCAAATTGTACTTTTTCAGCTTTGGTCAATATGTATTCATACATTTTGGATACAAAGAGAAGCCACCGGCCACATGTCTCTTTGTACATAATTCTGCCCATATTGTACCAGTCCTTTGACCCGTTCACTCCCACCTTCATTCATTTGAAAAATAACTGAATCTACTGGTCTACACTTGAATTCAAGATCAGCAGAACTGTATCGGTTTTAGCTGTTTTTATTATTACAGTATTTATCAGCATGGTTAAAAAACTTCAAATGTGAAAACAAAGGAAATTTAAATATACCCTTCAATTTAATTTATACAGTAACCTCTTGATGTAGGGACAATGCAATATAAATGTCTGAAAATGCAATCAGATTAGGCTGTACATTCTTTACATTTCATTCAAGAAGCCATTACTTTGATATACATGCACTGTCTTGAGTTTGTCTGGAATTCACATTTAGACCCTGTGACTGAGCAACTGCAAAAGTTTCAGCAACATTTCTTTTTGTCTGTTGTACAAAGAGGAATCTTTATTCTACTATCATCAAATAAAAACAAAATGTATTAATTTGAACTAATGCACATTGTCACGCAAATATCCATTTGTGTTCTGGAACAGGTATTTGCACAGCAACTGAGACAATATGCTCATATTCATTCAACCTTTATTTATATACGGGGCAAGCGTCACTGTGTGTACCATTCGTTTTTGTCTAAAGATTACCATGACCATTATTTCCTGTATGATATATAAGATAATGGTAAAGGTTTTGTACCCATATAGGTTACAATATCAACCGGTGGGTAAGAAATGGTATTCAACATGTCTGATCTTATCGTGTATAAATGTCTGAAGCAGGCTTCGGAGAAGCAATCGACTGCCATGTTAGAAGGTTTATTTTACACACGCATGCATAGTACAAATTCAATACAGCGCTGGTCCATTCTGACAAACACACATGAAGCGGCGTCTCACAAAATGGTGGCATCGACAATCCAGAGAACAACAGCTTTCTTCAGAGCTGGCCACACCTCTATCATCTACAGCCTATGGAAAGTCACTACACTCCATCATGTGACCAGTTCTCAGCCAATAAATACTCAACTCTCTTGTGTTCAAAATGCTGGTGCATTTCTGTTGGAAGTGTAGGCATGTAACTAAAAATTCTTCCTACTGGAAATAGAAACCAGGACCAAGAGATCCACCTTCTCTTTTAACACATAAAAATGTGATGTAAGATGCTATTAAAAACATAAAGAATACAAATAGTCACACATTACAATAAAATAATATACAGTATAGCCTGATAGAAATATTTTTCACAGACATGACAATTTCTTGTACAAAGTAGGTATGGGCATTTTAAGACAAATAAAACGCTTCACATTCTTCAGTAATTATTCATTATTTGAACGCATTTGCTTTAAAATTTACCAGGTTGAAATGGTTGGGACTTGCGGTGACATTTACTCGCTTTGCAAATTCTTGCAGCTTAAAACCCCTCGGCCGAAACAAAGACTTTAAATAACAGAGGCTATTTGTACTGCTGCTAATCATCCTAGCTGGGAATCTTTATATTCCGTTATTTTTATTTGTTCAGTGGATTGAGATGAAGTGGGAAGCCCACATTCTAGCAGTAAAGCTGAACTTCCCTATTACCACAGTTTCAATTTCCTAATCCTTTCAAATTAAACTACTTTCGCAGAAACAGACTATGTAAAAAAAAAAAAAACTCTGTTTTTTGGGGGAGTTAGATGGGAGTAGTGGTGCCGGGGTTTAGAGAAGTTGAGCCTGTGATCGGAAGGTTGCTGGTTCAGACCTCCTGAAGTTAGGTGAAAAGGTGACGCACCCACATCTTCCTCCATCCTCATTTTCCCCGCTCTGGGCCCTTGAGCAAGGCCCTTAAGCCTCCATTTGCTCCCCTGATCGCCCTAGATGGCAGCTCTCTGCTCCACACATGTAAGTTGTGGTAGCTCGGTGGCTGTGTAAGGAAGGTCATCCAGCGTAAAGCAAGTGCCAAGTCTTTGTGCGAATTGGCTTGCTGTGATGACCCATACAAGAAAAAAAGTTTACTTTGGGGAGGTGAGTGCTGGGGAGTGGGTTGTATGTGTATTACTTTGTTCAGTCTCTAATACAAAGCAGGGGTACAATTAGTTGAAGGTACAAATTGACCAAAGCCCATTTGCCTTGCCAAAGATAGGATTTTAATAGTGGCAGTGAATTTTGCATTTTTCCTACCTTCACTTATGCGTTTAATTCATCCATAAATAAACCCTCTGTGGACAGCAGCTTATTCATCTGCAGTAAGGAGATGGATTACATGGCCGTTAAAAACCCAATAAGCTTCCCTCGCTGCGCCTATGTCTCTCCTGCCTGCGCTGACAGCCAGTGGCCTAATGAGTGAATGAAAGGCATTTGTCACTGTTGCCGGCCCTAATAGGAACGTGTTACTTATTCATTACACACATAGATCTGCATTTATTGCCATTCTGCATGCTCTGCTTTGCCCTTGGCCTCAGGGAGGTAATCGGGCACCTGAGCTGTCGGCAGAATTTGTGTGTGTGTGCATAAGTGTATCTTGTATGTTTGAAAGTTTGGTACACTGTTTTATTATGTCAACCTGGAGGTGGATTTAATCACTTTGTTCACAAATGAGTAGCTGAGTGCGTTTGGGGGTTAATTTGAGGAAAGCAGGTCAAAGGTAGCAGAGGACAGTCCTAATGAAACAAATGTGTGTAGGTATGTGGTTTTTCGGGGCCAATGTGCATACGCGTGCATCTTCACACAACATGCTGTATTTGTGTTGATTGTCTTCTTGAGCATCTTGTTCCCTTGAGTTCGAGTAGATGAGGTACAGCGTATAGTGGCTCACGTGAGAGGCCTAAATTAAAAAGTGCGTTAGCGGCTGTAGGTGGGTATGAAACTGTTGTAAATCGTGTTCTGTGCTTTATGGTAAAAAGTTATTTACATCCCAGGGGGCCAACTGTAAAAGAACAAATAATGAGTCACTCTCTATGTGAATTGAGCTTAATTGAGCCCACACACTGAGCCACAGCCTTCTATCATAAGAGGAGAAGCCAGGAAGTGGCTCACGTTGTTTAGCCTTTCAGAACCAACATGTTTACCAGCCCAAAGGTGTGAGGGACTTTCATTTATTCAGCAGCGAGGGAGGTCTCTTTGTTGGTGTCCACAACAATTAATTCAACAGACACCTGATTTTCCTGGCAGCAGAGAGGTGACATCACATATTGTTTGTTACAGGTGGTGCCAGGTGCTCAGCATTTGTGTGTGCGATTTCTTGTGTCTTTGACTTCATGTGTCATATGCGATTCAATATGAGCGCAGCAGGAGTGTGTGACAGATTTCATCACCTGGACGGATCGGTGTTAATGAACATTTTAATCACCTCGCCCAATGCCAGAGCCTGCTGGGTGTCATCGTCTGCCTTTCCCAGAGATAATTATGATAAGATGTGGTTTAAAACAAGGTCAGCTCCAGCGAGATGCAGATTTTTCTATTCGTTGCACTTTTTGCCTTTCATAATATCAAATCTTAGTGTCTTTGAACTTTAAATTTTTTTACTACCTTCACAACACATCTTGTATTTGCTTTGACGACAAAATGTAGATAAAGATTTTCAGTCAGCAATCAATTTTATTTTAAAACTCATATTCATCAATAATTTTTTGTGACCTAAAATCAGTTAAGGTTCATATATACTGTATGTCAAAGGCTTAGTTCTTAATAATCTTTATCTGGACTGGTCTATGTTGTGATAAACTGTAAATGAGACTAGAGGAATCCAGCTTGTGATCTATTTTTAGGAATTTTAGCATCAACAATGCTGAGCAGAAAGATCCCATGGAATTTAGATACTGTATTTTTCACCCTATAAGTCATGTTTTTTTGCATAATTTGCATGCGCTGCGACTTATATGCCAAGGCGATGTATTTATGGATTTGTTCCCCATATTTATAAACCAATTTTTGGCTCAGATATGGCAGTTTTCATTCATTCTGACTGAAAATATTGAACACTACCATCTCCAGCCGCTAGATGGCACTTGAGTAGTATGGCATGCTGTTGTATCATATAATAGGTAAAAGTGGCTATTAATGACACAATTGGCTTGTCATAGTCTGCCACCATCGTACAGCTCGTTTGGAGCAACCGTCATATCCGCTTCATTTTGCTGAACCGCACCGAAGAAATGCAGCTGATTTGACCGTCAAAGTGCATTTATTAAGCAAACGTTAAACTGAGACACACCTTTGCTATAATTTTGAGCAAACAAGTAATTAAGTGTTAATCTTTTTAAATTCTTGTTAAAGTCCTCCTGTGCACGATCCCGCCGGCGCCATTTGGCAGCCAATCAATTTTTGGCACAACATCGGCCCATGTTTCCTGTTTGTCAGCGGTGACACATAATAGATGCAACATATACGATGAAGCGACGTATTTATGGATTTTTCCACTTTATTAGACATATTTGGACCGGTGCGACTTATGGGGCGGCGCGACGTGTACGGCAGAAAATACGGTAGTTAGATAGTCGCAGCAGGTGAGGGGAGCCATTGTCACCACCAGCATTTGATGGTGAGAAGACAGACTCATTTGTCAAATGGACTCCAGCATGATCAGAGGACTGGTTTAGGACAGAAAACATGCAGATCAGACCATAAGAAGCAAATCTGGATTTAGTGTCCGGCCTAAGGGTGTGCATAAAGGAGGCTCCAGCAGCCGTGCGATCTGTGAGCTGCTCACTTTACCTCCTGAACCACAACTTCCTCATTAGTGAGCCATTGTTCCATACTGCATATTTGACAGCGGTTTATCACAGTTTAAATGTAATGTCTTATCATTATTTGTATTGAAAAGGTTACAATCATTAAATGGACCGGTGAATAGATTTAGCAGAACTCTGGGCACTTTTGCCTCATTGGAGTGAGCACACTTATTTCGAGCAAGAAAATAGCAGTCCTAAAAAAGGAGCAATGAAATTGCAGTAGACAATTTATTGACAGAACAGCAGTTTAATATTCACTTTTGAGTTTTTTATAAAACAGATATGGGGTGCACTATTTCTCATTGGCCACAGTTTGGTATGCACCTCATTTTTAGGACCACTCTTCTAGCTTCTACAGATAACAGACACTGGCTTTCTCAGTCGACACTGATCCATTTCCCTGTTGCAGGAGTCCATCATCCATTCATCATCCAGCTGTTAATGCACTCTGCTCATTGCCAGTGGTCTTTATATTAAAGATGGATGTGGATCGAGGGCATTTTAAAGCATGTTGATGGAGCTTCTATTATCCAGGTCATGGTAAATAAAAAAGGGTTTCACTCTTATTTCACACCTGTAAGCATCTGACCAAAGCATGCCTCTTGTGAGCCAAGCATACAAAGAGCCTAACAATCCTCCATTGTGCGGGGCGAGTAGTTCCTGCAGGTGAATCTAGGTACACAACCAGGCCTCTCATGTAGTTCTAGAAAACTGTGAACGCCACACACTCCTGACATTTTAGAATTGATAGGATGGGAAGAGAAACATCAGCTTCAGAGTAAAAGTCCAGTTTTTGTTTTGTAACCTTTTTTTTTATTTTAAAGCATGCATATTTTGACTTTTTAAACTTCCATACCAATGGCAATTTATAACCCATTTGACTTTCTATACATCCAACTGTCACTCCCCACAAAGCTTTTCCTTACTGTCGATGTGAAGCAAACAGGCTCGCGTTCCTGTGTTTCACCTGAAATGGCCGTTGTTGCTTTGCTTGGGCGTATCTTTCTTTAAGTGGTATCTTCCTGTATTTTTCCACTATGGCAGTTAGTAAGTTCATAAAAATGTGCACGCTCTTCTAGATGAGGACAGTGATTTCATGTGCCTAACATATTTGTCTGGTTGTGTGCAGGTGATCCCCGACATCTGTTCCATGATGGTTTGGTTCCAAAACATGACCCTAAAAAATTGTCACAAAACTACTTCTTTTAAGTACTGGAAGAAAAATACATAGATGAAATAAAAACAGCTAAATTGATGGCGCAGTTGGTATAGCTGCCGCTTCTCAGCGAGAAGGTCGCCGGATGGAATCCTGGCCATGGACCTTTCTGGGTGGAGTTTGTATGTTCTCTTTGTGCATGTGTGGGTTTTCTCTGGGTACTCCAACCAGAAACATGAATGTTAGGCTGAATGATGACTCTAAATTGTCCTTAGGTCTGAGTGAGAGTGTGAATAGTTGTTTGCGTCATTTGTCTCTTTGTGTCCTTGTGATGGACTGGAGACCTGTCCAGGGTGTCCCTCGCCTCTCACACAGTAGCTCTGTTTACATGGACATAAGTAATAGGATTAAACGTCCATTTGGAATAAAAATGTGTCATGTAAATGCCCCATTCAGATTATTCTTTGTTGATTCAGCTCGATCCGAATGAATCTGTAATCCGAATGATGTGCATGTAAACACTTCTTAATCTGATCATGAAAACTGACCTGACTGCACATGTGCGACCTATGTCTACCTCACGTATTTCCACCTGGCTAGATGCTAATATGTTGGAGAAGCAACACTGGTCGGTGAGCGATACATTTGTACTAGAAACTTTGAAAAAACTCTAAATGATCTGTATCACCTGTAGCTCAATCAGGGAGTGCAGTAACGTCTCCACCGTCATTAAAATCTGTCGTGGGTCCATTTTGGGCGCTCAGGTTTGTTTACATTCATCATAATAATAATAATAATGTCATCACAATGTCAGCACTGTATGTTTCCATACAATGGCGAAATTAGTCTCTGCATTTAACCCATCCACCACCGGGTGGTGCAGTGGGCAGCTATTGAAAGCGCCCGGGGGACATTTTGGGGATTAGACGTGCTGCCCAGAGACGCCACATCATGGAAGTAGAACTTCTTCTTCAGCGTTTTTTTTAAGGAAAGTTGACCACTCTGCGCATGTCAATAATACTATTCAGAATAAAAGCCCGCTGCATGTAAACGCTCGTCATGATCAGATTGTGCCCATGTAAAGGATACATTTGGATCATTTAATACAAATACATTTCAATCCAATCAAATAATTTTGTGCATGTAAACATAGCTAGTGATAGCTGGATATGGGCATCAGTGACCACCACGAACCAGAAAGGAAGAAGTGGGTAAAGATGATGGATGCATGGATGGATGGAAATAAAAACAAGCATATTGACTGTTAAGTTATAAGATACACACCTCGTAGTTATATAATAAATAGAAAAGTGTGCATTTTGAAGCGTTTAGAAGTGACCTCACCAAAATTTTTCTTTAATTCTTATAGTATATAAAGTAAAATTAAGACATGTTATATCATTATAATGTATAATACAACATCATAAAACATTTTGCCCCTATATATATATTTTTTTAATGCCTTTCCTTTTTTGTTCATTATGGTAAAAGTTCAGATCTTTCACTTGGAACATTCTACCAAAGCACACATCTTGATAAAATCATTAGAGGGATGTTCAGGCTTTCAAACTAGTTGTGCTTAAAATTTGGGCACAGTTCAGTTTAGGGTAGATAGTTCTGATGTTTGTCACCAGTTTTCTTGAAGTGATTCAAGTGAAGGCAACGATTACGGAGATTGGATTAGGCAAAGAAAGACGTTCTAAGTTTAAGGAGAAAAAACAGACCAGAAGTATTCAAATGATGCATCTGGAGATTCATCTTCCTTCTTTGCCTGGGGGTGTTTTTGGATTCACTCGCTTATGCACACATGCCTCCAGGCCATCGGTGTGCTCTGGTTCTTTTGACTAGATGTAATTCACAGCCCACCAACCACACAACTGTGTGTGCTTTGGTAGAACGTGCTTGTTCCCAACTAGCAAACGCACACAAACAGTTTTTTTTTCATTTCTCCAGCACGAGTATTGTTGTTCTTATGTAGCCAGTTGTTTATGTGCTGGATAACGCCACAGCACTGACTTTTTTAGAGTGCTGTCTGGAGGTGAGGGATAAACAGTTCTGGATAGGTATCCTGATGCATGCTTAATAATCCAGGTAGAAAAAATTAACAAAGTTTTAAGTCAGGTCCTCTGGATGGATAAAAAAATAAATTACAAATTAAAAACTTGTTGAAACATTTTGCATTTTATCCAAAATACTTTGTCTTTTGATGGTCACTTGTTCATCTCAGGAGGTTGAGTGATACTAGCAATCACAGCATTGTAAGAGGGGGACAGTTGAACACGTAGGCCTCCACCCCTGTTTAACGCTGGATGATTTCTTTTCACAAAGATGGCCTCCTTTACTCCTCTCTCAAACCATCGTTCCTCTCTGTCCAGGATGTGAACATCTTCATCTCTAAAAGAGTGACCGCTGACCTGGAGATGAGTGTAGACCGCAGAGTCCTGGCCTGATGATGTTGCTCTTCTGTGCTGGTCCATCCTTTTGGCCAGTGGCTGTTTTGTTTCCCCGATGTAAGACTGATCACAGCCCTCCTGACACTGAACAGCATACACAACATTACTCTGTTTGTGCCGGGGGACTGGATCTTTGGGATGAACCAGTCTTTGCCATAATGTATTTTGTGCTTTGAAAGCTACTGGGATGCCATGTTCAGAAAATAAACATCTCAGTTTCTCTGATACTCCCTCAACATATGGAATGACCACTGGTCTGGGTCTGGGTTCCTCCTTTTCACCTGTTGGCTGACTGGAGTCCTGTTTGGGTTTCTTCTCTGCTTTCAACAAGGCCCAGTTAGGATATCCAGAGCCTGTCTTGTGTGGGATTTCTCCTTCTGCCTGGCTCCTGAGTTAGTGTGGACGCTGTCTGCTCTGTGGTACAGAGTCCTGATGACTCCTAACTTGTGTTCCAAAGGGTGATGGGAGTCAAACTGCAAATACTGGTCTGTGTGGGTGGGTTTTCAGTACACACCAGTTTGCAATGTTCTGGATAGGGTGAAGTGAGACAGAGCATGACAGTGTTTCGCCTAGGAGGGCATTGGTGGTAACGTAGCTCTCTGTGACCCCCACCACTCCTAGTAATGTAGTGCTCTGCTACTACTAACACCCCACCCCCCGGACCGACAAGTGCCTTGTTGTACTGACTGTTAGACTTGGACACGTTTTTGTCTCAACACTGTGAAATGAATCGACAAGATAGAGTGGCAGTTAAGTCTGAGCTTTACTTTAAAGACCAGGCAGAGAGTCTGACATCACAAAAAGGTTTATGACCCTCTTCGTTCCCCCTACCCATTAGCCCTACACCAACCAACATATGAGAAACGAGGGTGAATTCAGTGCTTATGCTTTACATTGCAGAAGGGAAGTTAAGTATTATTGAACTGTTTAAAAGGAAGAGGTTTTTAATTTTACACTTGTGGCAGTCCTACCGATTTCCACACCTTCCCACACTTGTTGCAGTTTCTCCGGTTGTAGGAAGTGGACCGTTATGAATGTACTGAAGCTACAGTAATGTAAGTGTCTTGTTCAGCTGTGGGGGATATTAATCATAGGTGATTAGTGCTGTGCGACAGTCGCAGTCGACCTGTGTGGTGTCCCACTCACCGAGCTGATAATGAATTTGTTGGAGCATGTGTTTCTGATGTCCCCTCCCCTCTTCCTGTTATTTAATGAAAATAATATTGTAGCCATGAACACTTATATTTTAACAAATATCCTGACTAATGTGGGCCTTGATTTAGACTTTTACTACAAGACATCAGAAGGTTTGAAATGATATTTAAAAATCAGAATACAATGAAACTAATAAGATGTAATGTTTGATATGTGTTCTCATCTCCAGCTTGATGAAGTAAGGTCGCTTTGGCGTGAACCTTTGCAAGACATTTACCATCTGCAGATGTTCAATTTTCAGGCGTCAGGTCTGAATAAATTTGTTTGCACATGGCACTGTGGGTAATTTTGATTTTGATGTCTTTAGACAGCTGACCCCAGAATATTTTTCAGTTTTTGTTCTGTTTCATTTTCAATAAATGGTGGTGGCAGCTGGAACATGTAACCTGATTGGCCAAGAACGCACATTGTACCCCTCTTCCAACTTTCTTTTTTTTTTTTTAACTCAAAATAATAACTTCAATTTTTAGTCACTTCTTTACAGCTTACATTTGTTGTAACTTTACAATAGTGTTAAATGAAACAAATGGCTCTTTAAATTAGTTGTGTGAAAGACATAATAATGGGAGGCTATTTGATGATTTCTCCCACTCAGATAAGATACAAACTCTGCAAATAGACAAATTTTACCTTAAAATGTTAAAAAGTTCTTATAAACATTTGAAAAAAGGCAGAAAAAAATGTATAATTCATTAATAATTTTCCTGAGTTTGATTGGTAACAAGACGTTGATTAGCCCAGCCAGTTGATACATCTGGACTAATCTTTACATGCAAAGACACCAAACACTATGGAATTTAGCATGAACAAAAGAGTTAGAAAGTTAAAGTTAGTATGTTTTTTTGTACCTCTGAGATCGTTTTCGAGCAAGCTTGTTCAAGAGTAGCACTCAAATAATTTTGGTACCTCGTTTTGTGGAGATTGAACAAACGTAAGTGGTTAAATCAGTCGCAGTAATGACAGGAACAAGAAAAGTACGACCAAATGGAAAAATTATTATCCTCTTGGTTTTTATGTCAGAGTAAATTTCAGAGCGTGCAGAGGCATGAGCTTCTGTTCTTTGATCAGTGTGCTTTCAAATGGGTGGTAAAAGGGCCATTACAGGCCAACAATACAATACAAAGTAAAGCACCGAATGCTCGTGGAGGAGTTGTGTTTTAGGACAGTAAAAGCTATAAAAATGATGTTAAATCATAGCTAGATTTGAAACGCTCCTGCTCGCTGTCAGTCTTCTATTAGCAATATCAACAGTAGTTTATTTTGAAGTGCCTTTCAAGGAAAGAAAGAACACAAAAGAATCACTTGTCTAATTTCTAACCGTGAACCCAAAAGTGGGAGTCATCTGTTTTGAGCGATACGTCAATATTTGAAGAGCTTTAGTTTCTTTTATTTTTTTTCTCTGAGTACTGCCGGGATTTGGATATGAATATTTAGAAGCTTATACAGATAACTATCTATGCTTGTTTGGAGTCTTTTCATACGAAACCCCACAGATCCTTTGAGACGCCGCAGAAACTCTACTGAGTAAGAGTCACTAGCAGACCAGCAAAGCTCTATCTCTCTGCCTTGTATCACATATCCCCCCTCACTTTGAAATGTGTTGTGTGTGTACTTTTGTGCATTTGTCTACATCTGAGCGTTGAGCTTGTTATTGTGCCATGTGATAACAGCCTAACTTTATAAACATCTTAATCTTGTTTCTTGTATAATGAAGAGCACCCTGCTCTGCTCTTTCAATGACCTCAGAGCTAGAGCTGCACCTGATAATGGTTTAGGTTCTGTTTACACAAGAACGTCCTCTGAAAAATTAGCGATTTTTCAATGTTTATTGGGGCAAATAAACAAGAAAAATATGCATTTACATAGATCTGATATAACAAAGTTAAGTCAGGTCCTCCGGACGGGTTCTTTCTGTTGAAATGTTTCGTCATTCGTCCAAAAGACCATCAGTCCGAGGAGCCACAACAAACCCAGTCTTCTAAATAGCACCTTCACATAGTGGGTCAACCAGTTTGATGGTTCTCAGATGGTTTTTGGAGTCTGCCCTGTCCCCCGCAAACTTGTCCGAGGCAGCCATGGCCAAAGTGGTTCAAACTGGCTTATTGAACATGAACTTTGATGTTTTGAACTACACTGCCTGGCCAAAAACAATGTGCTACCTGGATTTAACTAAACAAATAGGTACGAGCCTTCTATTGGATAATTACTGCATGGACGGTGATCTTTCAGCTGGCAACAAGTTATTTAACCTCAACTGGTGCAATGAGTTGCTTCTCATTTCTTTAAACAACCATGTCGAAAGACACATCGTGTGGTCGTGGAAAAGATGTCAGTCTGTTTGAGAAGGGTCAAATCATTGGCATCAAGCAGAGAAAACATCTAAGGAGATTGCAGAAACTACTAAAATTGGGTTAAGAACGGTCCAACGCATTATTAAAAACTGGAAGGATAGTGGGGACCGATCGTCTTCGAGGAAGAAATCTGTCCCAAAAAAATGTGGCCTACTGTACAAGCCTGTGGGGGCAGTACAATGATCTGGGGTTGTTGCAGTTGGTTAGGTCTAGGTTCAGCAACAGTATGTACTCAAAGAATGAAGTCAGCTGACTACCTGAATATACTGAATGACCAGGTTATTCCATCAATGGATTTTTTTCTTCCCTGACAGCACGGGCATATTCCAAGATGACAATGCCAGAATTCATCGGACTCAAATTGTGAAAGAGTGGTTCTGGGAGCATGAGACAAAATTTTCACACATGGATTGGCCACCACAGAGTCCAGACCTTAACTCTATTGATAATCTTTGAGATGTGTTGGAGAAGGCTTTGCACAGTGGTCAGAATCTGCCATCATCAATGAAAGATCTTGGTGGAAAATTACTGCAACACTGGATGGAAATAGATCCTGTGACATTGCTGAAGCTAAGTGAAACAATGCCACAGTGAATGCTGCTGTAATCAAAGATAAAGGCAGTCTAACAAAATATTAGTGTGACCTTTTTTTTTTGGTTGCAACTTTTTTATTTTTTTGGACAGGCAGTGTACTTTGGCCATAGCTGCTTCAGACAAGTTTGCAGGGGACAGGGCGGACTCCAGAAACCATCTGAGCACTATCAAACTGGTTGATCCTCATTTCATTTTTTGGTTTACAAAAAAAAGGTTAAATAATTTTGGCTTATAGTGCGGTAAGTGGTTCCTTGAATTCCTTGAATTACTACTTTATAATTTCTTGGCTACCAGTTTCTTTTTATAGTAATGTACCATCTTATTTGTATTCTACACTTTCGTTTATGCCCCATTTTGCACATTGTGTCCATTTTAAAATGGTTTGTCATCCATAAGACCCCAGACGGCCTTTGTGCATGTAATAATTCACATTCAGTAAACCTGTCCTTGAACTCTGATCATATGATTTTACACAGACAAATACCATGAATACCATCATCTTTACTTGCTTCTTCCTTTTCGGGTCATGGGGGTCACTGGTGCCCATATCCAGCCTTCACTGTGCGAGAGGCGGGGGACACCCTGGACAGGTCGCAAGTCCATCAGGGGATAAATCAAACGCGTTTGATAAAGTACCATAATTTACGGACTTTAGAGCACACCCGAATATAAGCCGTGCACACTAAATAAAAGTACATAAATAATTTATACATATATAAGCCTCGCTTGTGTATAAGTTGCGGGTGTTCACAATCAGAATGACTTTATTGTCATTATACGCAAATACAATGAAATTAAGATTGAGATCACATTGTAACATGAGATGCTTACACAGAAAGATGTTACTCTGAAAGATTTTTAAACTTTTAATTAAATACATAATGGTAGCATACACAAATACGTACAGTAATTTTTTTTTAACAATTCCTTTAACATGGCTGCTTTAAAAACATATACAGTAGCTTACCAGGACAAGTCTCTGATCGCTATGTTCATCTTTCTCCTGTGCACTAAAACCACTAAAGTTTTCTTCTTCTGTGTCAAAATTGAACATCCTCAGAACAACTTCATCACACACGTCCTCAGTCTCTTTTTCATTGTCTAAAAATGCAGTAGCCCACCAGGAAGTCATTGATTGCTATCTTTATATTCCTTCTGTTGCAAGCTTGTGCTCCATTGGGCAAAAGTTGCTCTGTGCATGCAGCAGAGTCCCCCCCCCCCCCTTACATGCTCCACACATGCGGGGTAATCCCCCCTCCCGTGAGGGGGAATTACCCCCCTCTGCCCGCTCTCTCCTCCCCTCCCCGTTTTATTGGTCCACTGTGACCTGTTGAGTAATTTCATTGGTCAGATTTCTTTTACCTTTAGTTGTACAGGTAGTCTCATTGAGCCACGAGGACCCACCCCCTAAGAGAGACGTGTATTGGGCAGCTACTTGGGTGCCCAGGTGTGATGAAGCTAAATGTTTTTGGCGGCAGGAAGCTCGATAGCCTGTCAAAATAAAAATAAAAAATCCACAAATTAGCCGCAGCATTGTATAAGCCACAGGGTTCAAAGCCTGTGAAAAAAGTAACAGCTTATAGACCAGAAATTATTGTACTAACTTTAAGCTTTTTCAGCCTTTTATAAAACATCTGTGACATGACCTGTTTGTGGATGAATGTAAACAGGATGGTGCAGGGTTATGAGAATAGAACACAGCAATGATTTATCACGAGCAAATGTGACAAACTTCTGAATTTCTTATTCTTTCACTCATAACCACTACCTTACAGTAGAGTTGCATTCGGGTCCAAAAAATCAGATCCGACCCAGCACCAACCCGTAGCCATCATTTCCGAACCCCACCCGATCTTATGAACCAACAGAAATTATAGGTCTGAATCTGAACCCCCCCAACATTTTTAATTAAGTTTAACTGCTTATATAGTTATTAATGATTGGCGGACGCGCGCGGCTGAGGGGGCAGAAGATTGGAACTGAGGGGGTGTTTGTCCTTTCATGGCCGTCAAAACGCATTAAATTGCTTTCCCTTCTTCTGCCTGCATCCTGCATTATTCAGTCATGGACCCTGCTCTGACATGTCGGCCATTTTGTGATCTCACCTGTTTGGGTCATCGGCCACGTGAGTCCACTGGGTGCAGCGACTGAATGAACGTCCATTTGGGCTTTGATGGATCGCTGGCAGTAGTCCATCTGAAGCTTAACTGAACTGTTTGTTTTACCTCTTTCAAGGCCGGTCAGCGCGCGACAAATAGCCGTGTGCGGCAGGTGATTGTATGGCAAGCCATGTTGCCATATAATTGGCTCGTCAGCTGCACACATCCGCTGACGCATCCGCTGACGCATCCGCTGACGCATCAGAAGTTTGACACCGACCCGGCCTGCACATTAAGCATATTGTTATGGACCTGTCCGACCCTAATCTGGGTCGGGCGGGGCCGGGCTCTAGGTTTGGGTTAGAAATGACAGCTCTGCCTTACAGCATCCTCTTGCACTTTACAGGCTCATTTGTATTGGTCAAAAACAAGTGCAGAGGATAGAAACGGATCTCTAAAGGCTTTAGTTGTGATTTTTCCTTATTTCTTTTGCCTCCTCTGGGACAGGACAATCCTTTCCCTGTCGGTTCAGCCAGCTGTGAAAGCTCTCACTCAGAATATTGATGAAGAGTTGAGGTGCTTTTCTGTTCTGTGCCGCATGTCAATGTGAAGAAAATGAAGAAGATTCAGGTTCACATGTTTACACTATATATCAGGTTATATCCTCATATAAGCCATACCATAATTCTTCTATGATTCATCCTAGCTGTTCTAATCAGCTGATAGATCTGATTATGCAAAGGAACACACTGGACATGTGGTTTGTTTTTTGTTTGAATGCTGTGGCTGATATTTACAGCTTTAGAGATGAGGGTTTAAAGACAAACCTAATCCAGTTAGTTTTGAGCGTGACATTTAGGATCATAATTTAAGATTTTAATAAGATGGAATTACAGTTTCTGCTTTTTTATTTAGCTTTTATCTGTGTAGTTCATGGTAACAAGTTTCATAATCACATTAAAGATATGGTTGCGATAATGTCAACAAAAGATGCCCCAGAAAAATAAAAATAAAGACCTAAAGGGGTAAACATTAGCATTTATGTAATCTGTGACCAATTACTAATGCCACACTGCCTGTATAGGAACATATTATTCAGTGTTTCCTCTAGGTTACTTGCCTTGGGAGGGCGCTCGTCTCAATGGAGAACAATCTGAAAGATTTAATACAATGTAATTCAATTCAGTGGGTTTATATAGCACCAGTTCAGAACAAAGTAATCTCAGAGCGCTGGAGAAAAACATGAACATACATTTTAACATGCCAGTTAGTAAAAGATATCCATCTAAAGAAACTGGGAGATTTTGTTGAATTTTCTCTCCCATCCTTAGCAGCACACTGGCGGCAGTGGAAAGGAAAAACGATCTTTTAAGAAACCTCTTGCAGAACCAGAACCAAACACAAGATGGAAAGACATTTGTCTTGGCCAGCTGGGGCTAGAGAGGACAGGAAGGAGACACAAATACCAGTAAGCCCCAACATATTAATGATAGCAATAATTAAAAATGCAAACATTGAGAGCAGAACAAGAAAATATGACAGCAGTGAGAAAATGTGATCAGTGTGTTCTGCAGCTGTCTAAACCTATTGCATCATAACATGGGGGTGGGGTTAAACTGAGTTTCTTGAGCTAACTATAGTATAATTAGTATAGACAAAAAGGACAATTTTAGAGATGAGCCTATAACTGAAAGCTTTGCCTCTCCTTCTACTTTCAGAAAATCTAGGAACCACAAGTAAAATAAATAAAAAATATAAACTTTGTCATTCAAAACTGTAGAGTGCACCATGCAAAATTTAACAAAATTTCATTTTATTTCTCCACAGCAGTGTAGGAGTACATAATTCACATGGATTTTATAGACTTTGGTGTTTAGAGCTGAAGATGCAATTCTTGTGCGGATACAAAAAGTAATGTGCCAATGTTAGTGAATGTTCCTATATATACTTAAACATATGATATATTTATACATGCATGTACAAATATTTACATATATGTATACAATATATACATACATACACAATATAGGGGTGTAAAGGTACGCTAAAATCACATTTTGGTTCGGTTCAGTTTCAACGAGGGTTCGGTTAATTTTCAGTACAAAAAAGGCCAAAATAAAGACTTATAAAATGTTTCTTTTGAAAATATGCCAAGTAAACAATACATTTGTATAAAAATAAATAAAAGCAATCCATTTGGATGATATTTTAAATAAATGGCACTCTTTACAATAAATAAACTATACTAACAATAATAAAAATATTAATAAATACAATAACAGTCAGAACCAGAACAATAAGCAGCAACAGACTGTTTACCATCTAACTAGTCAAGTTTTAAGTTTTTGGCCAAAAAGACAAACTTGTCCACATTTTTTGCCAAAAGCACAGATCTAGTTGCAGTGACATTATCTCCAGCGGTGGAGAAAACCACTCACTAACAACAGATGGCAGGACTAAAGAGGTAGAACTTTGCTAATGTTGCAGTGTGGCTGAATTTGTCCTCATTACTCACAACCTCTTGGACCTGCTCCCACCTGTCCCTGGAAAAGTTCAGAGTTCAGTCATCACAGACTTCTTAGCTGGACGTGATCTCTGGTGGATTTCCCTGAAGGGAAGAAGCCTCAGCTGCCATCTCTGTCCCAGACTGGAAATAAAACACAAAGAGGTAAAAAAATGAGTTAATAAGTTTATAATAATAAAAAAAAGTTAATTATATAATAATAATAAAATAAGCAATACCTTTTCTTGAACGGTCATCGTTTGTTATGAGGTGGTTGAATCTCTCGGTCATCATCATCATCAGGACAGGGCTTTAATCTGGTCCAGGGCTTGTTGACAATATCAGTTTTAGCTTTTTCATAAAGTGCTGCTACAACTATTTGGCTGAAGTGTTGACGTGATGGGATGTCGTAGCGGGGCTCAGTAACTTTAAAGCCGGCGCATCAACAATATTCGGACAGATCCAGAGCTTTGAAAACTCCTACAACTTGTGTTTTTGCTCTGGAACGATCTGAATTACCTGATAAAATTTGTTTAAATGCTGCTGTTATCGGTGTTTGCACCAACCAAGCTGCTAGAAGAGACGTTCACGTTCAGATGATGTCGTTTCAAGCGCGTTAACAAGTTAGACGTGTTGCCAATCTTCGTGAAACGTCGACACACAGCTTTGGATTTGCGCTAGTCTTTTAACAAGAAAGCCATAATGTTCCCAAACAGGAGACAACAACGAGATGCTAGAATGCTAATGCTACACATGCTGCAAGACTATAGCGCCATGCTGAAACACACTTAGGAACTTTAGTTCCGCGGTGCATAATTTCTCGTTAATAAAATTTAATGAGTGAAAAAATAACCGAAACGGTACGCACATGGACCGAACCGAACATGCCGTACTAAAACGGTTCGGTACACCCATGTGTACCGTTACACCACTAACACAGTACTCACAGCATCCATGCCTGAGTGAATTCCCATATATACTGCCTTTTTTTTTTTTTTTTACAGAGGTATGTCTATGGCTGTGTACGTGTTTGCTATTGTGGTCACTTCAATTTTTACAACTTTTACACTTTGTCTGATCTAGGACACAGTGTGAAATATGATTTTTTTACACCTCCTCTTCCCTCGTGCTTCTCTTTTCTTATCTAAACAAAAAGGGCAGCACCTCCCATGAGGCCGAAGCCTCAGACACCTCCGTCTCCCCATGTCTGTTTATTTGTGCTTTACTTGGACAGGCTGTATTGAAATGTAATGTTGTTGTGCTTCAGTACATTGACAATAAAGCTGATTCTGATTTCATTAGTGACCTGAGTTCAGCAACTTGCAGTCTGAGAGTGAAATGTTCTGTTTGGAAAATAGGGTACAATATGATGTTTAGTTCAAGAATGAGATTGGTTGTTGAGAGATTTGTATGTTAGAAGCAAGATTTTAAATTTAATTCATAATTTGACAGGGAACCAATGGAGAGAAGTAAAAAAATGGAGAAATATGATCTCTAACTTTAATAGATCAACTGAAGACATAAAAGCAGATAACTTGGAGTCATCCAAGTTTTTATGCATCTAAGACAAGCTTGTAATCCAAGTAACTGACTGTATTTGTCATGTTTCATGGATAAATATAATTGAGTATCATCAGCATAACAGTGGACATTTATTCTGTGCTGTTTAATGACTTCACCTAATAAAATGCATATATAAAGATATTGGTCCAAACACTAAACCCTGAGGAACTACATAACTAACACATAGTGTAATAAGATTGATTATAAACATTAACAAACTGGAATCTGTCAGATAAACATGACTTAAACCATTTTAGAGCTTTTTTTGGTAGTCACAATATCATGTTTGAGTCTCTGTGCTAAACTTTTGTGATCAGTCTTACCAAATGCAGCACTGCGACCTAACAGGACAAGTATGGACACAAGTCTGAGGCCATTATCAAAGGTCATGTTTAAGCTATAACTTTCATGTACATAAATATTGAAATCCTGCATTGATGTGACCTTCAGTACTCAATAATAAATCAGATGAAAATTATAAGTGTAGACAAAAACTGAGAATAAGGGCCATGTTGACGATAACAACAAATTGAAGGTATTTTTAATTTTTTTCCTGATTTTCATTTTGGATGAAAAAGGCTGAAGGTCAGGAACTCAAAATAATTAACAGCAATTAGTTTAGCATTAATCAATAATCAGGACTGAAAAATAGCAACTGTTCCTCCCTCTTGACCTATGCTAGGAATATGAAAATATTGATAATTTGCAGCAGTTATCAAGAGGAGGATATTTAACAAAATTACAAAAGTTTAACAAACTTAACAAAATTTAACAAAAGTTTTACTTGTTGGCACAGTCTCCACTTTAACCAAATCGCAGAGTTTTTCCATCAATATTGACAACTCCCATGTTCTTCCTTCCCCTCAGGTAAAGAGTCTGGGTGTCATACTTGATAATACGCTTTCATTTCAATCTCATATTAACTCTATCACCCGGTCTGCATACTTCCATTTACGTAACATCAACCGACTTCGTCCTTTTCTTACTCCTCACGCTGCTGCTATCCTTGTCCATAGCCTTATCACCTCCAGGATTGATTATTGCAACTCTCTTCTTTTTGGTCTCCCGAATGACTCTCCATAAACTCAAACTCCTCCAGAACTCTGCAGCTCAGGTCATAACTTGTACCCCATTCAGAGAACACATCACCCCTGTTCTGCAGCAGCTTCACTGGTTGCCCATAGAAGCTAGAATAAATTTTAAAATCTTAACTCTCACGTTCAAGTGCATCCATAACCTTGCCCCTCCTTACCTGTGTGATCTGCTTCACATCTCCACTGCTTCCCGTTCCCTCAGATCCTCATCTGCCACTCATTTTATTGTTCCTTCTGCCCGTCTCGTCACTATGGGGAACAGAGCCTTCAGTCGCTGTGCTCCTCAGCTCTGGAACTCCCTCCCTCCTGTCATCAGGAACACAGACTCTCTTCCCTCTTTTAAATCACAACTGAAAACACACCTGTTTAAACAGGCATATTCTCTTTAACTTTGTTTTAACTTTGTTTTAACTGTTGTTTTATTGTGACTTATTTTTAATTATTTGTTGATTATGTTTTTATTAATTGCTGATTTTAATTGTTTTTGTAAGGTGACCTTGGGTTTTTGAAAGGCGCCCTGAAATAAAATTTATTATTATTATTATTATTATAAAATGCTCCCAATGTAGCCAGGTTTTAGTCAAACAAAATAAACGAATATCCATCCATCCGTTCATCTGTTCATATGTCTACAGCCATATGTCTGTCTATTATCTTTACTCGGTTATTCCTTTGCGGGTTGCGGGGATCACTGGTGCCCAAGTCCAGATATCATTGGTCTAGAGACAGGGGCCACAGTGGACAGGTCTCCAGTCCATCACAGGGACACATAGAGACAAATGAAACAGACAACCGTTCATGCTCTCTCACTCTCACCTAGGGGAGTTAGCAATCAGCCTAACATGCATGTTTTTGGACTGTGAGAGGAATATTGATTAGTTATCCAGTTATTAACTAACAACTAAGCAAGACTTAGATGAGATATTTTGTGCTCAGTAATCTCCATTCAATAGTTATATTTTTATTCTGGTGAAGTAACTTTGTTTTGTACTGTACTGAATTTACAGAGAAACCTTCTGATGGCATACCTAAATCCACATTTGACTAGAACTTTTTACTGAGAGTGAAAACTTCCAAATATGTGCTATTTAAAATGGCTTTTCCATGAAGAGTTTTATTTCATTTAATCATAATTAAGTGTTAAATCTAGCAGCCCTGTAGAGATCGATTTATGCAGCTGAACCAAAAAATAGGACAAAAGATTGGTCTCATTTTCTGCAGTGCATTCAGATTTCATGAATGATTCAATTCATGAAAAAAAGACACCCTTCTTTTAAATTCCTTCTTTTTTCTTGCTTCCAAAGAAGTTAATAAGCCTAACATAAGTACAGGAGGCAGGAAAATAGATTTATTTGCAGAGAAAAAACTGTCCCAGCTTGGAAAATGTCATAGAAAAAACACACCCAGTCTAGATGCGTTAGTCATTTTCTTATTATTATAGAGACAAGGAATACTTTGTGCCAATACATACTGGTAGTCTACTTGGGATTTTCTATTCTCTTCTCCTTCTAAAGCTTTAAAATACATCAACATGGTTGTGATTTAAATGATGGTTCCATGCATTAATTGCAAAGAAGAGCACCATATATATTGTCTCCTCTTCTGCTTCACACCAAAACAAAAACTAATTAGTGCACACTTAAATGACTATTTCTTCACTGTTTTACATCTTTTCTTACCTGGAGATTCTGTAGAGAATTGCACTAGCACATCAGTTCATTGTTGTTTATGTAGTTGTCAAATATTTTCCATTAGTATTTTCAGTAGTGTCTGTTTGGAGCCAAAGCTATACGTTGTTGAAACCGCTCATATTTTTGGCTGCTTTTTGCTTTAAATCACAGCTCATCTTATTATGATTAATTAGCCTACAGGATGTAATTTGTAAATAATTTATTCAAAAATTGCTTCGGAGTACCACAAAAAGGATCTAGAGTACCACAGTTTGAGAGGTCTGTGCTTAAATTATTACAAAATCTCTGTTAATACTCTTATAATAATGATAATAAGTACACTAATAATAATAATAAAACTGTTAATAATAATAATAATAATAATAATAATAATAATAAAACTATTGCTACTACTACTAATACTACTATTACTACTACCACTACTACTAATAATAATAACAATAGGGGTGGCATGATGGCACAGTTGGTATAGCTGCCACCTCTCAGCGAGAAGGTCACCGGATTGAATCCCGGACAAGGGGCCTTTCTGGGTGGAGTTTGCATTTTCTCTCTGTGCTGTGTGGGTTTTCTCCGAGTACTCCAGTTTCCTCCTACAGACCAAAAACATGCATGTTAGGCTGATTGGTAACTCTGAATTATCCCTAGGTGTGAGTGAGAGAGTGAATGGTTGTTTGTCTCGTTTGTCTCTATGTGTCCCTGTGATGAACTGGAGACCTGTCCAGGGTGTCCCCCACCTCTGGCACAGTGACTGCTGGACATAGACACCAGTGACCTCCACAATTCAAAAAGGCAGAAGCAGTTACAGTAAAAGATGATGGATGGATAGATGATACTACTACTACTACTACTACTACTACTACTACTACCACCACCACCACCACCACCACCACCACCACTACCACCACTACCACCACCACTACTACTACTACTACTACTACTACTACTACTACTACTACTACTAC
>NC_056514.1:20198888-20207128 GCF_014905685.2 Nematolebias whitei | reverse complement strand
ACTACTACTACTACTACTACTACTACTACTACTACTACTACTACTACTACTACTACTACTACTACTACTACTAATAATAATAATAATAATAATAATAATAATAATAATGTTTATTAAGAAAGCTAGTTGCTAAGATTGAACTGATTCTTTTTTTATTTTACCTTTTACAATGTTAATAATTTTACTAAATTCAAAGCATGTCAGAGGCAGAGAGTCAGAGAGATTTATTTGTCATTCGCATCTCATGTGGTACATGTGGTGGAACGAGATTATGTACCCAGGGTCCCAGTTACATCCAACTATAAAATGTAAAAGAAAAACAATGATGACATCTAAGATATGAACTAAGAGAAACATCAGCTAAATATACACTAAGCACTAATAGCATAAAAACATTACATCGAACAACAGCACGAACGAGTCTGTGTGAGCAGATGAGTATGCATGAACACAGCAACATGAAAGAGATCAGCAGCAACATGAAAGAGATCAGCAGCAACATGATGTGATTTTTCTCAGTGATTATCCTGGTTAGAGATTCATGAGTCTAACAGCTTCAGGGTAGAAGCTGTTCCTCAGTCTAGTGGTTCTACACTTAATGCTCCTTAACCTCCTTCCTGAGGGGAGCGGGGCAAAAAGTGTGTGCTGGGTGAGTGGGGTCCTTCATGATGCAGGTGGCCCTCTTCCTGCATCTAGAGGTGTAGATGTCTGATGGTGGGGAGACTGATTCCAACAGTCTTCTGTGCAGCCTTCACCACTCTCTGCAAAGCTTTTCTTTCTGCAGCTGTGCAGCCTCCATGCCACACGTTGATACTGGAGCACAGGATGCTCTCCACTGCACACCTGTAGAAGGAGGTGAGGACTGAGCTTCCCAGACCAGATCGTCTCAGCTGCCTGATGTTAAATACTGGATTGGAAATTAAAAATATTTACACATCTTGGAGAAACAGTTCTTAGGAAAAAAAATTCTGAGTTGCTTCCAGCATTAAAAAAAAAAGCTTGTTTTGTAAAAATCCCTCTGGGATTCTGGACAACAAACATTTTAAAGCAGCGTGGTTCATTATTAAATCTTTAATCCTGGTACCAGCCTTCATAAAATCCAGCTTTTAAAATTCACCCCATTTCCTCATTTTTAAATCTCTTTCCTGTCCTCTCAGACTTTGTTTTCCATCTTTGCAGTCTTACTTCTGTGCTTTAAAGCCCCACATGCTGAATGTATATTTGATCCACCTTTGACCGTTCTTTGAAAGCAGCGGTTGGCACCAGATATGTGGAGCTGCAGGTATGACTGATCTGTCATATTAGAGGACGTAATGGAGGCAGTTCTGTGGGAAAGAAAACACAAAAATACACTTTGGAGTGCTTTTTCTTTTCTCCAGGTCCCTTTCATCCTCTGCATGTGTGAAAAGCTTCTGAAGTGTTGTTGTTTTTTCCCCTTTTGTAAAATGAATATGGAAAGAAGTGTCAGGATATTTTGGGTAAAGCAGTTCACATCAAAGACTACATCCTGGACGCTCACCACTTAATGATTATTTGTGTGTCTGTGTGTTAGGCATATGCCTAAAACAAAAGCAGGTGATCTGATGTGCTTCTTCTTAGTTTTTTTGTTGCTGACAGATTCCGTTTAATGTTGATCTCTGTCTGTTATTCCACTATTTAAGAAGCTCAAACGCTCTGCTGACAGAGGAGAATTCTGCATCACCAAAAAGAAGTTGAGGCAATTAAAGACCACTTAATAAACTTTGACAAGTTTTTGGTGTCAAGCCTCATCAGTTCCAGCACACTGAGCCTGTTCGTGGTTAGGAATGAGTCAGGATCTTGACACACGCCTCAATCAAGGTGCATGTGAAGAGTTTACGAAAACAGAATGCGCAACGCCGCTGTTGTTTGCCTCAGCTGCTGTTCTGGATAAGTGAGAAGCAGGTGGTGTTGATTGAAACTTGCTGTCGTCTCCAGTGATTGGCTACATCTGAATTTGAGTGTGTAATAACACTCTCATCTCCTGCGTAATTAGCTCTAATATTGATTAAATAACGTATGCAGGAAGTTCGTGAACTTCTTCGTTGCAGTTATACATTTTTGTGTGGTGGAGTTTGCTTTGAGTTTTAGTTGCCTGGTTAGTTAGAATACAGATGGAGTGCAATCTTAATCAGATGATAAAACTTGTCTTCCTTTCCCGAGCAGTGTAGCAAAGTCTTGTGGAATAGAAAGAGAAGATGAACTTTATTATTGTGAAACAGAAAAATCACAATAGGCAGTATACAGTTATTTTATTACACGGTTTTCTGCATGCTATGTCTTAAATGACTGCAGTTTATGGTTTGATGCCGAGTGTGCAGCGGCTGGGGTGAGAATTGGCACCTCCAAATTTGAGGTCATGGTCCTCAGTCAGAAAAGGGTGGATTGCTCTCTTTGGGTCGAGGGTGAGGTTCTGCCTCAAGTGGAGGAGTTCAAGTATCTCGGGGTTTTGTTCACGAGGGAAAGAATGGAGCGTGATATTGACAGATAGATTGGTGCAGCATCTGCAGTATTGTAGATTCTGTGCTGGTCGATTGAAGAGAAGAGGGAGCTGAGCTGTAAGGCAAAGCTCTCTGTTTACCAGTCAGTCTGCGTTCCTATCCTCACCTATGGTCATGAACTCTGGGTAATGACTGAAATAACAAGATCGTGGATACAGGCGCCTCCTCAAGTTAGCTGGACTCTCCCTTAGAGATAGGGTGAGAAGTTCAGTTATCCGGGAGAGACTTGGAGTAGAACCGCTGCTCCTCTACATTCGAGAGGAGCTAGTTGAGGTGATTCGGGCATCTGGTAAGGATGCTTCCTGGGCACACCCCTAGGGAGGTTCTTCAGGCATGTTCAACTGGGAGGAGACCCCGGGGAAGACCCAGGACATGCTTAAGAGGCTATGTCTCTCGGTTGGCCTGGGAATGCCTTGGAGTCCTCCCAGAAGAGCTGGAAGAGGTGGCTGTGGAAAGAGATGTCTGGACCTCCCTGCTCAAGCTGCTGTGCCTGTGACCCGACTTTGGAACAAGCAGAAGATAATGGATGGATGGATGGATAGATGGATGGATGGATGGATGACATGTCAAATGGCTGTATTACATCTACAAAGTATACATTTAGTTACTGTAGTCTTTAGCCATCTGGGCATAATTTACTAGGAATTTAGTTTTTTCCAGTTCAAGATGGCAACCACAGCCAATTGATCTTAGGAAACGCATAAAGGGTTATAAGTCAGTCAATTTTGCAGATATTAAGCAAAAATGTGGTGTGTTCGTACCTAAAAACCATCCCCATTGATACTTTTAGTGCCAAATAATTGCACAAGATTTAAGTTAAACTAGCATTAAATGTTGGAATTAACTCAGCTTGTCTGTTAGTAAAATGTCTTAATCAAAATGGAAACTTTCAGGAAGTGATCATGCATTTACACCTAAGTCAATCCAATTAAAGATTGCTACCACGGCTAATTAACATTAGCCAACAGTTTAACAGACACTGAGCTAAAATTTGATTGGCTAGCCATCGAGAGGCACATAGTGAGAGTGACATCTTGTAATATTGCATGGTTTTAATTTCTCTGAAGGAATCTTCCCAAGAGATTAATAAAGTTTAATCTAATATAATGCAATCTAATCCAATCTAATCTAATGAGATTTAACAAATGAAATTTTTAAATTCGACCAAATTTATCAAAATGAAATGAGCAAAAACTGGCCTGAAAGACAGAGGGCAATATTCATTCAACCCTTATTTATACAGGTTAGTCTCATTGAGCCATGAGGACTCATTTACGAGACCTGTTATATGCATTCCTTCAAAACATGCTAGCTGTCGCGATTCTGGTGTGTGGTAGAACCCATGTGCAAGCAGAACTCGGAGAACTTTGGATTTAAAGTAGAAATAAGTATATTTAATAAAGAAAAACAAAAGCTGACTTGCAGCGAACTTGCATGATCTCAGGGATAACACGGAGGAAGACAGAACCGTAACGTCACACAAGAAAATGCCCAGACAGTGAGGAACATGCTAACAAATAGACAATGACAAACACCTGGGGAAGGAGAACAGGTGGCAGAGGAAGGAGCTGATTACAAGAGGGAGAAACACTGAGGAGAGCAGGACAGACCACAACAGGGAGACACTAGAACACACAAATCCTCACACTAGCTCTTTAATTATTGAACAACGGGTTGAACTTTGGACTTTTGTTTGTTAAATAAAGTCATCCCCTAATGGTGAGTTGTTCTCTGGGCTCCAACTGCTTCATTCCTTTTCTGTCTTGTAGCCAGTATTGGATTTCATTAAGAACACTGGTCATTATGCTTCAATATTGCTAATTTTATCAAGCTCCTGGTCATAATTTGCTCTAATTGTTTTAAATTAAAGTAGCGTTAATTACTGTTTTCTCTGTGTGGCATTTATTTAATGGTTGCTGTTTTAATCACTGGTCAGTGAACATCGGTTGTAATGTGTTGGGTGTTTATCTCAAATGTGCTCCTAAAACTGTCAGCCAATGTCGTTTTGTTAGTTTTAAGTGTTTGATTGTAATTTATTATTTGTCAGCTTATGGCATCCCGAGTGTGACGATGTGATGATATGAGATCAATATGAGTCTAGAAATTGCAATTTAAAATCTCATAGCGGTTAAAGTGAACTGCAAAATATATGTATTTTTGTTTTGTTTGTTTAAATAGTAAAAATGATGTGGCGATTTCTGAAAACCACTAAGCATTAACACCCTCTAGCACTACAGCTGTTAGTTCAACACTGGGCTAAAAATACATAGTAGTCCTGCCCAATGCTATAATTGGAGAACATGGTATTTATCTGCCCCAACAATAATTTGTTGTTACAGCAACATGATTTTGCAGCTGTTGTCCACAAAGCACTTTTTATTTTGGCAGTAAAGTGATGAAAACGTTCTGGTGAGCTCTGTCAGCTGTTTTTATTACACACACACACACACACACAAAAAAAGCACACTTTTGTTTTTTAATCACAATAATATTGTGACAACACTTTTACACTTGTATTCCTGTTCTATAAAGAATCGCATTCTTCGTTGGTTTTTATGGTCTAATTTTCAGTTTGCTACACACTGAGGAGGTGAGAAAAATATACAATATTGTTCCTGTTGGGCAAAAGCATCGTAAACACATTTTTCATTTTTTTATTGTTTTATGCATAAATGAACTCTACTGGTCACCCTTCACATCTGCTTATGGTTCCGTGGATGACTATTCAATCAAAAGTATCAAAAAGATCTTGTACCTGATATGAAATAACTGTTTTCTTAAAAACAGAGTTTGTCTCCATAAGGTCAGTTTTTTAACGCTTGGTCACATTAACTGCAGTCATGGCTGGAAATCTCAGCATTGTGGTTCTCTTAGTGTTTCAGAAAGCCTAATTATTCTGACCAGACGCTAAATTAATCTGACTCAGAGTTGATGGAGTTATTTATTCATTTAGTTGTGGTTCAGCTGAATGTACTGGGTTTAATGACATCGTGCCTCAGCATGTTATTTCCTTGCTTATCCGCTGATGACATTTGTTGACAACAGCCAAAAGATGAAACTTTAAAAAAAACAAGAAAAGAACTGAGCTTGAAATTCCATGTCATTGATTTTTTTTTTTTTTGCCAGTTCATCATGAAATAAATCTTCAATTGAAGCGGATTTGTAAGCTGGTTGTTTATTAGGGACACAATATGTCAGTTTTACTTAATTATATCCTAAAATACAAGGTTATTTTTCATGTTGAATGGTATTGTGTAAATAAAACTTGCATTAGTCATCTAGAACCACCAGTCTATATCTTTTACCAGTAGATGGCAGTGTTCCATGATGTCTGTGTGTCTGCCAAGTTTAATGACATGAGGAAAGGCAGACGCACACTGACACCCAACCCATAATGTGGATTTACTGTAATGTCCTACAAGGAAACGAGATGTATGCTGTTAAAACCGATGTGTGTCCCATCGGTGTGCGTATGAACGTGGTAAAGCACTGATTAATATTTGTATAGATCTAGTAGAGTGCTGTATGAATGGGTAAATGAGGACACATATTGTAGTGTAAAATGCTTAGAGTATCTTGATAAGATAGAAAAGTGCTGTATAAGTACAGTCCAATTTAAATATTTTGGAATTAAATCATGTTCCACTCTGCCGTGGCCCAGCCTCGTTCAGCGAACAAGCAACAACAACAGACTAGATCATTGATTTGTCCATGGCTTTGACTAATGATGCTAGTTAAGAATTGGGAAACAAACTACAAAACATACACAAATTCTTTAAACCTTTTTTATTTTCTAGGATGTAGGATTAAGTGTTTGGACTAGTTTATAATCAGCTACTTTAACAAGCATTGGTAAAGCATTCTTCTAACTTGTCTGTACATTTGTCACCTCTTTTTGTTCACCGCCTCCTCTTTCCTGTCTTTATCTGGGTCTATCCAGTAAGGCTGTCTCTTTTGTCCCCGAGGCTCATGTGCAGCCAGTGGTCTGTGTCATTCTACTCATCCATTATGGATAAGAACCGAGAAGACCATCATTTTAGGTGCTTTAACGGAGAGATGTCAAAGTTGTGTGCCAGCTGCAGGTACTGGTCTGTTTCAGAATTGGTTGAATTCGGTATGTGGATGTGATTGGATGAGACTTTAAATACATGAACAGTAGGGATAACTTTTAAATACAGTCAGCATTTATAAACTGACGGCTTAAATTTAATTGTCTTTTATTTAAGAAACATTAAAAATACGAAAAAAGGAAAATCTTTTTTAATACATAAAACAGCATGAGAATACAAGCGTTTTAAAATACAATTCCAATGATGTGAACAACTTCTGATTTTTATCATGTACTGACCAGGAGATCACTGTCATGTCAGGGATATCTATCCACATAACAACAAGTTCATGCTCAGTCATCCAGGTACCAAATCCAATAATTCTCAGTCAGGTCATCTGGACAGTTTTTTTTTTTTTTTAATAGAAGGGCTTCATCAGTCAGAAGAGTTCTGGTAAACTGTTTCCCCACCAAGCAGTAAACTCCTTAAGTGGACCAACCAGTTTTGCTGGAGCTAAGATGGTTTCTGGGGGCCGTCCTGTCCCTCGTCGACTCCTCCCAGGCGGGCAGCCGCAGCCAAAGTGCTTCAAGGCAACAAAGTTCATGCTTAATCATCCAGGTACCAAATCCAATAATTCTCAGTCGGGTCATCTGGACCACCTAACCACTAATTCATTCACTCATTCTCATCCATTATTCATTCATACCCGTCTACTCACCACAGACTCATGTTCGGGCTGCTGTTGTTACACCATGTTGTTTTACATTATTAGTGTTTAGCGTACATCTTAGATCTTTTAGTGCACCATTTGGTGTTCGTTTATTGTATATCTTAGATCCTGATATACATTTTCTTTTTATACAAAATATTTTTTTTATTTTTGGGTGTAACTGGGACCATGTGTACATAATTTCGTTCCACCTCATGTACCACATGTCATGATAATGACAATAAACTTGAACTTGGACTTGAACTGATGAAGTCTTTTGGTTGAAAGACGCAACGTTTCAACAAAAAGAAACTGTCCAGTGGACCTGACTGAACTTTGTTGGATTTTTATACCTGACTTAATGAGCATGAATCAGGATATTTTAAACCACTTTGACCATGACTGCCTCAAACGAGTCAGTGGGGGAGAGGGCGGACTCCAGAAACCATCAGAGCACCATCAAACTGGTTGACCACTTACAACATGACTACATACTACGTGACTACGTACTACATACTACGGGTACTATGTGAAGGTGCTAATTATAAGACTGAGTTAGTTGTGGCTCCTCAGACTGATGAAGTCTTTTGGCTAAGACGAAATGTTTCAACAAAAAGAAACCGTCCAGCGGACCAGACTTAATTTAGATGGATATCCACCTAACCATTTTGTATACCTGCCTAATCCCACTCAGTGTTGTTGGGAGGCTGGTACTTATCTCCAACAACAGTCATCTGGCAAGAGGCGAGGTACACCCGGGATAGATTGTTGAAGGTTTTTACCTAAGATACTGAAAGGGAAGTTCAGGTGGGGCTGCAGAAGGTGAAAAGGAGAAACTTGAAAATGTCAGCAAAATCTGGTTGAGATCTTTATTCAACTATAGTCAGATGAACAAAACTTCATCCATCCATCCATCCATCCATCCATCCATCCATCCATCCATCCATCCATCCATCCATCCAT
>NC_056514.1:20173005-20198878 GCF_014905685.2 Nematolebias whitei | reverse complement strand
CATCCATCCATCCATCCATCCATCCATCCATCCATCCATCCATCCATCCATTATCTTTACCCGCTGCTTCCTTTTCAGTTCACGGGGGGTCACTAGTGCCCATGTCCAGCAATCACTGTGTGAGGGGCGGGGTACACCCTGGACGGGTCTCCAGTCCATCACAGGGCCACATAGAGACAAACGAAACAAACAACCATTCACTCTCTCACTCACACCTAGGGACAATTTAGAGTTACCAATCAGCCTAACATGCATGTGCTTGGTCTGTGGGAGGAAACTGGAGTATCTGGAGACAGCCCACGCAGCACGGAGAGAACATGCAAACTTCACCCAGAAAGGTCCCGGACTGGCATTTGAACCGGCGACCTTCTTGCTGATAGGCAACAGCTCTACCAACTATGCATCTCCGTGCCACCTAAACAAAATTTATGAATGCAAATAAATAAATAAATATCACTTTCACTGTATCCATTCATCCATTTTTTTTTTTCTACCGGTTTGATCTTGTGCAAAGTCTCTGGGAGTTGGTGCCTAGAGTAAAATGTTCATGTGGTTCTTGCATGGGTGCTATAAGCTAACTGTTGCGCACAGACCGGCCATTGCTTTGTATGAAATGGTAACTGTGAAATATGATGTTCAACTGAATCTCAAAAACCTTCAAAAATATTTTGAATTAACATCGTGAAGACTTCTGACCCAGCATACTCATCAACAGTACTTCATACACGTCAACAGAGTACTACTGCATTCATGTGGAAAAATTAGAATAAGTGCTTTTAACATTCACAGCAAACACTGAGATGATTGTCAGCCTCCCATGGCTCCATGGTGGATTGTGCATTAATGTGCTGATGAGTTTGACATTGCATCAACTTGACTGTGCTGCTTTAGGGCATAGAGGAAGAGTGATGGCTGAAAATTAAAACACAGAGCTTGAAATTGGCTCTGACATTCAGAAACGTGGCATTTAAAAGCCACCACCTAATTCTGGTTAAATTAAGGAACGACACATTTAAGCTGCAACAATTTTTTAAATTTACATAAATATAAGAAAAACGTTTAACTTTCAAATGCGTTAACTAAGCATCTATTTATATTTAGTACATTTCTGCTATGATGATGTTGATTCGTTTTTAAATTTTCCATCTGCCTCGGCCATTATCTTTGGTTTTCATCGATTCCCAGATCTCACAATGTTGTTTTTATCATGATCGGCTTCCGTGTGTGGAACCCACGAGCAGGAAGACGATGAGACTCCAGTAAAATAAGTAAAATGTTTAATATGATAAACAAAACATAACGCTGTTGAGGCAGCAAACTTATTTTTAGGAGAGACACGGAGGGATATCGAAAACATTGAAGTCTTGGACGGGACAAGGACTATCCAGAGACAAAGACATAACACCTAGGGGCTGAATATATACAGATGCTGACAAGGTGAAATGACAGACACATGTGGTGATTAGGATTAGCTACAGGTGCGATAGTGCTGGATCACAGGAGGAGAAATGCTGAAGGGTGACAGGCAAACATGAGGAAAAACACAACATGGTAAATGGACTGTACTTATATAGCGCCTTTCTATCTTATTTCAAGACATTCAAAGTGCTTTACACTACAATCTGTGTCCTCATTTACCCATTCATACAGCACTCTACTAGATCTCTACAAAGCTAATTGAACAAATCATTCTAAAGAGACTAATCAGAGCTTTATCACATTCATACACTGATGGGACACACATCAGAGGCTATGAGGGGTTCAGTTTCTTGACCAGGGACTCTTCATCATGTGACTGCTGGTGGATTCGAACCCTCAACTCTCGCATTGGAGGACGACTGCTCTTACCACTCAGTCACATGTATGACAAGACCCCAGAAACCCTACAGTTTTTTAGTGTTTACTGTTCTTATTGTTACCTTGATGTGTGTTTGATCATCAGTTTGTGGGAAAAAGAACAGTCACACTTCTTCATTGGTTGTTTGTTACTGTACCTGGGCGGCTGTGGCTGAGTGGTTAGAGCAGTCGTCCTCCAATGCAAGAGTTGGGGGTTCGAATCCACCAACAGTCACATGTCGAACTGTCCCTGGTCAAGACACTGAACCCCTCATAGCCTCTGATGTGTGTCCCATCAGTGTATGAATGTGATCTAAAGCACTGATTAGTCTCATTAGAATGATTTTTTCAATTAGCTTTGTAGATATCTAGTAGAGTGCTGTATGAATGGGTAAATGAGGCACAGATTGTAGTGTAAAGAGCTTTGAGTATCTTGAAATAAGATAGAAAGGTGCTATATAAGTACAGTCCATTTACAATTTACCTCTATGTTGTCTTTTCATTATGCAAGGAGCTCAGCTGTTTTACACTTGAAAATGTCAATAAATTAGAATTTAATAGTTATATAATTTATGTATTTTTCCATGTACATGTGGCTTCCTCATTGGTTGTTTTTAGATAAAAGGAAATATGAGATTATATAATAGTGGGTGTATTTAAAAATTCAGACGTGCTCTCTGTAAGACCCCATCCACAGAGAATGGCATTTAGCGTTCGTGTTAGCCTTGCGTCCACACAGAAACAGAGTTTTAGGAGTCTCTAAATGTATTTTTTAGGGGTGTCAACTAGGCCTGTTGCAATAAACAATAAATCGCAAGATAAATGAAAATTATCAACCTCGTTTTCATTTATCGGCTTTATCGTTTCTTCGTGTCTCTCTTTCTACTGAAGACACGGCTCAACTCCGGTGTTTTTCACTGACCCCTCCCTTTCTCTTTTCTCTTTAAAATCTATTTTTCGGGGGAGTGGTGGCGCAGAGGTTAGAGAGGTGGGCTTGTGATCCGAAGATCGCCGGTTCACGCCCCGGCCCCGACAACATCAAAATTGTGGGTGGGGTAGGTGAAACACCCACACTTGCCCTCACCCTCATTCGCCCCACTCTGGGCCCATGAGCAAGGCCCTTAACCCCACCATGTGCTCCCTAAACAGGTCTCTCTTGAAAATGAGTTCTCGTGGCTCAATGAGACTAACCTGTATAAATAAAGGCTAAATGAAAAAAAAAAATGAAAAAAAAAATTTTAACGATCCAAAATCACGTTTTTGGTTCGTTAAAAGCAACTAAGCTGAGAAATTAAGCCACGAGCTAAGCTAACAGGCCGACCTCGAGGAAAAACCCTCCATCTTGTCGAAGCTCCAAAATTGACGGTTGAAACCCGTTCCTTTATGTAAAAAGATTTTTTCTCTGCAAAAAGAAGCTGAGAACTTGTTTACTGATTTTTTTTACTAAAAGCTTTGTGTTAAAAGTGCTATGCTAAAGAGCTCAAACCACACTGAGCGTCCGCCATGTCACCATGTCAACCCACGTCACATCAAGGGAGCCTATCTCCCATTTTTCTTAAAGAAACATGCTTCTCGCTCCCGCGCTATCCATCATTCGGTTCAAAAAGGTACTACACTCAAAACAAATCAACATTTCTTATAAAATTTGACAATTACTAATTATTGTTAAATTTCAAACAATATTATCATTTATTGCAATAATTTCTGAGACAATTAATCGCCCAACAAAATCTGTTATCATGACAGGCCTAGTGTCAATGTTAATGCGTTAACGCATGAGATTAATCTAAAAAGATTAACACATTAACATTACATAATGCAGATTAATCGTATTACTTATTTTGATCTATGAAGGCCCCTATCCTGCAGAGGTAGAGCTGTCTTTTCTAGCCCAAACCCAGAGACTGGCCTGGCTTGATTCGGATTTGGCCAGTCGGGCCATAATGTGTGTGTGTGCGCTTAATGTGCAGGCCGGCCGGTCTCGGGTTTTGATGCGGTTTTACGAATCATACTGCATGGTATATGTAGTAGTTTCAGGGTCAGCTTGGCTGCACCTCCACTACAATTATTTAAATATAACGGGTTCTCTCTTTTTCGAGTTAAATTTCTGCCATGTGACGAGATAACTGTGAGTGGAGTGTTTAAATCAGTGACACGAGACGTTAATTTCCTTTGACCCATCAGAATAAATGTGGTCATTTATTGAACAGAATCAAAATTTAACATCAAAACATGTACACGTGATTAGCTGATCTGGTTCTGATTAATAAAACTTGGCACGCTTTACTAATAAGACAACAAGACATTTCTGAAGGCATCCAGATTACTGGCAAAATAGAAGATAAGTTAAAGGAAGGATGGGTGAAGAGAAAGATGGGTGAAGGGGGTGTCTGTTCGGATCAGGATGGCACGCTCCTTTCAACACCAGCTCAAACCTCCGGTACACTTGGCGCGTCACAACTCGTTACCTTTGCAGAAGATAAATCCGCTCCGGTGTTGGGTCCATTTCAACGCTACCTTCCAGCGTCTCCGGTAAAAGTGGCTGGCCATCGTCAGGAGTCGTGTCGTTTACTCCGTTCAACAAACAAGCTCATCTCCCGGGTGGATACACAGCAAGCTGTGAATCCGTCAGAGTTTCCACTCAGGAGTGGAAGACTCCATCAAAGACTCAGAAGACTCACCAGACCCCAACTCGACTAGAAGACAGACTTGAAGACTTCACCAGAGTAGAAGTTCCAGGAAGTGTGGACTTTTAAAGAGTTCTCACTTCCGGTCACTTCAGGACTTCCTGATTGGTTGAAACAACCAAGGTGGTTCTAGTGATGTCAGAGGGTTATTACAAGTCAAAAGGAGTGCAAGAATGTTTAGGAACATTTAGTACAGACAGGGAAATGTTTTGAGGAAGTGAGAAACTTTGCAGGTGCCATTTGTTCTTATTTACTGTCTGCTAGGTTTAAAAACAATACAGCCCGCTCTAACACTTCTTTCTGACTGTCTCTGACTTTTGACCGACATCAGTACTTCTCATTCAGACAGAAGATCAAAATGCATAATTACTTTGTAAATAAGCATTTAACAATTTCTAATTTAAATGAGGATAAAAAAAAATCATTAATACTGTTTCACAGTTGATTTAAAATGAGTGCTTCAACATTTAGAAATGGTATGAACTAAACACACTTTTGATTATCAAGATATTGTAAAATGGTAATGATAATAGAAAAGAAGAGTGTTATTTCAATTGATTACTTCAGGATACAATTAGACAGTCTCTGGATGAGCTAATTTGTATTTCTGGATTCAAATCAATGAAATAACAGTTCCTGTCCCATGAAGGTCTTCAGAGGCAGGTTTTGGTCGGAGGCCGAGTTCACTACATATAAAATTGTGTTAATCTACTTGTAGAAGAGGAGGCTTAAGTTTATATTTTGAGAGGATGAAGAAAGAAAGAAGAGTGCAGCAGTTAATCAGTCTGTGAAGATATCGCTGGTGCATTACACAATAATTGCGCACGTGGGCTCGGACTTCCATTATGCGGTTTTACGAATCATAGCACAACTAAATATGACTGCACAACATAAAATTGTGTTAATCTAGTTGTTGATGAGGAGGCAGGTCCGACTGGCCATTTTAAAGAGGTAAAAAAAAAAAAAAAGCCACGTTAAGCTCAGATGGACACCTGTCACCTGCTGCGTGTGTTCGCTGACTCACTGGTTGAAATGGACTTGCGATCTGTCCATGGTGTACCCCACCTCTGTGGTGGCTGGACATGGGCACCAGCAACTCGAAAAGGATGAAGCGGGTAAAGATAATGAATGAATGGATGGATGAATGGATGGATGGATGGATGGATGAATGGATGGATGGATGGATGGATTTGCTAATCATCGGCTGCGCACATCTCCACACCTGCTGTTATCTGCGGTGAAGGAAGTAGCAGCATCTAGCTGAAGCAAGCAGTGCGTTCAATTAAAATAGCCTTGTTCTATATTTTTCCAAATATTTTTTCTCTACAAATATTTAATACAATATCTCTAGAATTTATTTTTTTTAGGCTATTCATTTTGTATGTTAATATCTATTTGGTGAAACAAGAAATCGTATCTTATCAAAAGAAGAAGGGTTACATGTTTTGATCACATAGATGACACTTCATGAGACATTCGAGTTAACATGTATAAATTAATGTTTGAAAGAGGGAGGGAGCAGGTTTGAGCTGAAGATGGGTGACAGGCAAAACAAAGCAGGGAAACAGAAACATGAGAACACGAGGGACAGAAACTGTGACAGGGGTGAGCAAAAACATGGCATGTCATGAAGGGGCAGAGACGTGAGCAGATGGGGGGGCCAGCGGGGGCTGCTGATCATGACAAAACCTGCATATTTACTTTAATCAGATTAATCAAAGCCCCAGAGTGTAATTAATCTGATAATTTTTTTTAATTGATTGACAGCACTAGTATTTTTCAAAACTGGTTTCTAGAGTGAAAAACTGCTTAACTGCCACTGTTGCACTTTTGTATGGACGGCCTCAATGCTACCTTTTTAAAAATTATGTCATAAATCCACAAACAACCCCAATGTAGGCGGAGCTTAAGAACAACGTGACCAGAGGTTTGACAGGTGACTTACATTTTCTATAATCTTTACATGAAAGCTCTTATTTTACAAAATAGTCTTCAGTCAAATTATTCAGTTTTTTTTTTTTTTTTAATCTGGACCAACTTTTCTCCAATCAGGAGGCACATAACCAAAGCTGGGTTCACTTGTATGATTTTTTGTTTTTAGTGTTAAAATCTTTTGTCAGGAAGGAATCACAAGACAATCTTTGGTCTTGAGTCAGCAGGGTGTTGTTGTTCATTGTGATGGGATCACTGACCGTCAATCTAGAGCAGTCATGCAGGATGATGCTTCCACTAACTTATTTTTCCTAGCCATGAGTGCATTCACAGCTGTCACGTTTCTTCATCTTCCTTCACTTTTCTTATAGTCCATATCTAATGAATAAAAACATCAGCACCAGTGCATCAGGATATCAGCGCCAGTGCTTATTTTGTATTTTTGGAAACTAATATCCCACTTGGATCCCTTTATATGCAATTCTGCTGTGACAAAAAAAATCATAAAATCCAATAAATTAAAATTAATGTAAATAAAATTCAGTAATTCACTGGTAGGACACCACGGGCAAGACCTAGAATTCGCTGGAGGGATGGTGTGTCTTTTCAGGCCTGGGAGCACCTCGGGGTCCCCCAGAACGAGCTGGAAAGTGTCGCAGCCGCTGGGTTTCTCTCCTGGACTTGTTGCCTCTGTGACCCGACTACGGATAAGCAGTAGAAGATGGATGGATGGATAAAATTCAGTAAATCAGACAATCACAATTAAAGAAAAATACAGATATTCCTAATTTTTTTATGTTCGCAACATATGACGTTATTTCTACGAGGGGTATTTTTCTAATTTTCCACAAATATAGTAAAATCTCATATAGGTCTTTGCAATTCAGAATTATTATTTTTTTTAAATCAGAGGATATATACATACATATATACACAAAGATATAAAGCTTTTGTTCTAAAATGTAAAAATAACAAAAATCAGATGTGGGATTGCATCTAGAGTTAGGGCTAAGTGAGGTTCTGAGTCTCTTCTTGTTTGCTCTGGTGATTGACCGACTAACAAATGAGGTCAGGCAGGAATTCCCGTGGACGATGATGTTTGCAGATGACATTGTGATCTGTGGTGAGAACAGGGAACAGGTGGAAGAGAACTTGGAGAGGTGGAGGTATGCACTTGAAAGAAGAGGAATGAAAGTAAGCCGTCGTGAGACAGAGTACATGTGTGTGAATGAGAGGGAGGTCGGTGGAACAGTGAGGCTACAAGGAGCAGAGGTCACAAAGGTGCAGAACTTCAAGTACTTGGGGTCCACTGTTCAGGAAAATAGGGAGTGTGGTAAAGAGGTGAAAAGAGAGTCCAGGCAGGATGGAATGGATGGAGAAAAGTTTCAGGAGTGATTTACAACAAAGGAGTGTCAGCAAAGATCAAAGGAAACGTTTACAAGACGCTGGTGAGACCAGCTATGTTTTATGGTCTAGACCAGAGACAGTGGCATTGACTAAAAAAACAGGATACAGAACTGGATGTAGTAGAAATTAAGATGTTGAGGTTCTCCCTAGGAGTGACAACGATGGATAGGATTAGGAATGAGATCATCAGAGGTACACCACAGGTAGAACAACTGGGAGATAAAGTTAGAGAGGTCAGACTGAGATGGTTTGGACTTGTCCAGAGGAGGGACTATGGGTATACAGTATCAAGGTTAAGGTGTCTTTATTGTCATTCACATCACGTGTGGTACATGAGGTGGTACGAAACGATGTACACAGGGTCCCAGTTACCTCCAACAAAAATACAAATTGTAAAGAAAAACAGTAATAAGATTTAAGATATGAACTAAGAAATACACTAAACTAAGAATACACTAAGCACTAATTGTATAAAACAATGTGCTAAACAACAGCAGCACAAACATGAGTCTGTTTGAGTAGATGAGGACGAATGAACACAGTAACATGAAATAAACCAGCAGCCTGAGATCAGTATCATGGATAGTCAGCAACACATATCAACAATCAAGTGGCATTACAGTGATTTTTCCCAGTGATTTTTTTCCCAGTAATTTTCCCATTGATAATCCTGACTAGGGATTCATGAATATAACAGCCTAAGGGTAGAAGCTGTTCCTCAGTCTATTGGTGCTACACTTAATACTCCTCAACCTTCTGCCTGAGGGGAGCGGGGCAAAAAGTAAGTGTGCTGGGTGAGTGGGGTCTTTCATGATGCAGGTGGCCCTCTTCCTGCATCTGGAGGTGTAGATGTCTGTGATGGTGCGGAGGCTGACTCCAACTATATATTGGTATAATATTGTTAGAAATACAGCTGCCAGGAAAAAGACATAAAAGAAGGCCAAAGAGGAGACATATGGATGCAGTTAGAGAGGACATGGAGTCAGATGGAGGACAGAGGATGCAGAGGACAGAGATGGAGAACGACTTGTTGTAGCAACCCCTGAAGAGGGAAAAGCCGAAAGAAGAAGAAGATTAGTTATATATAGTATTTATATAAAATTTAGCAAGGAGTTGCAAGTTATATGTATTTTTTATCTTTATTTCAATCTTTGAGTAGGTTTTCAGGCTTTGGACATTTTTCTTCAAGGCAGGCATGGCTCTTTTGAGTGTAAAGGTTGCAGTCCCCAGTGCTTAGTGAACAGTCTGTGATTAAGTAGTATGTCAGCAGTGCAGGTGCTCTTTAACAGTACAAACTATTAACTGGGTGACCAAGAAGCAATTAGATTGACTTTCTGAAATGGCAGTCAATTAACAAAACAGCTCTTCTCCTTAAGTGAGGATCCGAACTCTGCTGGCTGTTCTAAGATCCCGGGGGGATTTGAACACTTACAGTCATGTCTGCATACTGTCTGAGGAATCCACCTGATATTACTTCTAGGGGTGGTTCAGTCACCAAACTTTAACCATGTATTCCTCGTTTGCACAGAAAGACATTTATACGAAATTAATTTTTTAACTCTGTGTGATAACTAAATGTACATTCCTTTGTTTATTAATGATCCATGAAGAGCTTGTTTTGTAAAATTCGTAGAAAATATTTGTTTTAGTTGCCATAAGAGTCTAAGAAGTAAATAAACATCAAGACCACAGCTTACAGTAGTAATATGTATGTATGTCTTAGCCAAAAATTCAAAGCTAATCTCAGGATTTCATTTTGTACTGAAGCTCCTGTGGTGTTTGCCCTTTGTACCGTCTTCTATACACTGGAGGATGACTCAAAATGTAACCAGTGTGGATGGTATTTCAGGATCTTGGTAAGATCTTCAGCGCTGTATTAAGATCACACTAGGTTTCCTATTATGATATATATGATCTGAGCACACCAAAAACTTGCATAGCAAGGTTAAGGTAGTTTTGTATTGTAGTGGCAGCATATTGCTTTGTGGCAATGTACCAATAACCTGGGGCCTGCGTGTTCTAGTGTAGCTTGGTCAGTGAGAATTTAAAGCACAACTGGCCTATGACTTGGTCAAGCTTACACCACACGGACAGCATTTAAGGAAATATATCAAAGCGGGGGGAGCTGGGGTGTGAGTTTACCTTGGCAGTGTTGGTAGCTGAGTCTGCTGAGACCTTGGAAGCTGTAGATGAACTTTAGAGCGGGGGAGAGGCAGCTAGTAATTGACTGTGCAGTGTTCACCACTCCCTAACCCTGAAGCCTTTTCCGGTCTGCCTCAGTGCAGTGAGGAAACCACACCGAAAGGCATTAGTAATAGAAGCACAGTGGAAGTTCACCAGGAGCTTTTCTCCCACATTGTCTTCTGAGCAACATCAGGAAGTGAAGATGCTGCTGAGCCTTCTTCAAGCCAGTCATTGTTTTAGCGATCCAGGATGGGTCAGCAGATATTTCGATTCCCAGGAACCTGATGCTGTGTACCCTCTTCTCACAGTTGCTGTTGTAGATGGAGGTTGGGCCTGCCCAATTTCCTGAAGTCCAGGATGACGTCCTTTGTCTTTATGATGTTCAAAACAAGATTTTTGACTGAAGATCACAATGTTAGTTCCAGGGCTTCATCTCTGTATTCAGTCTCATCTCCTCCCAAAATCAATCAATCCACTGTAGTGTCGTCCGTAAACTTCACTATGGTGTTACACTGGTGGGCGGGGCTACAATCATGGGTTTTAAGGCAGTAGAGCAGGGGGCTCAGCACACACCCCTGTGGGAAAAGACATGGGCAAAGTTTCACCACTTAAAGCTAGTTGGTGAAAAGTATTTGACCCAGTGGCAGGTGAATGGAGGAGACCTATAACAGTCAGTTTACTAAAACTAATATCTGGTTCATTGTCATCAACCCAAAACAACTCTTTAGCTTTTAAAATATTCATTGGTTTGATTAAAGTTTATTTTTGGACTCTCAATGTTCTGATTCAAGTCAGTCCAGTTGTACATCAGAAGCATATCATTTTCTCAATGTATGTAAAAAAAAAAAAAACCACAGGTAAATATGGCTTTGTTTTGGTTTTAAACACAAGTCCCAGGGTTATTTTTATTTTTATTTCCTTTCCTTATGCTGTGCATGCTGGGTTTGTCTTTTGTCTCCTTTAATAACAAAGAGAAGACCAAGCTGACAGATATAAATGGATGTGACTATCATTTAAGATCTGAACACAACCAAAGTTTAGGGGCTGAACATATTTACCTGTGGAAGGACTTTTCCTGTGTGTCTGTGAAGCTCAGCCTCTTTGGTATTCAGAAGAGAAATGTAGAAGTCAAAGGAAAGTGGTGAAAAAGCCACTTTTCTGGCCATGCAAATTAGAGGTATTTACTCAGATGTTTTGGTTATTTTCTGCTGGGAAGTAAAAGCACTCAGGCTGTGTGAGCGAATAAAGAAAAAATACAATCAAGACAACACAAGATGAGAATATATGCTTTGGTACGTATAAAGTAGATGTAAACATTTGCAGTGTAGTTCTGTGGAATAGCAGAAAAAAGAAAGTCGTGTTGTCATGGGAACAGACAAGATAATGGGTGGTGGCCTCCAACATGTGAGCACCAAAGTTCTTAGTTTTTTCTCACTCATACAGCGACTAAAATGCTTATTTATTAATGTGCCATTTGAGATTCAGTAAGCAAGAAAGTGGTCAATGTTTTTATGCATCACTGAGCTCTTACACAGTTCTAAAGATTACTGTAGGCTTTTATATTTACACAAGGGTAGTCCTCTTTTAAAGGACACAAGTGAGAAAATGATTGTAGGAAACTAGCTGTACGTGAATAAATGGAAACCAAGAGAGTATAACTATTTTCATAGTATATTTACACTGACAATTTTACTGATATTGATTTTGAAATTAACACGTTTTATTTTCTAATTCTTTTAGGTTGTAAAAGTTGTACAATTCATTAAAGATTGCAGTAGTCCTTTGTTATTTCACACTTCTTTTATCACGGTCTTGCTCTATCGTGGTTTTTCAAAATAAGATTGGACATGACACACAATTGGCTGATTGATGAGCCGCACGATCGGCATGAAATTTTTATTTAAAATAAATTATTTTAAATTCTTTCGCCCCTGCTACATTTTTGCACAGCCCAGAGCAAAGAAAATGTTTCTCCTGCACCTCTGTGCAGCCAAATATATCTAATAAAGTGGAAAAAAACAAACAAATAAATTGCTTTGCTGTATAAGTCACATTTATTACGCATCACAGCTGACCACCCGGAAACGTGGATTGGTGTTGTGCCAAATATTGATTGGCTGCCAAATGGCGGCCATGGTAGCATGCACGGAAGTACTTTAACAAAAATTTAATAAGATTAACACTTAAAAAGAAGTATTTGTTTACTCAAAATTATAGCAAAGGCTATGTCTCAGTTTAACTTTTCCTTTAATGGTTAATCAGCTGAATTTCAAAATCCAATTTGCGGCTTCAGGAGCGCACAGAGGGAGGACTCGCTGTGTATTTCTTCGAAATTTACAAACATAACGACAAAAAACAAATATTTGTTTGCTCGACATTATAATAAAGGTGCGTCTTAGTTGAACTTTTCCTTAATAAATGTACTTTAATGGTCAAATCAGCTACATTTCACCTGGGTGGCACGACAAAACGCAGCTGATTTGACGTTTGCTCCAGGAGTTCCGGAGTGAGACGAAGGTGGCTTTGTATGGCAAGCCAAGTGTCTCATTAATAGCCACTTTTACCTATTAATGAGACACTTGGCTTGCCTTATTACTTGAGCGCCCTCTAGCAGCTGAAAATGGTAGTGTTCAAAATTTTCCATGTCAGAATGAATGAAATCATCAGATCTCAGCCAAAAATTGGGTTATAAATGTGGGAAAACAATGCATATTAATCGCTTCACTGTATAGGTTGTAGGGCATGCTAATTTATGCAAAAAGGTGCGACTTCTACAGTTAAAAGTATGGTATTCCTTTAAATGTGACAACTCTGATATGGACTTAAAATGCTCAGGTATGACCAGTGCTGATTATTTAAAAATGGCAGTCTGTGTTTCTGTTCAGAGTTGTAGAATATTTAACCTGATAGCATTCAAAAAGTCTTGTATACACCGTGATGTGATGAGAGTGAGCTTGTAGGTTTGTGCTGTTCGGAACAGGCGGTCTCAGGCAGATTGAACATGTGCATTGTTTTAATAAACCAGTTCACATTTTGCCTTCTTCTGTAAAAGTGCAAATTTTGCCAGGCACGAGTGTCGGCGTGCTCTGTGAACGCTTAATAACTCTTGTAATAGGTTGGCGCAGATTGAGGTGTGATGGTTTCCAGCTGAGACGTTTTTTTTGGGTCAGACTGTTTTATTTTTTACTTTTTTATATATTTATTTTCTCAATAATTGCTCTGATCACAGAATTAATTAGGTTTGCTTTCTTTCTCCTGCACATTAGCAGGCTCGAGCACCTGCTCACACACGCCTCTCTCTCTTTCAGCCTTCGTTGCACACATCCAACAAACACTGACGACGGATCAAACAATTACCAGCAACCTCGTATTTCAAACACGCACACACAGACAAGATGAAGTGACTATTAAAGCAAAACTTCACTGTGCCTGGATAAGAAGCAATAATCTCTCTCCTGAAGCTGCTGCACTAACTGTTACCTATTTGCAGAAAAGGATCTGGGCGTGCTGTGTTGAAGGTGGAGACTTGTGAAACCAAATTGAATTACGTTCCCCAACACACTCCCCCACCTCCCATTGCTTTTATTTTTCTCTTTAAGAGTTTTCATCCTAAACATGGGAGTCGGTGAAGAAGGAACTTATTGACATGAATAATCAAGCAAGGTTTTCCTTGCATGCTTTTAACAGAAAAACATTTGAATCAGCGTAACAAAATGACTTCAGACTGTTTTCACCCATCTTGAGCTTCCCATGTGAAAACTGATATGCACTGAGTAACAGAAGTTCTCCCTCAGGTTTCATTTTGGTAAATTAGATTTTTTTTTCTTCCCCTCACGCTGCAGAGTTGCACAACGGTATTGGATTATGTGCAAAACTTTGTGTGTGTGCAGTTTTCTTCTCCAAACAGTACTGATGTTCGTGGGAGAAATAGGTGCTTGTCATCTGTTTTTATGCATTTCTGGACGTTGTGTCTTATGCAACTTGAAATATAAAATTTATTAATTAGGCTATAAATATTGGGATGCAAAGGTTTTCTCACTGCTTGACATTCTTTCTGTTTTGTTGCTGTATGAGTTGGAATGTAAAATGTATTTATATGTAAATTAGGGATGCACAATATTGGATTTCTGGCCGATATCTGATATGCCATTATGTTAAAACTTATTTGTCCGATAACCAATACCAATACTGATATTTTTTTTCCCCCTAGACCTACTTATAGAGACTACATAGCTTTGTCTGTTGTGGAATTAAAATACTACATTATTCTTCATGGTCTTTGTCAGTCTGACCTGCTATAAATGCAGATGTCAAAAAGGGTCTGAAAATGATGTAACGCTTCAACTTGGACTATGTTTAACGTCAAATTTATTCATGACATTTACTCTAATTGTGTGAGTATAAAAAGTGTTTACAGAGGAATTATTAATGTATCTATAAACTATTAGTCATATATAAGGGGAGCCTTATTGTAAAGTGGTACCACTTTTAGTTTCATCTAACCACAACACTTTCTTCCATGCGGCTTGGGGAGTCTGCAAAATGTGTTCTGGGAAAATCAAAATAGTCCACTTTCTTTTGTTTCTTTACGTAACGTCTTTTTTCTGCCACTCTTCAACGAAGCTTAACTCTATGGAGCTTATACAACGTCCGTCTCAGCAGAAGAGCTGCTCAGCTCCATCAGATGGCCTCTTCGTTTGTGAATTTTTCTAGACGACCCTCTCTTAGCAGGCTTGCTTTCCATTGTCTAGTGTTTTAATATATGTTTAGGTTTAACTTTAACTAACTGATCTAGAATATTTTAACAATTTCATATTTTAAGTTCCAGTACTTTTATCATATTGTAAGGATTTGTGCTCCTCGGTGTTTGTCCCTCATGTGGTCAGCTCCTGTCTCTGCCACCTGTTGTCTTTCCGCAGGTGTTTGTGTTTATTTCCTCGTTAGTGTTTTGTTTTTAAGTCTGCGTCTCTGTGTTCCCCATGTCCACACATTGTCCTGAATGGTGTTCTGGTTTTGTCTTCCTCCGTGTCATCCTAAGTGATTATGTACGTTTGCTGCATTCCAGCTTTTGTTATTCCATTTATTAAAATTGATTCTTCATTTACCAAATGTTTTGGCCTATAAAACACAGTTTTGTGCATAATTTACAGGCCCTGTGACTTATAGGCCAAAAGTGACATATTTATGGATTTTCCCCATATATATAAACTGTGTTTTTGGCTGAGATATGACTGTTTTAATTCATTCTGACTGGAAAAATAAATTGGGCAGTACCGCTTTCAGCCACTTGATGGCAGCAGAGTCCTGCCATAGTCTCCCACCTTGGTTCTGCTCGCTGCTTGGACCGACCGTCAATCCATCTGCACCGCCCCGGCGAAATGCGGCTAATTTGATCATCAAAGTGCGTTTATTAAGGAAACGTTAGATTAATACTCACATATAATATAATTTCAAACAAATAATTGTTGACGTGTTTATCTTGTTAATTTTTTGTACAGCGACTCGTCTCGTGCACGAGTTTCCTTCCGCATTATCGGGTTTTGAAATAAAGCCAATTTGACCATCAAAGTGCATTTATTAAGCAAGCGTTAGATTGATACACACATTTAATATAATTTTGAGCAAACAAGCAATTGTTTTTAAGTGTTAAACTTGTTAAATTCTTATTAAACTCCTCCCGTGCACGCTCCTGCAGCCGCCATTTGGCAGCCCATCCATTTTTGGCACAACACCAGCCCACATTTCCGGGTAGTCAGCGGTGACGCATAATAGATGCGACGTATACGGCGAAGTAACATATTTATGGATTTTTCCACTGTATTAGACAAATATGGACTAATGTGTCTTATAGGGCGGAGCGACATGTACGGCGGAAAATACGGTAATCCTGAGTTCTCCTGCCTGCTCATGGGTTCTACCAGACAACAGAATCATAACACATTTACTGTACATAAATGTTTCATGTCGTCATGGTTAACACAATCCAAACAAGGATTAGGCCTATCCCAGCTCACTATAGACCTTCTCTTTATTTATCATACAGTTTTACTCATTGCTTGTGTTCATTTTGTACCATCAGTGCTCATGAAACTCTGAAAGGTGTTGTGGCTAAATAAGGTAGGACTCTGTCAAAGTACAACAAAATGTAGCTTTAATAAATACCTACAGTTAAAGGTGTTTATTTCTGAAGTGAGAAATATAAACAAGGGTACAGCACGTGGAGGCTTGAACGTGAGATATGTAATTACAAAAAAAAAAAAAAAAATCACTCTGAGTGTGAAACCGATTAGAAACAAGACGTTCTACTTGACTTTTACTTTTCAAAACACACGTTTGGAGAACTCTCTAGGCATATTCGCAGGTTGTCTTTGGCACTTGTTTAACTCGGGTTCCTATGAAAGCTGAAACGCCATGAATCAGAGATCAGGACGCAGCTTGTTAAGGCCACCCTCACAGCCTTACTTTGATTATGGTGCTTTTCCAAACAGCCTGCTGATTTGATCAATATTCTTGCCATAGAAGCAGAAAAGTGTGGTTGCAGACCGGAGCTCCGAATATAACCTCAGTGTAACATAATCAAATTTAATTGTCTCATAAAACTATCAGATAAACTTTATTGATCCTGGCACATTCAATCGGGTCACTGCAGGGATTGGGAGAGATTTAAAGGTCTTTGCTGGATGCCAGAAAATAAATCTTTTAAATGTCTCGTTCGTTCGTGGAGGACAGACACATATTTTTATTTGACCTATTTACAGTTCGCCTTCCACTGCAATATAAAGGAGGATCATTTTTGGTCCCTCCATCTTGTTATGCTGTATTTGCTTTATTACTTGAAAAAAATAAATAAAAACAATTTTTAGATTTTGAACGTCTGCAGAACCTTTGGTCACATTTATATGTAAACGCTTTAAATGCAGTAAAATTAAGAGAAAACATTTTCCAGACTTGGAAAAAGGCACATTTTGGGCAAATAAAGATGAACTTCTTTGTCCTTGTGATTGATTTTTTTTAGTGCCTCTTTTGGTGTCGTTAATACATATAGTAACGGTAGCCTAATTTTCTCAATAGTTCTACAGTATGCTCGCAAATATGCCTCTGTTGGTCAATTACTCAAAAATAATCAAGCCATGATGGTGTGTACTTTAACGCACCGTGATGGTGTGCATGGCTGATTCATGGCATCACCAAATCAAAAGTGATATAGGGTAAAAATCAGAGGTGTTTATGTGTAGTAGTATGCAAAGTTTACCCTTAATAATATTGATAATAATAATAACTTTTATTTATAATGCACTTTACATTCACAATGGATCTCAAAGTGAGTGAACATCAGATAACATCAAGATAAAAAGCAACCGAGAGGAGTAACAACCAGGAGGATAATGCCTCAGAAAGATCACATCAAAAACTTAAAATGCACAAAATGCAGGTAAAATACTCAAATAAGAACTATGAGTGCAATAAAAAACAAAAGTTTACTGTTCTCGGCCTCGTAAACTTCACCTTGACCCAAGACTGACATGAATATGACTAAACAAAATCCATGTAGTTACATATACTGCAAGTGCTACATAAGTTTTAACTTCCTAGGACAAACTGGCATCCACATATGCATGTCATGCAAGAGTTCGGGTCTTAGGAGGTTAAACCACTTCAAAAATAAAAGCAGATGCATTGATTCTGTGTGGTTACATTTATTTATGACTATTTATTATATATCGTATTTTTCGGACTGTAAGACACACTTAAAATCCTTTAATTTTCTCAAAAATCGACAGTGCCTTATAATCAGGTGCACCTTATGTATTAATTCTGGTTGTGTTACTGACCTCGAACTGATTTTATGTGGTTATTATGAATGAGTTGTATAAAGTTTGACTTATCCGACTGCTTTGTTTCACTTAATGCACCTTCTAGTCTGAAAAGTACGGTATTTATTTTACTGTCATCCCTGTTGTGTAGTAGTATCACTCAGCAGTGACGCCTACAGATTAAGAGGACAACTGCAGTGACAGCATCGTGTCTAAATGTATAAACAGCAAGTTTGCTAATGTTCCAAATCAATCACTTCATGAACTTCACCATTATCTTGGCTCTGCGCTGAAAATGTGTTAGTTATCTCTGTCATAATGATGGTCTACCCAGAGTGAACAGACTGAGAACAGCAGACTCAAAACCCTTTAGAATATAAAGTGATTTATTTACAGTGAAATAATGAAATGTACTATATACAGTGGGCACGTCCTGGAAACCCTGGAAGGGAAGGAGAGACGTCAGAAGCTACATGGAGCAGTTAGATAATGCAGGTAGTAGATTTCTTACACAGAACGATGGCCGCATAGAGAGGAAGGCTGGAGGTTTCCAGGACAAAGCAGGACCCAATGGAATGAGCAAGTTGGAACATGGCGGCAAGGGGTTGGAAGGCGTTGGAGCAGTTGGAGAAGATCCAGAAGGAATGTTTGTAACTCATAGGCAGGCACAGAGGTCGAGGATTCGAGGACGGTCACTGAGGTCCAGGACAGGAGACTCAGGAACCAGGTTCTGTGCGAAGGCAAGGAGAACAACAAGGTAAGCTTAAGGATTAACACGAGGAGGCAGAAAGTGGAAATACCAGAAAGTAAGTAATGCTCCAGCAGGGAAGGAAGCTCTTCTGCAGCATCTTATAGTCCTGGCTCTCACTTACTGGGATGAGTCTTAGCTGTGGGTAGTTAACTCCGCCTCTTGACTGCAGGAAGAGCTGGAAACACTACAATCTCGTTTATTAGGTTGTTTTCATAACAATTATTGCAAATAAACCTGTCAGAATCCTTTTGTTGACTATTTAATAACATACAGAGCTTTCCAACAATGTTCAGTCAGGTCATCTGGATGATTTCTTTTTTTGCTGAGACATTTCGTCCTTCATCCAAAGAACTTCCTCAATCCGAGAAGCCACCAAATACAAATGATTCCCACAAACACCATACTGCATAGTGGGGGGGGGGAAAAAAATAAAATTGCTGGTGCTAAAATGGCCTCTGGGGCCTGCCGTCTCCTTCGGGGCCTGCCCTCTGAGACAGTCATGCCAAGTGGTTCAAAACACCAAAGTTCATGCTCAATAATCAACGGTGTTTTGAAACCTTTGGTATACGGAGCTTTAAATAAAAGTCAAGTTGCTGTGCATGACTCCTACAACTTACTGACTGCGTACACCATACATACTTTTTTTTTTATATCTCATGATTGTGTCACAATCTGTTTTCTTGCTCACACACTGCTTAGACTCCGACTACCTTCTTTGTTGGCAAAACAGCATTGGATCTTCTTCATTCACCCATTTCACTTTCATTTTACAAATGTTCTGTACTGCAGGTTTTACTCTAAAGGAATTAGCTATCCTTAAAAAGTACTACTTTCTGACTTTGGTCCTTTTTCAAAGGAAAATATCTTCCATGTTTTTTGGTTCGGTGTCTATTTCATGCCATCAAAACAGAAACTGTCAGCTAAAGAACTCTCCAAATGGCCATGTTAAAAACTTTAGTTGAAATGCATCGTTATTCCACCAGGTGTAACCTTTCAACTTTAAATAAAAACGCTACTTGACGGACAGAAATAATGCGTCTAATATTCATTTCCATTGGATTCTGGATGTCCTGCTCCTTTTCTCTTGGTAATGAAAGTGAATTAGGATGGCATGTCTGCAACGTAGTTATTATACATTTAGCCACTTTTTCAGGCTCCAGTTTTGTATCATAAAAATTCTTGATGAGATTTTGTGTATTTTTCTGCTGCCAAATGTACCACTCGATCCTTTAGCTTTACCTGTGCTTTTTGGAACTAATCTGGTTTAGTTTAATTATTTGCTCTTTTCAACAACATCAGCTGCCTGCTGAAGCTTGAAATGGCCCTGATGTCAACGGTGACAGTGAACCGAAACAATGACCTTCAAATAGCCGAATGTTATGAATCATTACCATCAGCAACGAAGAGTTTTTGACTATTCGTAAAAACAATGTTGAATTGCACAGCGTTACGTGTGTAAAGCAATAGACTATAACAAATGTTTAAAAGCAGGAAAGTATCAGATGTCCGTGTTGATTGATTGACTGGTGCCACTTTATCAAAAGAGAATTGGATGATTTATATGAAAAAAACTCTGTTTTTCTTTTTAGCTTTACAAATATCCTGCATGATTCATGGCTGAGTCATTAAACGTGACATTTTGTTCCTATTTTTACAAAATATTCCTCATAGAAAAGGTTTGTTTGTGAAAATGTGATGTGGCTTATTATACATTAGAATTATTTTGCTAATTCCCCGGGAAGACAAAAATAAACTGTGCGATGTGGGAGAAAGGATAATGCCTTTTTGTAAATTACCTGAAAAAAATAAATAAATAAAAGGCTTTTCAGAAAGCTCTTTTATTAGTCGACTGTCTGTGGGCTATGGGGAAAAAAGGATTCTCTGCGGCAGAAGAAAAGTGCTCAACTGCTTTTCAGCTTTTGTGTGATACAAGGCTGGGAACTGTAGTTTGGATGTAATAGATGGCCGTTCGTTGTTATTGAAGCTATTCTGGATCATTACAAGCACAGAGCACAGAAAAAGCACCAAGAGCACGCTTGAAATAAAAGTAGAGCATTAGCACAGATGGGTGATGGTAATAAATTGGGATTTTTCTGTGTAGTATGTATATTTTCATACCTTTAAAAGCAATATGATGTAAATATGGCATTGGGAATTTCAGTTTCGCTTCAAATTGTTTGTTTAATCAGTTTAACTATTTACTGATGGACGTGGTAGCTTGGTGGTCAGTGCCGCAGTCTCATAATCACGAGGCTACGGGTTTAAGCCCATAATGCATCAGAAAGAGCATCCGACATAAAACAGTTACCATTTTTTTGTTTGAGTTTGCTCACTGTCAGGGAAAGTTTGGTCAAGGTTTATGGATGTTTTTCAACTATGTCTGAGAATGTTAACTGCCCATGAACCGTGTGTTTGAGTTAGCAGACAGAGCTGAACGAGGAGCTGGTTTGATACTGCATGTGCAGCTCTGAACTCCGAGGTTGCCTCCGAGTCTGTAAACTGGGAAGCTGAGGTCGCCGTGACCTCCAGTAGCTGAAAAGCCTTATAAAAGTACTTCTTGCATACTGTCCGGGGCAGATCATTGTGACTGGGTTTCAAGCATGTGACTTTGTACAGTAGGCCCTCGCTACTTCACGGTTCGACTTTTGTGGACTCGCTCTTTCATGTTTTTTTCAACGATTGTCAACTTTACTCAGGTGATTGGGACGGTAGAGGATAAAAAGGTAAAAAAAAAAAAAAAAAACTTTGGACAGGCGCTGCCATTTTGTAGTTTTATTTCAATAAGTATATACTGCAATGCCAGTCAAAAAATAACTACACTACCCAGAAACCAACAGTTCTTCCAGCCACTGCTTTCTGCCAAAATGGAGGGAAAGTTTTGCAACACAAATCTACATGATCTATTAAGCTCAGAGAACTGGCAGGAAAGTTGCAAATAATCCTGAAGCTGAACTCATCCTTCAAGTTATATCTTCACTGCTGAATGCCTGGACTGCAGTTGATCCAGACTCAGTGTGACCCGGATCCTGGGGGCTGCAGGGAACAGACCGTGGCGGGGTCCGGCTTGGTTCTGGTGGTGTGGTGCTGGTCCGGACCGGGCCCAAGTGGTGAACTACATCCTGAGTACCTACCTTCCTGTAGCAACAGCACATGCACATCAGCCTGAACAGGGCATTGGGCTTCGTTATGCTGCAGGGTGGCCAAACCGGAACCAAGCTTCTGCAGAACTGGTGAGTACCCATATAAATTTTTGCAGTACTGTACAGTACATATACATATGTTGTTAAAATTCTGTATGTTTAAGAGTTTCGAAAATTGCAAGAGTGTGGGAAGGGTCTATGAAGCTTTAAAATATGTAAATACTAAAATAAATACAGTAGTCCCTCGTTTATTGCAGAGGATTCGTACCCTGAAGCCCCACAATAAGTGAAAAACCTTGAAGTGGGAATAGTAGTATGCAGTAGTTTATTATATAATATATATTTTTTGTTAGTTTTTTTGTTCTAAGGCATTTAAAACCCTTCCCATACTTTTCAATATTATAAACAATGTTTCTAAACTCTAAACGCTCTAAAAAGACAGAATGTCATGATTTCAGCTCCCTGCCTCAGCTGCTCTCAGTCACCTGCAAGCGCTTTTGGCCACGCCCACTTCCCCGCTCTGCACGGAGAACAGCTGATCAGCTGCAGCAGGGAATTTATCCTGCAGTATGGTCTGCACAAAGATGCAGGAGGTGCTAAATAATTCAAAATAATTGATTTTAAATCAAAATTCCATGCCGATCGTGCGGATCATCCATCAATCAGCCAATTGCGTGTCATGTTCAATCTCATTTTGAAAAACCGTGATAGAGCGAGTCCGCGAAAAACAAACTGCGAAGTAACGAGGCACTACTGTATAGCGTTCCTACTTGGCGGTTTTTCACCTATCGCGCTGATGAGTGGAACGTAACCCCCGCGATAATCGAGGGACTACTGTACATCTGTGTAAGCCTGTTGTGACTATCTGTCCTTGCAAGTACAACTGTGCTAAAAAATCTTCTCCTGTCATCGTGTGTGGCTCCTTTGAGTAAGCTAAATAATGCAAGGATATTTTTTATCTAACACTCGCATAGGGGAGCAGCTGAAAGAAAAACACAAACAATCTGTTTACTGTTTACTCAAAGAAACATCTGATTATTTGAATCTGCCCTTACTTAGGCACTTGTTTGCATTTCATACTTTTATTTTTTTGGCTTTTGGGAAATTTTTTACAAATAATGTGCCCTCTCATTCAGTCTGGTTGTGTTTGTGTGCGTTCAGTAAGTGGCTGATGTTCACTCACGGCCCGTAAATCCAAGACGTAAGTGAAACCATCAGAGCGAGTAGAATAACGAGTCCTGCACCTTGTGCCTGGTGTGCGTGAAGACAAATCGTGTGCCATTTGTCTTGTGTAACAGGCTGGACTTATCTCTTTTATTCTCCTCTCAGTCCGCACATGCAGACTGATCCAAAAAGGGCTGTGTTATCTGACAGAGGGGAGAAATGAACTCTGAACGATCAGAAAATGAAAAACGATTGCTTTAGATTAACTCTCATTAATTAAGTCAGCCAGCCTCCTAACCAGCCCATCGACTGCACATGAATTGACTGCGTGATTAACTCAGCTCTGTGTGTAGATATAAAGTGTGTATGAATTAGAAAAGGGCATGTTATCATTAATGCAACAAGAGATTTTATCTTGTTGTTTATATATATATATATATATATATATATATATATATATATATAGTCATTTATTTCTAATGAAATTATTTCTAATGAAAAAGATATGAACCCTGATTTGCTTTTTGTCTTTTATATGTGCATACATGTTTGATGAGCTTTTCGTGTCTACCAGTACATAAGAAAGTGGATGTCCTTCACAACGTGCATAATTAGTAACACAGGACAGTGCATCCAAGCAAAGCTAAAGGACAGTGGAAAAGGCTCATATGAAAATACAAGAGGAGGATATTGGAAATGTGGTGAGGCAGGTAAGAAGAAAGAGAAATCAGTGCATAAACGATCGCACAGTTTGCAAGAAATAACATTTATTTAAAAAGAGATTAAATGATGTCACAGGTGTATAAGTGGTTAGAACAAAGGAGGAGCTGGAACAATTTCACACAAAGATGAGATTCAGAGGACAGGTTTCAGAAAAGCTTCCATTTCGCAGCGGTGTGAGTGCTGCAGGTATGTGCTGTTAAGGCATTACAAGGAGCGATTCACTTGATTGCGCATTAGTCCCACTGTGACGGGGACTACGTGTTTTATTTAGCAGCTTCACTCCAGAAGGACGGACGTTTGTTTGTTCTCCAGCCTGCTGCGTGCTCAGGGTTACAGATGTGTGCTTCTGTAACACATCTGCTAATGGACGACGAAGCAATCATCAATCGTGTCAGCCTCCTTCCTGACTCCTGGCACTGATGTTATAATCACCCACCCTTTTATAAAGAAATGTAATCTTTGTAAGTTCTCAAAAGGCTTAGGTTACGTTGTAAAAAATGACTCTAAAATAATGTATGAATGTAAAATAGCTGCAGCTCTCACTTAGTTTATAAACCACAATAAAATTTTATACATTTGTCCTCTTTAAATTGACATAAGCCTAAAAGAGCAAGACAAACTTTAAATTATCAGTACTGACATATAACATTTATTACAACCTGAGTATTGCCTTATACGCAAAGCCAAAGTGACATAACAGCTGCAGTCAATCCAGAAACTGCCTGCTCCCATCCTGTCAGAAATTCACTAATTCCTACTTAATGATCACTAATTTACCAAAAAGATACTTTCTCACCTTACGGGCGGATAAGTAATACACAAAAAAATTGCAGTATGATGTAACGTATAATTTCATATATCATGCCTTAAAGTGTCCACAGCTTCAGACAATCAGGAGCCATTTTGTTGTTGTTTCAGTTGAAAATATGAAGCTGAATCACATTTATTATTCACCTTAGTGAACTAGTACCCTCAGTGTAGGTTTAGTTGTAAGTAGTGCATACTGGTGCGTCTACAATCATTAGAATATTGTAAAGTATAAATATATAACCCTAACCCTGTCTATTACGGTGCAATAAGATTCATAACTGGCTGTAATTACCACACCCACCACTGCACCCTGTATTCACTGGTTAACTGGACATCATTAACTTCACGCAGACTCTCCCACTGGTACATTTTCATCTTTAAATTACTTCTTGGTCTGCTGCCTTCATACATCTCCTTCTACTCTGCATGAGTGCAGCTACAGCGTGCACTGTCAGGGCATTACTACCTGCAGTGTTCCCTCAGTGAGGACTGAACTTGGCAAAAGGGCCTTCTCCTACTCCGCTCCTGTTTCCTGGAATATCTTGCAAAAAGATCTGAAGTTCTCGACCTTGACCTCTCTAAGTGGCTTTAAGAATCTGCTGGACTCCTGGCAAGGACCAATGCAAACATGTTCCTGTTTTTAGTAGGGATGCGGCCTATCCGATCCAGTATCCGTATCGGCCTCCGATACCAGCATAATTTACGTAGCGGATTTTTCCGATCCAACCTGCAAAGATTTCCGATCCATGATGCATGTTGGCTTCAAACTATGGAATGGATTTCCTGAACGGTGGCGTGTCTCATGAACCCAGAGTAATAAGACCCGCCTCATATTCAGGAAATCCATTTCATAGTTTGCAGCCAGCTACAACGTGAGGACTGAGTTAGCAGCACTGTGGCTAAGAGCTAACCAACTTTTCATCTAAACATGTCCGCTGTGTGGAAGTATTTTACACTAGAAACACCACAAAACAAGACAGCAACGTTCAATGTCTGCAGAGCCATAGAACCACATTAAACCACGTTAAAGTTAGTTTTACGTTGGACATTCGAGCTCCGTGGCTTCAGCGGGGCGCTACTCTTGCTCAACCCAAAACAGACAACTCGACCTCGGTCAGCCGCACTCATTCTCCCCGTCTCCGAGGAGGCGCAGACTGAGCGCGGCTGCCCCAAATCAGGCCGCCTGCTTCGGATTGAACAAGAAGAAGACGTCGCTGAAGCCACAGAGCTCGAATGTTTACCGAGAAGTTGCTAAACTTCATCATAATTAATGACCAACCACTTTCAGTTGTAGAAAACGAAGGATTTTGCAGCTTGATACTTGCAGCCAAGATATAGTTTACCCTCCAGGAGATATTTATCAGTACAACAGTAGACAATCATAAAAAAATATATGATTTGAAAATTACAAGAAAATTTTATATA
>NC_056514.1:20149298-20172605 GCF_014905685.2 Nematolebias whitei | reverse complement strand
AGAGAACATTTGGCGCATCATAAAGAGGAAGGTGCGACAAAGAAGGCCCAAGACGATTGAACAGTTAGAGGCCTGTATTAGACATGAATGGGAGAGCATTCCTATTTCTAAACTTGAGAAACTGGTCTCCTCTGTCCTCAGACGTCTGTTGAGTGTTGTAAGAAGAAGGGGGGATGCCACACAGTGGTAAAAATGGACTTGTCCCAACTTTTTGGGGATTTGTTGACGCCATGAAATTTGGAAACAACAGATTTTTCCCTTAAAATGATACATTCTCTCAGTTTAAACTTTTGATCTGTGATTTGTGTTCTATTCTGAGTAAAATATTAGATGTTGGCACCTCCACATCATTGCATTCAGTTTTTATTCACAAATTGTTTATTGTCCCAACTTTTTTGGAATCCGGTTTGTATATGTATACATGTATGTATGTATGTATATATATACATGTATATATGTATGTATGTATATATATGTATACATGTATATATGTATGTATATATATATATGTATACATGTATATATGTATGTATATATATATGTATACATGTATATATGTATGTATATATATATATGTATACATGTATATATGTATGTATATATATATGTATACATGTATATATGTATGTATATATATATGTATATATGTATGTATATATATATGTATATATGTATGTATATATATGTATACATGTATATATGTATGTTTATATATATGTATACATGTATATGTACATATATTTATGTATACATGTATATGTACATATTTGTATACATGTATATGTACATATTTGTATACATGTATATATATGTATACATGTGTATATGTATATATATGAGCAGCACGGTGGCGCAACGGTAGAGCTGTTGCCTCTCAGCGAGCAGGTCCCTGGTTCAAATCCCGGTTCACGGGCCTTTCTGGATGGAGTTTGCATGTTCTCTCCATGCATGCGTGGGTTTTCTCCGGGTACTCCGACCAAAAACATGCATGTTAGGCTGATTAGTGACTAAATTGTCCCTAGGTGTGAGTGAGAGAGTGAATGGTTGTTTGTCTCGTTTGTCTCTATGTGTCCCTGTGATGGACTTGCGACCTGTCCAGGGTGTACCCCGCCCCTCGCACAGTGATGGCCGTACATGGGCACCGGCGACCCCCATGACCCAAAATGGAAGAAGCTGGTAAAAGATAATGGATGGATGGATGTATATATATGTATGTCCGTGGACCCTAGTTTGCAAATCACTGTTTTAGAGAACTTCATGCTTCCTTCTGCTGATGAGCTTTATGGAGATGCTGATTTTTTTTTCCCAGCAGGACTTGGCTCCTGCCCACACTGACAAAGGTACCAACAGCTGGCTGTGGAATATTCTCATTTTCTGCTACCCTGATTTTTGTTTTTTGTTATTTGTAAGTCATAATCCTAAAATAACAAGAAATAAAGGCTTGAAATATTTTGCTGTGTGTGTAGTGAATATATGTAATACACAAGTTTCACTTTCTGGGTTGACTGACAAAAAAATTGAACTTTTCCCACAACATTCTAATTTTCTGAGATGCACCTGTATGTCTGATTTACAGGAAGGCATTTGTGTAAAGCATTTCATTTCAAGTACATGTAAATGCCTCTGCCACATCTGTTGCTTCAAAGTGAATTTTTCCTCCTTGCTGGTGTCAATATTAGATCACAGGAGGGTTGAAACATCTCTGCTCATCCATGTTTCATTTCATGTAGCTGACTTTTTGATATGGACTCTTTTGAACTGCAGACACTAAAAAGTTGTTTCTGAAACCGTGACACTGAAAAATAAGAGCGATCTTGCTTCATGTAGCAATAGTTTGACAATTTACTATTAGAATCCATCAAATCGTAGTCATATTAAAATTGCTGATATTATGACATCAAGTTACGGTTATAAGTAAAGTTCCCTCAAGGGGATGAACAAGGTACTATGGCATATCAAGCCCTTGCATGACTGCATGACCTAGCTGAAACACCTCTAATCTTGTCTTTAGGCAAATGATGCTGCACTTGCATACATCTGTCATCATCGGCATCCTTCACTTTTGATAGCTGCTCTTCATCAACCTCAGCTGTGCTGTTGGGCAGCAAAATGTTACACTTGTTCCATTCCTTCAGAGAACAGTAGTTATATCGGTTAATTCACCACATACAACACAATAGCATCCAGTGGTGCTTAAATGTTTGTGAACCCTTTACAATTTCCTATATTTCTGCATAAATTCAGACCCTTCAAATTAACTGCTAATCCCAGAGGTTCACGTACTTTTGCCTTTTGTGTGAAAATCTGATGATGTTTTAGGTCATATTTATGCAGAAAAATAGAGAATTATAAAGAGTTCACAAACGTTCAAGCACCACTGTAGCATATGTATACTAGCCTGCAGAGTGGCAATTAAACGTGGGTCGATTACCGCACTTGAGAAAAAAGCAGGGCGAGCCACAGAAAGGGCTCACAATCAAACAATAATGCATTTGCAGACATGGCTCACAGTAACTCCTCTAAAAACAGTCCAGGACTTTGTCATGCCACTCGTTGAACGTGCTCTTACACCTGTAGGTATCAGGAGGAGACCCATGTTGTTGCAGAAGGAAGCATGAATGCTTTTATCATCCTTTGCCCCTGACTAGGCTGGCAACCCACAGCTGATCACACAACTGTACGGCCTGAGTATGGTCACTGTAAAGGCACAGCGTTCATATTTGACATGAGGAATGCAACTTCCTCTGTTCCTTAAAAGCATAAAAGGAACACCTTAATAGTCACCCAGCTGTAGTCCAATGGGATAACTTCAGGGAGAAATGTTACATTTGGTTGCAAAGTAACCTTTGATTTATCAGATGTAAACAACAGGCAAAGGGCATTGACCAGTCATAACTGCATCATCGTTGAACAGTGACATTAGTTTCACATTGTTCACAACATCATAAATAAAGATGAGCACTTAGTCTGACTGAAGGAGTGAAAGGAACAATCTCTAACACTGTCATGGCCAAGAAGCTAATCTGCAGCCATGCAACAATTTACTCCTCGAAAACAGTTTTCAGCACAGAAGGAACATTGATTGATATTATTGTGTGAATGTTTAAGAAGCATTCACTCTATTGTCATCCATTTTTCTTCCATACTTTTTTTTGGCACGGTTCTCGTCCCGCACTTTTAAAGCTATTTCAACAAATCATATATCAAAACTTTCAGCTCTTTCAGGACAATCTAGCTATGACGTTTGGTATTGGTGCAACTTTAGCTTTTTGAAATATTTAGCCTTTTCTGCCTTTTGTTTTCCTCATAGAAAATGAATTGATCTCATTTCCATCCTTCAAATCTTTAGATATGTTTACAACCTGTTACTGCTCCTTTCACATTTTGTTCTGCTTCTTTCAGCTTCCTTGTGCAAATTAAAACTTATTTCCATCTACACAAAGTTTGTTTTCTCAGTCATCCAGGTATATAACAACAAAAAAGGTTGAATCATGTCATCTGGCTTCGTCAGTCTGAGGCTAGGCCTCAGACTGACGAAGCCTCTTGGATGAGGGGCGAAACGTTTCTTTTTAACAAAAAAAAACGAAGTCCAGATGACATGATTCAACCTTTTTTGTTATTTCCATCTACTTTCAGCTAATTTAAACTGTTTTTTTCAGCTGTTTTGTGCTCCTTTGAGATTCTTTCTGCTAAGTACAACATTTTTGTGCTTCTTCTAACTTCTTTCTGCTAATTTCAGCTTATGCTGCTTTCAGCTTATTTCTGCAAGTTTCAGTTTTTTCTGCTATTTCAGCTATTATTTAGCCGTTTATGTTAATTTTGGTTTTTTCAGCTAATTCCACATTTTTTTGCACACACTTTTTCAGCTTAATTCAGAAAAAATGTGCTCTCTCCACTTCTTTATGGTAATTTAAACTTCTTGCTGATTTTTAGCAACTTTTTAGCCGTTTTATTTATTTATTTATTTTTTTGGGTCGTTGCAAATTTCAGCTTTTTTCAGATAATTTCCACTTTTTGTGCTAATTTCTGCTTCTTTCAGCCTAACTAGTCAAACATGTTCTTTCTGGTTTATTCTGCTAATTTAAGGTTGTTCTACCCTTTCAGCTACTTTATATCCTTTTTTAGCTAATTTCAGCAGTTTTCAGATACATCCTAGTTTTTCATGGTAATTTCTGCTACTTTCAACCTAATTAACTTCTTTATGCTAATTTTAGCTTGCTATGATCTTTTCAGCTTTTTTCCGCTACTTTAGTTTTTTCTGATTTTCGTCTACTGTTTAGCTGTTGTTATGCTAATTTTTGCTTTTTCAGCTAATTCCACATATTTTAGCTCATTTCAGCTCTTTCTGCTTCCTTCTGGTAGTTTAAGCTTCTTTCTGCCCTTTCAGACACTTCAGCTATTTTTTGCTCATTTCATTATTTTTTAGCTAATTTCCTTATTTTTGTGCTCATTTCTTCTAATTTAAACCTAATTCAGAAAATATGCGTTCGTTCTGCTTTTGTTTGCTAAATAAGACTTGTTCTTCATTTTCAGCTACATTTCAGCATGTTTTTAGCTAATTTCAGCTGTTTTCAGCAAGTTGTTCAGCAATAAGCATTCACACTGCATTGTCGCAGGAAATGCAATTTCTCTAGTTTAATTTATTTTATGTATAGCTGTTTTGCACTATTATTTACATTCAGTACTTTTAAGTCACAATTGATAGGTTTTAAATGCAGAAGTAACTTATTTATTATTTAAAACTTGTACTCTTTCATTTTTGAAGGTGCAATCTGGAGTTTTATTTTTTTTCATTTACTTGAGTACAAAGAGTCACATTAATAAAGATTGGAATTCACTTTTATGGCAAGAATCGTTTAGTCCTTGCACTGAATTAGAAATTCTGGTAGCGCTACTACTCTACAGGATGCACACACATGCAGTTGTTTGGTTTCTGTCATTTCAAACCAGCTGTCTGACCAATTTCCCAGCTACACAAACATCTGTGTGGTCCTCACACAGAAAAATCACAGAAGACACTGCCAGCGGCAACCTGGCTAGTTGTTTCGGTTTGTCATCTTTATGTTGTTTTTTTGTTTTGTTTGTGTGTGTATGCATTTCTTCGAGGATTTCTGTCTCACTGGGGAAGTTTGTTTGTCAGGATTTTTATGGCGTCATTTTCCGTATCTTTGTGCATTCATGCGCGTTTGTGTTCAGTAGTTTTCTTGGCTGTTAGGCTTCAGACTGCCATTGCAGAACACAGATAAGCTCAGGAATTGCTGGCTTTTTTTCAGAAGCCGTCCTAATGCTTTCCTGTCAGCCTCATAACAAGTAGGAGACTGTGTCAGTATTTGTATCTTGTCCTTTAAAAATGGAGAAAGATGATATTTTTTTTAAATCTAGATTAGCTGAGTTTAAACATTATTTTTTTATAGTTGGTAAGCAAAATGCTCTGCTTTCATAAGAAAAGTTTGAACATCCTGGTTTTAGAAAAATATAGGTGATCCTTCTTTTGACATTTGGCTAACTTCTGCACTGATAATGAAATAAATGGATTTACTGATAAATGCTTCAAACATTATCATAACTCCTACGAGGGACTTGCGTAATTTGAAACGTGATCTTATGTAGTTTTTTTTCTTGAATTACATGGCAGTATTTTCAGTTTATTTATTTATTTATTTTTAATTTATTTAATAATTTAGATGCTTTAAATGTTCTTGTATATACAGCCTTCTCAGTATTTTTTTAAGTAGGAGGCTAACGGCTCAGAGTAGGAGGCTCGAGTCATTTCCCAAGTCAAGTCAAGTCACATTTATTTATATAGCACATTTAAAACAGTAACTGTTATCAAAGTGCTTACCAAAAAAGACCACAGGATCAAATATTAATAACAAGATATTACAACAACATGAATAAAAGCATAAAAACATGAAATATAATGAGAAACAATGAAATACTAAATCAAATCACCCTGCGTTAAATGTCAGGGAGTAAAAGCAAAATGGATGAACACAATCATCAACGATGAAATACCAAATGAGATCACACTGTGTTAAATGCCAATGAGTACAGATGTGGTTTGAGGAGAGATTTAAAAATAAAGACTGAGGTGGCCTGTCGAATGTTGATGGGCAGATTGTTCCAGAGTTTAGGGCCCATGACTGAAAACACCTGATCTCCTCTGAGCTTCAGCCTGGTTTTAGGTACGGCCGAAAGCATCTGGTCTGATGATCTCAAGGCCCGAGATCGAGTATAAGGATGAAGGAGGTCGGAGAGGTATGAGGGTGCAAGACCATTAACACACTTAAGTGTCAGCAGAAGAATCTTAAAATCAACTCTGACATGCACAGGAAGCCAGTGAAGGGAGGACAGAACTCGAGTAATGTGCTCAAATCTACGAGTTCCTGTTAGTAGCCGAGCTGCAGCATTTTGGACGAGCTGGAGACGTGAGAGAGAAACCTGACTGACCCCAGCATAAAGCGAGTTACAGTAGTCCAGCCGGGTTGTAATAAATGCATGGACAGATTTTTCAAGGTCGGATCTGGACAGCACAGACTTGAGCTTAGCTATCTGCCTTAGCTGAAAGAAGCTTTTTTGAAGAACATAATTTATCTGTTTATTAAACTTAAAGTCTGAGTCTAAAACTATCCCGCGATTGGTAACACTGTTTTAGATGTGGCTGAAGGGAGTCCAGGTTTGCAGGATCAGTGACAGTGGCAGAGCTAGGGTTAAACACAATGACCTCATTAAAACTCAAAAAGTTCACAGCCATCCAAGTCTTGATGCCATCAAGACATATTAACAAAGGGCGAATGGAGGAGTAATTGTTAGGTGTTAACGGCAGATAAATCTGAGAGTCATCAGCATAACATTGAAAGGAAAGACCATGTTTCCTCAGGATAGACCCTAAGGGGAGAAGATACAATGAAAACAGAAGGGGTCCAAGAATGGAGCCTTGCGGGTCCCCGCAGGAAAGAGGCACTGAAGTAGATAGAGTGTTAGCAAAATTAACACAGAAACTCCTGTCGCTCAGGTATGAATGGAACCATTCTAACGCTGCACCAGTAATCCCAACCCAGTGTTCTAGCCGGGATAAAAGGATACTGTGGTCATATGTGTAGAATTTCCACTCAAGAACTCGTTTAATTGAGTGAAAACTATTTTCTCCAGGATCTTAGAAAAAAAGGGAAGTTTGGAGATGGGTCTGAAGTTTGAGCAAGTTGTAGGGTCATGTCTGGATTTTTTTTATTAAAGGAGTTACCACTGCATGTTTAAAAGCATCAGGAACTACACCTGTAGCCATACTGCTGTTTATAATGTCAAGAAAAGAGGGTCCAATGGAGGGTAGGACTTGTTTAACAAACGATGCAGGGATGGGGTCAGCAGGGGAACCTGAGGGTTTCATATGACCAATGACGTCATTTAGAAACAAGAGGGAAATGGGTTCAAACTGGTTAAAGACTGATGTGGACGGGACAAGGATAGAGGAGTCAGCTGTGGTGTGAGGAATCAGTGACCTGATCGACTCAACCTTTTTAACAAAGAAACTGGCAAAGTCGTCACACGTAACTGCAGAGGCCTCCCAGTTGGCAGACTGAGGCACGGTTAAAATGGAGTTAATGGTTTTGAAAAGAACGCGGGGATTGTGGCTGTTTGAGGCGATGATTTGGGAGAAATATTTGTTTTTTTCTGATTTAACAGTGACCTGGTACTCTTTGTAACATGTTTTTAGCATGATAAAAGAAACGTGAAGTTTGTCCTTCTTCCATTTACGTTCAGCTTTCCTGCACTGACGTTTGGCTACATGAGTGATCTCATTCATCCAAGGGTGTGGAGTGCACTTTGGATGCCTAATTTTTAATGGGGCAACTAGGCCAAGCACCTTAGCACAGGTCTCTTGACGTACAGTGAGTAGCTCATGGGTGTTGATGGAAGAGGATTCAGAGACTGAGAGAGTTTTTAGTAAAAGCAAAGGAAAAGAGTGCAGCAGTGGAAGGGTTAAATATTCAATAAGGCCTGGCTGGAGGGGGAGGGGGTTTGGACTCGTTGACAAAAGAAGTGTTGAAAGAAATGGGTTTGTGGTCAGAGAAAACCGCATCCCCAATTTCTAACTCAGAAACAGATAAACCATAGGTTAACACTAAATCCAGTGTGTGGCCATGCTGGTGAGTTGGTCCTGCAACATTCTGTACAAAGTTCAGAGACTGGATCAGATCTAGAAAGTCCTGAGTCAGCGGCTTTTCCGGGCAACAGACATGTATATTGAAATCTCCCAGAATCAAAACCCGATCATATCTGAGCAGAATCCAAGTTAAAAAGTCAGAGAGTTCAGCCATGAAGTCCTTATTATATTTGGGTGGCCTGTATAACACAGCAGAATGAACAGGATTTGAACGGCCCACCTCAAAACACAGCAGTTCGAAGCTCAAAAAAATTAGCTGGTATCTGTACCAGTTTGCAGTTCCAACATTTTTTGAAAATAGTTAATAATCCACCTTTGCCTGATATTCTCTGAGCATTAAAATAAGAACAGTCCAGTGGTAAAATTTCCGACAGGGCCATGAACTCACCACAGGAGAGCCACGTCTCAGTCACGCAGAAGAAGTCCAGACAGAAGGAGAAAAAGTCCTTCATGATAAACGTTTTTTTAGCCAGAGATCTGGTGTTTATCAGTGCAATCTTTGTAGGAATCACAGCAGGAGAAGTTGTCCATAAAGTTAAGACCAGCGGTCTCAGATTTGTGGAGTTTGACTCACCTAACTCTGTCTCAAGGTGTTTATTGCCCGTTCTATACTCCACTTTTAACAATCAAACCAAAGACCCACAACATACAGCTTCAACAATGGTGTCCTCCATTGTTGTTGTTGGTGAAAGTTGTGGACATAAATGTTGTGGACATATGAACCATTCATGAGTATCATTCACATTGTTCCTCTAGTGGTGTGAAATCAAACACATAGGTCCTTATTGTTGTTTGAAATGGGGTCATGGCATATCTGGTCCTAAAGTGATTGCACGGTGGCTCAACTGGTTGAGCTGTTGCCTCTCAGCGAAAAGGTCACCAGATTTAATCCCAACTGAGGGACGTTCTGGGTGGAGTTTGCATGTTCTCTCCGTGCATTTATGGGTTTTGTCTGGGTACTCCGGTTTTCTCCCACAGACCAAAAACATGCATGTTAGACTGATTGGTAACTCTGAATTGTCCCTAGGTGTGAGTGAGAGGTTGTTTGTCTTGCTTGTCTCTATGCGTCCCTGTAATGGGCTGGAGACCTGTCCAGGGTGACCCCCACCTCTCGCACAATGACTGCTGGACATGGGCCCCAGTGACCCCTGCAACCCAAAAAGGAAGAAGCGAGTAAAAGATAATGGATGGTCCAAATGCACTTTTGGATCCTCTTCCAATCATATTTAAAATTATTGTCGTATTTGCAACTCCTGTTTAGAGATAAATGAAGGGGGCTGAGATGGTGTAGAGGTGGTAGAGCAACCAACTTGGGACCAGAAAGTCGCGGTTCGACTCCCAGCCATGTCCACATGCCGTAGTTTCCCTGAGCAAGACACCCAATCCCTAATTGCTCCCTGCATAGGCACCCACATAGCTGCCTACTGCTTCACCTGGATGTACCTCAGGTGTGATGGGTTAAATGCAGAGAACCAATTTAATAATCATATGGGAACATACAATGATGACAACACATAGCACTTATATTATAAATCAGCCTCTTACTCGCTTTTGTTTGCATTCCTAAAAAGGTGTTGAAATCCTTTCTACAAAAGGTTCATCATGCTAAACAACAGTTTGTGATGGGTGCAACACTGTTTTTGAACATAACCAAATGTTCTCTATAAGTTGTCTTTTGAAGCCAAATCTGATTAAATATTTGGAAGCTCATAAATTTCCCCATCATCCCCATTCGTCTCACAAGTGAGTAGTAGGATTCTCTAAATGCAGAAAACTGGAGGCAGAAATAATAAAGACAATAAATAGACTTAAATAATGGTTACCTATTTAACAAAAGATTCTGCAGCTGCATGTTAAAAAAATAATGCTCTAATAGAACTCCTGACTGTTATTGGCAAGCAGAAATGGGTTTCTAAAATACAGGAATAAAAATCCACAGAAAAACTGGCAAGGTAAACAGAGGCAAGATGAACAGATTGGCTAACAAAAAGAGAGAGGAATACAGGACTATACACACATGCGCACACACACACACACAAAAGAGGCTCCCGAGGAAACAAAGAGAATCACAGGGACACACCGGCAGGAGAGTAAAACCAGAAATAACTGGCAGGGAGAAAAACTACCACGAGAAAAAAAAGAAGATATTCAGACCAAAGTCTGTCTGTACGCAAAACAGCTTTAAAAATTTGAATGCAAACTGGGACTCCAAGCTCCATAAATAATGACCGTCTGCAAGGTTGGAAAAACTGAGATCCAATATTTGTGAATCTTTTGGAAAAGTACGTGTTCATTATCTGAGTAAAAGTGGTGCATAAAACGCACCGACAGTGCCAGCAGGCTGTTTAAGCTCAAGTAGAAGTGAATTACCATTTAAAAATGTAGACCTTGTTCTCTGCTTGTGCACTGCTTGATGTTTAAATTCTGCATTGAAAAACCACTTCTTGTTCTCAACGTTAAGATGTTTGTGTGCCACACCATCTAACTGAGTCTACAAATCCAGAAAATGTGTTTTAGAATGCGGTATGCAAAGGGGAAGGTAATTTAAATTAGTGGCTTAAAAGTTGTTGGGAATCATTGCTGAAATAGATGGAGATGTCTGGAGCAGATGCCAACACCACACTGCAAGGTCAACACTGGGAGACATATTGTAAATCAGGGGTGCACACACTTTTTCAGCATGCAAGCTACTTTTTAAATGTCCAAGTCATAGTGATCTACCTACTATAAAAATACAAAACATACTTTTTTATAAACATATAAATTATGCATCATTTGTACAATATATGTTGATGTACCTTGCATAACTGCATGAATGCATATTGCACAATACAACTCTGTACAGTTTTTGTCATTACCTTATTCTGATAACTTGTACTAAATGGAGTCAGACAGGGATGCATAGTCCAGACAGTAGCTGCTGATATCCAGCCTCAAACACACTTCCAATGATCATCAGTCATGGTGAAACAATATTTGGATTTAATAATCTTCATGTGGGAAAAGGCCGATTTGCATAAATAAGTGGAGCCAAATATTGCACTCAAGGAGAGGTAACACATTTCCTCATGATGAGGTACTTTTCCTCTTTGAATACATTCCAGAACTGTCCATGATCCCTGGCTTTAAGCTGAATGTCAGCTTGTAGTGTCAAAATCTCCTCCACTCCATATATCGAGCTGTGTCACTCACGCCTGTAAACTCGTCCAATTACAGTGAGAAACACTTGCAGTCCACGATATACTTCCAAAGTGGCTAGGTCAAATCCTCGGACATGGCTTCACAGTGCAGTGTAACCGTACTTCTTGATCTCTGCAGAGCTTTGATCGAAGATAATATTTCTGATTTGTTTTTAAAGTCGGTACAACGAGCAGCTGCTTCATCGAATACCTCTTTTAACATCACTTAATCTTGAAAGGACTTCTTGTGCTTAACAATTAAGTGACTCACTTGGAATGATGCTTCGGTAGCTGCTTCACTGCTGTGGTCAGCTGTAGAAAAAAAATTATTCTGTCCGGATAACTAGGAATTTAGTTCCTTCACTTTTTTCTTTCTCAGCTCACTTTTCGGAAGGAAGTCAGTGCTGTAGTTTTTATGAACAGTTCGAAAATGCCACTCTACATTTCCCTTCTTCAGACTAGCAATGGTAGACTAGCAGATGAGGCAAATGCACTTCGAATATGACATTGTGAACAAAAAGTCGTCCTCCCCTTTCGTATGGAAATGGTAGGTTTGTTGCTTCTTACTTGGTCCAGCTCCCCCACTCATTTTATACCCATTCTTGAGTTTAGAAGAAATAAACTGGAGGCTAACTAGGCAACTTGATAGCTTGCTAGTTTTTGGCGTGCATCTATGTGCATGCGTGGTGACCCATGTGTCAGAAAGGTCAGGTCTCAGACTGGGTAAACTTGTATGTCGATTGTAGTGAACTAAGCCTCAGGTCAAAATCTGACCCTGAGGGCCTTCCTGGGACAAGAACTGTTATTTCATTGATTTGAGTCCAGAAACACAAAATTAAGTTAATCCAGAGACTTTCTAAGTGTGTCCTGCACTGATCAATTGAAAGAACACTCTCTTTTTTTATTATCATTACTATTTTACAATATCTTGATAATCAAAAGTGTGTTTAGTTCAAATCATTTTTAAATGTTGAAGTGAACTACTTATTTTAAATCAACTGTGAAACAGTATTAATGATTTTTAATCCTCATTCAAAGTAGAAATCTAGTTAATGTCTGTTACAGAGTAATTATTCATTTTCTTGATCTTCTGTCTGAAATGAGCAGGTTGTGATGTCGGTCAAGAGTCGGAGACAAACGCAAACAAGTTTGTTGGAACGAACTGTCATGTTTTTAAATCCTCTCAGACGTAAATAGAGAAGCTGGCACATGTTTCCTCCCATCTCGCCTAAACATTTCTCTGTCTGTTTCAAAAACATTTTCCTGTCTGTTCCAAAACATCTCACTGTTTTTCTGACTTCTAATGACCTCTTATGTCACTAAGACCACACCCCTGATTGGCTCTTTCAGCCAATCAGGACTTCCCAAATGAACCGGAAACAGAACTCTTTAAATGTCGACACTTCCTAGTTCTGAGTAGAGAGCAGTTCAGTTTGGAGAGCAGAACCGAACAGAAAAGTTACTGGAGAGAACAAGAAGTTCCAGACATGATCCGCAGTTCTTCCGAGTCTCGTGGGGATTATGGAATCTTCCACATCTGAGTGGAACCTCTGACGGACTCACAGCTCATGTGAGTCCACCCGTGAGATGAGCTGCTGTTGAACGAAGTACCGTCACTATTTCGGACGATTCTCAGCTGTTCCTTTGGAGACGCTGGAAAGGTAGCGTTAAATGGAACTCCGTACCAGTGGAGACATCTTCTACAGGTAAAGAGTCGATTTCCATTACCTAAGTGTACCGAGGTGGAGCTGGGTTCGGATGGAGGGTGCCGTTCTTCGTCGACACATTTTCCCTCACACATCTTTTCTCTCCATTTAAACTCCCTCATTTCCCATCTTTAAAACTCTTCTATCTTGCCAGTAAATCATCCAGATATTTTCATAAATGTCTGTTGTAAAGCTTATTAAATAAGCTGTGTTATTGCGTATAATCAGAATAATCACGTGTACAATGTTTGATGTTAAATTTTGATTCTGTTAATAAATGACCGCATTCATTTTGATGGGTCAAAGAAAATTAACGTCTCACGTCACTGATTAAACCATCTCCCGCACAGTATCTCTGTCACATATCTGTCAAGTAGCTCGAAAAAGAGAGAACCCGTTTAAATTAAGTATAATATCAGGTACTTGAACTAGTCCAGATATTATAACGTGTAGTGGAGCTCCGAAGCTAATCGAAGCTAACCGACCTATTTCACTACACGATCAAGTGACAAATTTTATACTGAGAATGGATGATAGGCTGACATCTATTTTTTAATGCCATGTGATCTGCCCAAATCTATAACTTCACAAGTCAAGTCAACAAGTGGAATCAAAATAACTTGAGATGGCAGCTCCCGCTAATCGACATAAGCTAGCATGAAAATCACAGTAACTCAACTCTATAACTCAACAAATGATTGTCATTGAAATTTCTGTCATGAAAGGCAATGGAACTTTCTTTCTCAAAAACTCATTCCTGAAAAGAAAGAAGATGCAAACATCACTTCTGGATCTGAAAGGCTGGACGAAACCTCTCAGACAAGTTGCATATATTCATGTTTACCTGTTTGTGATTCTCAGCAGCTTTTCTCCTCTGTTTGGAACTTCAACAAGTTGGCTTCCTTCTTCAGTACGTGCCTCGCACTGTTTAGATATTTAGACTCTTGCTGGGACTGCACTCTATCTAATCACACTCTAGCTGTATTTTTTTTAAACGTCTCCCTTAAGAGCCATCACAACAACCTTATTTTAGCTCCATGGAGCCTTTGGACATGCTGAGTTTATTTTGTTCCCTGCATCCCCCTCCCCCAAGCCTCACTGTGTTTTTCTGAGAGCTGGCTTTGTGTGAAATAACAGAGTTAATTTGCTTTTGCTGAGGTGACAAACAATCCATCTTACACCCACCTTCTATGAAAAAAATCCAACTTTGCAAAGTTTTGTCATTTGTTGTGAAGAGAACTGGATTAGGTGATGTTTATAAGCTCGGAAGCGTCGCTTCGGGCTGCGACTTTAACCAGTTAGCATGGCACTAGTACAAAGAAACAATAAACTCCCATCTGAACAGAAAGTTTGAGTAAACAAGCCAATGGTGAGAGAAGGAGAGTTTATCATTTTGACAAAACTGTTTTCAGTTAAAAAGGACTGAGTGAAAGTAACCTGGTAGGGGAAATACTTATGTGATCTCCTGCTGATATTGTAACCTCTGTAGGCATAGACAGCAGTAAGATATTTTTTTGTAATTGGTCACTAGGTTTGCATACATCTCAGGAGGGATTTTGGTCAATTCCAGTTTACAGAAATTCTAAATCCTTTAGTTTTTATTTTTGCAGCTGCTTGGCAACTCAAAGCCTCAACTCCTACAGAGTTTCTATGGGACTGAAGTCTGGAGACTTGCTTCAGACCACTTCATGACTAGTGTTTCTTCTTTAGCCACTCCTTTGCTGTCTTGGCAGTATGTTTCTGGGTCGGTAACATGCTGGAAGACCCAGCTATGACCCATTTTCAGTGTTTTGGCTGATTGAAAATCTTCATGTCTAGGATTTTGCAGTACATGACCATGTCCAAAAATAAATAAATAAATAACCCTACTATGGCAATGCTGTATTTTGGGTTAAATTAGCATTTATCTTCCTGCAAACACAGCAGGTTGGTTTGATAACTTATAGCTTGATTTTGTGCCTTATTGAACAGGAAGATCTTGTGGGTGCTACAAGGTTTCAATTCATTAGTTCCAATCGTGTTCTTGGTGACTGTGGTCCAAACTATTTCAGATCGGTCAGATCTGACCAGATCAGACCTCTCCTCCACACTAGTCCTCAGCACCAGTACACCTCAGGGCTGTGTCCTCAGACCACTTTTGTACTCTCTATTCATGCATGGTTGTACCGACAGGTAAAGCTCAAACGTCATCTTCAAGTCGCTGATGACACCACCATCTCAAGCTTCATCACCAACAATGACAAGAGTGCCTACAGGGATGAGGTGAAATCGCTGACCAGTTTGTGTCAAGAAAATAACCTCTCTCTGAATGTCAGCAAAATGAAGGAAATGATAGTGGACTTCAGGAAACAGTGTGGAGGCCAGCACTCCACCGTCTACATAAACAATGCTGAGGTGGAGCAGGTCAGGTCAAGTTCCTCGGCGTTCACATAACTGAGGATTTGTCCTGGACTTTACACACAAACACTGTGGTCAAGAAAGCCCGACAAAGACTCTACTTCCTAAGGAGACTAAAAAAATTTGATACGAACGCCAGCGTCCTCACTAACTTTTATAGGTGCACCATTGAGAGCCTGCTGACAGGCTGCATCACAGGGTGGTATGGGAACTGCATCAGTCAGAACTGGAAAGCTCTACAGAGGGTGGTACAAACAGCAGAGGACATCACTGGTAGCAGTCTCCACACCATCCAGGGTATCTACCACAGCCGATGTCTATGTAAAGCATGTAGCATCATTAAGGACCACACCCACCCAGCACAAGGACTCTTCCATCTACTTCCCTCAGGCAGACGATACAGGAATCTGTCATCGTGCACAAAATGACTCGAAGATAGTTATTACCCACAAGCTGTCAGATTATTGAACTATTAACAATAACATTGCACTAAACCACATCTGTGACAACTAATATGTTTATTGCCACTGCATTATATGGCTGTATCATGTATGTCACTCACTACCTGTGCAATAACCTGTCACACAACCTGTGTAGTTTGTTAGTTATGTGCAATATACAGTATATCATGTACATTTAAACTTATGTTACTACCTGTGAAATACTTATTTATACTAATTCATCCTACTTGCACTGTTATATTCTACCATGTTGTCATTTACTATATTTCTTTTGGACCTTATAAATATATTTCTTTTTTACTTTTTGGTAATTTAATTTGTACCCTTATTACACACTTTAATATTTCTTTTTTTTTAGCTAATTGAATCAGCTCTTCTCATCCTGAACATTTCATTTCATTGTTGACCATGTTGATCTGCATATGACAAATAAACAACAGAACATCTGTGTATCCAAGAGGTTCGAAATGGTAGACAGTTCATCTGTGAAAAAGTGTGCTTTATGCACATGATGACATGCGATCAGGAGAGTTTGTAGTTGATTGACTGATCGATTGTACTCTGTGCGCCAATTCAGCACATAACAAATCTGTGATGGTCAGAAGTTTGTCTGGATTGTTTGGATTCAAATACTTATTTAACTCAGTCAATTTCAAATAAATTTGTCACTCCTATAGAACCTGTTTTTTTATTTTCTGATATTAAGTATGTCTTTTAAAATAAGGAATGGTGGTGCAAAAGTTAGAGAAGGTGGGCCTGTGATCAGAAGATTGCTGGTTCAACTCCCAGTACTGCCAACATCAAAATGGGGGTGGGATAGGTGAAGCACCCACACCTGCCTCCAACCTCATTTGCCCCATTATGGGCCCTTGAGCAAGGCCCTTAACCCCCAGGCTCCCCAGATGGTAGCTCCCTGCTCCACACAGAGGGCTGTGGTAGCTCCAGAAGGAAGGACGGGAATCTGGCATAAAAATAATTGCCAAGTCTTCATGCAACTTAGTTTGCTGTGGTGACCACTAAAGAAGGGACCAGCTGAAAGAAAAAAACAAGAAAAAAGTATGTCTTTTAAAATGAAGCTACCTAATTAGAGACTGCAGTGGGGAAAAAAATACAAAATCAGCAGAAGATGAAAAATGTATGTCCCCCACAGAAGGAGAAACAACTTGTGCTTTGGTGTTTTTTTTATTTAAAAAAATTGAAATTAATTTAAAATGAAGGTGCATTGATCTTCCATTGCAAATATTTTTTACCCTGTTAAGAAACAAAGAGTGGAATTGGAAATACCCACCGTCCATCCATAGTTTTGTCTTGTGAACTGGATAACTTGAAAATAAGCAAGCTACCAACTTCCATTTTGGTGTGTGGCTGCACCAAGACATATGACAGGTCTGTATTGAAAATTTGGTTGCCATGATCAAAAATTGGGTTGCCATGTCAAAATCCAAGATGGCCAGCACCATGCTGAGCCTATGCTATAAACTGACCACTCCAATCATTTGAGGAAACTATGCTTCCTAGTTTTATATTGCTTAAAAGTATAGTTTCCTCAAATGATTGGGATGGCTGAAGATTAACCTATGGTGGCCAAGGCCACCATTGGCCACCTCCTGGTTCCGACATTATGCCTGGTCGAGGATATAATTGCTCCCTCCACTCACCAGGATCCGTCACTCTGCACCGCCTCCAACAAGCAACAAAGCAAACAAAAGAAAAATGACCTCTGTTATTTTACAGTGCAACTCCTACCCACTTGAATGTCTTGTACAAAACACATTAAGGTTTACTTGCATTCCCTGTTCAATTCCAGTCTAGAAAAACACTCATCTTGAAAACTACCAACATTCACTATTCAAATCTCTCAGCGACAGAGGACATTGGCACAACGCTTGTTGTATATGAAAAATATCTAATTCTCCAGGAACATTTTTTTCACTAATTGAACAAAAGTATGAAACAACTACTGAGGTTGCAGCTTTTTACAGAAGATAAGTCAAATTTCACCACTACTGGGAATATACCTTTTAAAATTAGTTAATGGCAAATGTTTTTCTTACATCCTTAAGTCCTTGCCAGTGATTCATTATACATTTGGTCTGGTCTGTCTTTCTGCTGCAGGCTTGTCGGTGTTGCGGTCAAATGAAGACCAGGCCCCTGTCATGCAGAATAAATTTATGGGTGACATTGAGGAGCTGGCAGCCAGTTACGAGCGCAAACTCATTGAGGTAAGTGTCGACTCTGTTTATGCTTCAGCATTCACAAGTTATTAAAGTCATACACATATGCAATGTGCAGCTGGACATTTTTACTTCCAACAATAGTAATAATTTAAAATACATGTCAGACTGATTTTGGTGTAGTGGATTCAGAAAATAAAAGGCTAAATGTTGCTGTTACACTCATTAGATGCTTCATCTCCACTTCATTCCTAATACACATCTGAAGGCCTTGTCAAGACCCAACAAAGATCATCTACTGTATTTTCCACTTTATAAGTCACCGTTTTTTGCACAATTTACATGCCCTGTGACTTATAGGCCGAAGCAACATATTTATGGATTTTTTTTCCCATATTTATAAACCAATTATTGGCTGATATGACTGTTTTCATTCATTATGACTGAATAAAATAAAAATAAAAATTGAACAGTACCACTTTCAGCCACTACATGGCAGCAGAGTAGTAATATCAGTATGGTAAGCCGTTGTATCATGTAATAGATAAACTTGGCTAGAATGACAAATTCAAAAAAGTTCAATACAAAAACAACTGGGCTTTATTTACTATACTTTATACTTGAATGATAAACATGTAATAACTGGTAAACAGAAGCTGGTGAAACTAATGATTTAACTTTCTCTGCTTTTGTTATGAACTCGTACAAAAATCTTATTTGTTTGAGGAGGAACTTTACTCTTCATTCTACTTTTTATTCAGTTTACTTCACTGAGATGGATGAATACAATATTTACATTTGTGTTTCACTCGCTGGATAATCTGCTATAGCCAAACTTTTATTTTTTATTTTTAGTTCAAACAGAACAAGACGTCTGCCAAATTTCAGTCGAAGGCCTTGCTCTTGCTGCACAGCGTTAGATGTTCACTGTATAGCTCATCCAAATTACAAAAGTGATGTTTTGCATTGAGATATACCAAGATTCTCAAAGAGAAAAAAAAAACAGAAAAGCAATTTTTTTTGTGTTTAAGCCTCTCAAGCTATAAAGAAGAAAGTTCTTCTTTAGATACTTCGTAAACCTAAAAAAAACAGAAAGGGGATTTTCTGCAGCTCACTGAGTTAAACGTGAGACGTGATGTTAAACATTGCCAAGAGAAATTCCCTGAGCTGGTTCTTCACAGAAACATCAATTGCAGCGAATGAAAAAAACGTTCTAATAATTGGACACGAGCCGTAATGCTGCCCGCTGTGCGAGATTTAATGAGCGTTGAGTCCAGTTTCCTGTTCGACTGACCAAAGAGGCTACTCTACCTTTAAATGCATATTCCCATGTGCGTGTGTGTGTGGAGGGGGGTAGGGGGACATGAATATTTAAACGAAGGTCTTCTATTTCTCTGATAAGAAATAACTTTGTCCATATTTTCCCAAATGACTTATTCACTTATTTATGCTCGCATCAGTACGGTGCATTTTTTATGGTGTTTACTTATTTATTTGCTCATTTGCTCAGCTGTCGTTTGTGATCGGGCTTCCACAGCAAGCGAGGACGGGGTCTGGAAACAGCCATGGAGTTTCCTAACCAAACGCGTGGGCAGTTTCATATTAATAATCATGTCATGTAAAAACATACATTTTCCTGGCCACTGTTGAGTAATGAGTTGCGGAAATGGTGCAAAACGCGATTGTGAGGCCCTGCTTGCATCTTGTTAGGCTAACACGTACAAAAAGAAGAAACATCTGAGATGCACGTTCAAGAGAAATGTCACTCAAATGATAGATTTAGAATGTTATTGTTTTAGTTGACCACAATTTGTTTAAATTTGGAGTGACTATACAATTTAAACAAACAAGATGCTGGAAATGTTGTAAAGTGTGTATAAGTGTTTGCAGTTATCTATAAATGAGAGGCCTACTCAGACTCATGAATTCAGTGATTTACATGAGAAGCGGTTCACACGTCTCCAAGTCTCCCTTCAGCGCCGGAGATGAAATCTGCCCGGCCACGTTATTGATTTTAGAAAATGTCACATCAAGTCTTGTTAGATACATACAGACCTGGAAGAGACAAATAAATATTGGACTGGGCTCAGCTGCCTGCATTAACCCGGAAAGCTGGCCTGCATTTGTGATCTGTTTAAGTTTTAATTTAATGTTGCCGATCCAGGATATTGACTTAGAATTTGTTTACATTTGAGCAAAAATCTCCAGGCGTGTAGTGCTCTTTGCCTGCTGTATGCTGGTCTTTTTATGTGTCTGGGCCAGCTGCGCACAAGGAAGAGAAAAGTCAAAAGAAATTATCCAAGCTAATGTACTTCAACAGTTTAAAAAAATAATAATTTCAACTACTATATACATGTATATGTGTGTTATTGTTTTTAAAAAGAACAAAAACTACAAACCGGATTCCAAAAAAGTTGGGACACTAAACAAATTGTGAATAAAAACTGAATGCAATGATGTGGAGGTGCCAACATCTAATATTTTATTCAGAACAGAACACAAATCACAGATCAAAAGTTTAAACTGAGAGAATGTATCATTTTAAGGGAAAAATCTGTTGTTTCCAAATGTCATGGCATCAACAAATCCCCAAAAAGTTGGGACCAGTCCATTTTTACCACTGTGTGGCATCCCCCCTTCTTACAACACTCAACAGACGTCTGGGGACAGAGGAGACCAGTTTCTCAAGTTTAGAAATAGGAATGCTCTCCCATTCATGTCTAATACAGGCCTTTAACTGTTCAATCGTCTTCGGCCTTCTTTGTCGCACCTTCCTCTTTATGATGCGCCAAATGTTCTCTATAGGTTAAAGATCTGGACTGCAGGCTGGCCATTTCAGTACCCGGATCCTTCTCCTACGTAGCCATGATGTTGTGATTGCTGCAGAATGTGGTCTGGCATTATGGTGTTGAAAAATGCAGGGTCTTCCCTGAAAGAGATGACGTCTAGATGGGAGCATATGTTGTTCTAGAACCTGAACATAGTTCTCTGCATTAATGGTGCCTTTCCAGACATGCAAGCTGCCCATGCCACAAGCGCTCATGCAACCCCATACCATCAGTGATGCAGGCTTCTGAACGGAGCGTTGATAACAACTTGGGCTACTTTTGTCCTCTCTGGTCCGGATGACATGGCGTCCCAGTGTTCCATAAAGAACTTCAAATCGTGACTCATCTGACCACAGAACAGTCTTCCATTTTGCCACACTTCATTTTAAATGACCCCTGGCCCAGTGCAAACGTCTGAGCTTGTGGAGCTTGCTTAGAAATGGCTTCCTCTTTGCACTGTAGGGTTTCAGCTTGCAACGGCGGATGGCACGGTGGATTGTGTTCACTGACAATGCTTTCTGGAAGTATTCCTGAGCCCATTCTGTTATTTCCTTGACAGTGGCATTCCTGTTTGAGGTGCAGTGACGTTTAAGGGCCCGGAGATCACGAGCATCCAGTAGAGTTTTACAGCCTTGACCCTTATGCACAGCGATTGTTCCAGATTCTCTGAATCTCTTGATGATGATAACTTAAAAGTCTTTGCTATTTTACGCTGGGTAACACCATTCTGGTATTGCTGCACTATCTTTCTGCGCAACAATGGTGGAATTGGTGATCCTCTTACCATCTTGGCTTCTGAGAGACACTGACACTCTGAGAAGCTCTTTTTATACCCAATCATGTTGTCAATTGACCTAATTAGTGTTAATTGGTCTTCCAGCTGTTCGTTATATGCTCAATTTCCTTTTTCCAGCCACTTATTGCTACTTGTTCCAACTTTTTTGGGATTTGTTGACACTGTGAAATTTTGAATCAACATATTTTTCCTTTAAAATGTTACATTTACTCAGATTAAACTTTTGATCTGCCATCTATGTTATATTACAAATAAAATATTGACATTTGCCATTTCCATATCATTGCATTCAGTTTTTATTCACAATTTGTTTAGTGTCCCAACTTTTTTGGAATCTGATTTGTAGTTTTAAAGACCAAAAATATCCATGCTCAATAATTCAGGTATACAGTCCAACATTTTTCAGACATGTCATCTGGACAGAAGGGTTCATCAGTCAAGTAAACGCACAACACAAAACAGATTCTTCCCCCAAACAGCTTACTCCAAAGTTGTGTATGTTTCCTTGACTGATGAAGCCTTCTGGATGGAAGGTGAAACGATTCAGCAAAAATAGAAACTGTCCAGATGACCTGACTGAAAAATGTTAGTTTTAAAGAATTTGATACAAAGGTTAAACCCTTATAAGCTGCTATCAGCTAAAGAGATATTTTAAAGTAAGTTTTTTTTTAGCAGTTCTGAACCTATAATATTTTTACCTGTTGTAAGAAGCTCTTTGAATGCCTCAATTTGGAGAAATAGAGTTAAGGTCAGACAGAACTATTGAGCTACAGGCTAGTCTGAATGCAGCCAAGATCAAAGTGAATTACTGCAGCCTTTACACACTTCACAACAATCTTTCAAAGATTCAAGGTTCTTTATTGTCATTCGCATCACATGTGGTACATGAGGTGGAACAAAATTGTGTACTCAATGTCCCACTTACATCCAACAAAGGTATAAAATATAAAAGAAAAACCGTAATAAGATCTAAGATATGAACTAAGAAAAAGGTTAACTAAAAATTCACTAAGAACTAGTAGTATAAAAACAATACGCTGAACAGCAGCACGAACATGAGTCTGTGTGAGCAGATGAGTACGAATGAACACAGCAGCATGAAACAGATCAGCAGCAACATGAAACAGATCAGCAGCAACATGATGTGATTTTTTTCACAGTGATTATTCTAGTTAGATATTTGTGAGTCCAACAGCCTCGGGGTAGAAGCTGTTCCTCAGTCTAGTGGTTCGTCCCCAAGAAACCCCCCTCCTGAAGGACTTGGGCGGGTGGAGGGCGGCACTGCAAGGGTGGAGGGCCAGAGGAAACACAAGGAACACAAGGAACTGACAAAAACTAAGGCAAAACACAAGAGATCTAAATGGTCAAGAGACCGTCCCTAAAGTCATTGTTCAGGTGGGCGGCCGGGAGGCCGTCCATCACGGGACCAACGCTCTGGGGGGCGGCCGGGAGGCCGTCCATCACGGGACCAACGTTCCGGGGGGCGGCCGGGAGGCCGTCCATCACGGGACCAACGTTCCGGGGGGCGGCCGTTAGGCCGTCCAACACATAGGACCTTGGAGGCCGCGGCAGGCGGCGTAGACAACTTGGAGGCCGCGGCAG
>NC_056514.1:20146120-20149288 GCF_014905685.2 Nematolebias whitei | reverse complement strand
GCCGCGGCAGGCGGCGTTGACCACTTGGAGGCCGCGGCAGGCGGCGTAGACGACGAGGAGGCCGCGTCAGGCGGCGTTGACGACGAGGAGGCCGCGTCAGGCGGCGTAGACGACGAGGAGGCCGCGTCCAGCGGCGTAGACGACTCGGAGGCCGCGTCCGGCGGCGTAGACGACTTGGAGGCCGCGTCCGACGGCGTAGACGACTCGGAGGCCGCGTCCGGCGGCGAAGACGACGAAGAGGCCGCGTCCGGCGGCGAAGACGACGAAGAGGCCGCGTCTGGCGGCAAAGACGACGAAGAGGCCGCGTCTGGCGGCAAAGAGGTCTTGGAAGACGCGTCTGGCGGCGAAGAGGCCTTGGAAGCCGCGTCGGGCGGCGAAGAGGGCTTGGAGTCCACAGCTGGTGGCGAAGAGGGCTTGGAGTCCACAGCTGGCGGCGAAGAGGGCTTGGAGTCCACAGCTGGCGGCGAAGAGACCCCGGAGGAAGCGTCTGGCGGCGAGGAAAGCGTAGAGGCCAAGTCTGGAGGCGTAGAGGACTTGGGGCACTGGAGAACCACAGCGTGCAACAACCATGGAGGCGACCCCTCTGGAGATGCGGAGGGCGCCGACCCCTCTGGAGATGCGGAGGGCGCCGACCCCTCTGGAGATGCGGAGAGCGCCGACCCCTCTGGAGACTTGGAGAGCGCCGACCCCTCTGGAGACTTGGAGAGCGTCGACCCCTCTGGAGACTTGGAGAGCGTCGACCCCTCTGGAGACGTGGAGAGCGTCGACCCCTCTGGAGACGTGGAGAGCGTCAACCCCTCTGGAGACGTGGAGAGCGTCGACCCCTCTGGAGACGTGGAGAGCGTCGACCCCTCTGGAGATGTGGAGACCTGTAGCTTTGCAGCAGACGGCGAAGGGACCTGTAGCTCTGCAGCAGACGGCGAAGAGACCTGAAGCTCTGCAGCAGACGGCGAAGAGACCTGTAGCTCTGCAGCAGACGGCGAAGAGACCTGGAGCTCTGCAGCAGACGACGTAGAGACCTTCGGTGCGGTGAAGTTGATGGGTGCTGGATGAGTAATGGTGACCTTGGGTGTGCTGAGTTTCCTAGTTTCTATTAATAATTTATTGTACTCCGGGAGCTGAACGAGACCGGGCCATGAAAGCAAAAACTTCTCCATCAGTGAAAATATTACTTCTGAGCTGTCTGGGTTATTTTTAGCAGTAGTGAATGAATCTAATAGTGACTGGTTAATGAAAGCGAGATCCTGGGGTGAATAGGAGATTGATGGGCCAGTATCTTTAAGTGAGGGTGTGGAGTCAGGTGTCGCCCCCACCGGAAACCTGAGAGGTGGGGCGGCGGAACACGCCCCCACAGAGTCACTGGAAGAATGCCCCAGAGGTACAGTCAGACCGGGTTGGACAGCCGCGGCGCGATGTGACGGCGAGAGGCCGGACTCCGCCCCCACCAAGAACCTGGAGGGTGAGGCCACGGAATCCGCCCCTGTAACGTCAACCGGACCGGACCCGCCGAACCGAGCAGAAGTGGACCAGAGCCCCCGTGGGACGTCAGACCTCGCCCCCACCGAAAACCTGAGAGGTGAGGCGGCGGATCCGGCTCCCACAGAAACACCAGAACCAATTCTAAAATTCTGCTCAGCCGACGAAACCGGCCCGGTCGCCGCGGGCTGCCTTCGGGACCGCTTCCTACCTCCCCGGCGACGACGGGTGAGTCGAGGGACCGGAACAAAACCGAACTCCTCCTCGATCTCTTCGTCCTCCCCCGACGTCCATCCCGAGTAGCCGGGCGAGGCGGACTCAGAAACCGTGGTGCGGTGGCTTCCCCGGTACTGAGCTCTGTCCTCCTCGAGGACCAGGAGTGGAGAGGACAGGATTTCCACCTCCTGTTCATGACATCCTTGTGGGCGGACGGGCCTAGTCCAAAACCCGCCGCACCGGATTGTGGATTTACTCATCTTGAGAGGCTCGGAGGAGAAAAAGAAAAAAGGTGAGCTGCCGAGAGAGCCCTGCCCGCTGGGTTCTAATGTGTGGTCACGTCGTAATGTCAGGGTTTGGTGGACAGGAACGAACCCAGTGGTGCAGACAGGACTCAACTCGACGAGGCAGCGACACTTACAAAAATTAGAAGACTCAGGAGGGATACTCAAACGGGACTCAGGAAGCTCAGGAATACTCAGGAGACACAGGAGAACACTGAAGACCCAAACGAATACGACGCGACGAGGAACAAGACAGAACAGACAGCTTTTATACAAGGACAAAACGAGACGTGATTACAAACAGCTGTGACGAGACAAGGGTGACACCAATTAAACTGAAGAGAACACACAAGGGAAACACAGACACAAACCGAGTCCACCAAATGGTACCATCCTTACACTATTCTATTCTATTCTATTCTATTCTATTCTATTCTATTCTATTCTATTCTATTCTATTCTATTCTATATCTATGGTTATGGTTATGGTGACAGTAGATAACTTACCATACCATACTATACCATACCAGTTTTATTTATAAAGCAATTTAACCATCCGCAGGAACAAAGTACAGTCAATAAAATAGAACCCAGCTTCAAAATAGGCAAACAATGCAACCCCTGTTTATTAAAAAACAAATTATATTGCTAATGAACAAAAACTGATTTGTGGTTCATTAGTGTTATATGTTGGTTTGAAACCTTTTGAACCGTATTTCCCCTCACAGCTCAGGTTCAAATGCAACTCTGGTCATATTATTTGTGTTTGAAAGATAATTTGCCTTGACAGCTCTTGACAGGTTGGGGAATAAGAGCATCTTTTTAAGGTACAGGTGACTGCAGCACTTACCCTCTTCCCCATCATTCCGACAGTATGGGACTCACTTAACACTTCTCGGATGGTGCGGTGTGGTATGTAAGAGTAGAAACATGTAACCTGCAAAACTGGTGCCCTGTCCTCATTACATCAGGAAACAGGTTTTTGATGGGTTTTTCTTCTTGTCAATTTATCAGTGCATCTCCAGCAATCTATTTAAACATTTTGTAATTATTTTTCTGTGAATTCTTATAGTTCTTGTCTTTAATTCTACCCAGCCATCAATTGAATTCTTGGGGATTCCATTTTCTTTTTCTTTATTTTACTCTTTCAGTAACTGAGGAATGCATTTTCTTTTACTTTTTAATTGCATCT
>NC_056514.1:20126705-20141120 GCF_014905685.2 Nematolebias whitei | reverse complement strand
ATGTGCTCATTCTTTGCTTCTTCTCATGGTCTCATTGTATAATTTTTCCCACTTTTTTTAGAGTGGACAGCACAGCCTGTGATGTCTATATTGGTCCACTCTCACACTCTTTTCTTCCTTTTTAATCTCCCAACCATGTCTCTTCCTGTTCAGAAGTGAGTGTGTTTAAACCGAGTCAGAGACACAGATAGAAATGTAAGTTGTATTTAGATGTACAAAATGTACAGACATCCACAATATTGACTGAGTTCTTGTCCAGGTTATGATGCTTTGATGAGCTTTTGATACCCTGTGATCATGCCTCACATGTGTCACAAATTTTTTAAAAAGTAAATAATTTTCCATTATAAGTTGTGGAGCACTGTCCACTGTCAAATTATGCATTCTTAATTTCAGAAGAATTGCATATTTTAATTTGGTGTTCTGACTGGATGGATATGATTTAGTCGACCAAAATATTACTTGAAAAAGTTTAACATTATTTCTATTGGAAATATTTTCAATGTTCAGATGAATACAGTTACGTAAGCAAATTATTGTTAAATAAAACAGTTTTGAAGTGTTAGCTTAGCAGTAGTGGGCAGCTGATGCTCTGATCAACCTTTTTCCAGAGTGAATTGTGAGGCCTTACCATATATCTTATTGATGTACTGAACTGATTAAAAAAAAAACAATAATAATTAAATAACTTGGCCTTTCTTGATAAAATACGTACTGTTTTGCCTGCCTTGTTGCTTGCTAAGGTTTTACCTATTGATCTTGCATGATCTGTTAGTTCTCAGAAAATGTTGGAGATGACATCTGGTTACTCTACTCCAAAGTTTTAGCTCAGTATTTGGAAAATTGACAGAATTATACCTATTTTTGTGTTTGCAAAGGTCATTTAGCTGTGCCATATTCTTTTCGTTTTACTCCTAAATTTCATCAGTTCAGTTGAAGACTAACCTGCATAAATAAAGGTTGAATGAATGTGGCTATATATTTAAAGAACAAAACTACATCTGACCAAGAGCTCTTGGACAGAGCTCGTGTAATTTGAGACCTCATTGGTCTCTCCAAATATTTGCACCTCACTTTAAACCTAGTTTAAATCTGAATACAACTCTGACTCTTAATGGTGCTAACTAGTAGTGATAATGGGGTTTTTATTGTACACAATATATGTGTACATATATGTGTATGTATATTTTCATGTGTACACAATTTCGTTGTACCACATGTGCTGTGTATGACAAATAAATAACCTTGAATTATGTTCTGTTGTTGGTTCTTGTGTGTAATAATAATAATAATAATAATAATAATAATAATAATGTGTTATGTATTGTCATCATTGTATGTTCCTATACAATGGTGAAAGTGGCTCTCTGCATTTAACCCAGCCACCACCAGGTGGAGCAGTGGGCAGCTATGGAAATCGCCCAGGCAGCAACTGGGTATAAGGTGTCCTGCTCAGAGACACTACAATATATGTAATGACCAGGGATCGAACCTGGGACCTTCGAGTCCTGAGTCGGCTGCCCTGCCCCATACCATCTCAGCCCCCTTATGATGAATGTAGAGCGTGTCAAACGAGAATTTCTGCCACAGTTTGATAGACAATAAAGTCTTGTCTTATCTCATCTTATCTTCCAAATCCTCATATTTGCCATTCAAGAAAACTGCAAAAGTTGTAAACAGAGTTTAAAATTTACCCCAAATTTGTCTAAGATTTGGTTAAAATAGGAGATAAAAAGTATAGGTGCTGTACTCTTTGTAACCTCTGAAACAGATCTCTCAATCCTCTTCTATTTTAGCATCACTATTCATTTTCTCTCCCCTTCATTTCAACCTCTTTTTACTCCTTCACATTTATTGTAGGCATCCAACCTAATTGGGATTTTTTTGGTTTTGGGTCAGCTATTCCACCAGTGACCCTGTTCTCCTCCTTTCTTTGCATATTTTATTGTTGTTTTTTGGAGGTCAGGGGTTTCTGAGACTATTTTATTCAAACCAGCTGAGCGTGCTACAGCTCAGATCAAATCATACACTGAGGGAGAGGAATGGGGAAAAAACCCTAAGAGATTCTGTGAAGATGAGAAAATGAAGAGAGGGGGAGGATAAGGCATAATCCATCAGATTGTGGGCATGAAGGCCTTTGAACTGTGTTGCAGAGAGGGTTTGTGGGGTCACCGTCTCATGGGCGGTAGGTAGTGAGATGCATTGTAATGACTAGGTTGTGCCGACACATCATCCTAAAGCTGTTCTTTAGGCTTGACAAAGTAACTGTGTGCTCTGTCTAACCCCTATTTCCACACATTTTAGGTAATGAACATTTACTAAGGCATGAAATGTGCTCTTTAGACTTGCATCAAATTGCATAAAAATATTTAAGTAGAAGCTAATGATAGCGGAGCTAAGGCATATATCTTCTAGCATTTTTGACCACATTTACAGTAAATGATTTAAACCCTCTTTGCACATAAAATAGAAAGAATATTCAAGCCACTGTTTTTTAGGGAATGTGTTAAATAATTTTCTATTGACCTGGCTGTAAAATCTAAAAGGGGTTAGTTATCAAGCTAATTGACCAGTCTGGCAACACAACTGGCTGTTGAGCAGGTAAGGCTTCCAGGACCACAGGCTTCTCAAATTACCAGAGTAATGGTTGCCAGTAGGTGAAGTGACTTCTTGACAATAAAAACCCAGTGTTAAACCCAAAGTGACCATATTATGTTGTTATTCCTGTTTTGTAGTACAGATTGCTGGTGGAGGCTCACTGGGAGGTGTTGGCATTAAAGTTCAACACTCTACTTAAAATGCAGCTTGTACAAGCAGGAAAGAGAAGATAAGCTGCTTTTTAAAAAAGTTTAAACATTATCTTAAGTTTTAAATAATCTTTTAGGCTCTGACAAAGACGATCTAATGATGTTTTAATGTTGTCTGCATGGTGGTCTGTCTGTTAGCAAAATATCTTATAAACCATTGGTTGGATTTTAATGAAACTCTCAGAAAGTAATCGTTGGATGCACATTTACAACTGATTACCTTTTAGATCGCACTCAATTAAGAGGGCTGCCACAGCTAATCAGCATTAGCAAACACAAATTTGGCTATGAACAAGTCGGAGTCAGATATTCTTTATTTTCATTCCACCACATGTGGTACATGTGGTGGAATGAAAATTATGTACTCAGGGTCTCAGTTACATCCAACAATAAAATGTAAAATAAAAACAGTAATAAGATCTAAGATATGAACTAAGAAAAACATCAACTAAATATACACTAAGCACTCATAGCATAAAAACATTAAACAATATGCCGAACAGCAGCACAAACTGTCTGTGTGAGCAGATGAGTATGAATGAACACAGCAACATGAAACAGATCAGCAGCAACATGAAACAGATCAGCAGCAACATGAAACAGATCATCAGCAACTTGATGTGATTTTTCACAGTGATTATTCTGGTTAGAGATTCATAAGTCTAACAACTTCAGGGTAGAAGCTGTTCCTCAATTTAGTGGTTCTACATTTAATGCTCCTCAACCTCCTTCCTAAGGGGAGCGGGGCAAAAAGTGTTTGTGCTGGGTGAGTGGGGTCTTTCATGATGCAGGTGGCTCTCTTCCTGCATCTTTAGGTGTAGATGTCTGTGATGGTGGGGAGACTGACTCCAACAGTTTTCTGTGCAGCCTTCACCACTCTCTGCAAAGCTTTTCTTTCTGCAGCTGTGCAGCCTCCATGCCACACGTTGATGCTGGAGCACAGGATGCTCTCCACTGCACACCTGTAGAAGGAGGTGAGGACTGAGCTTCACAGACCAGCTCGTCTCAGCCGCCTGAGGAAGTAGAGTCTCTGATGAGCTTTCTTGATCAGGCTGGTGGTGTTGTTGCCCCAGTTGAGGTTGTCATTCAGGTGTAAACCCAAGTACTTGTAGCTGGAGACCACTTCCACCACATATCAACTTATGCTTTTTTGGGGGGAGGGTTGTTCCTTCTGAATTCCATGACTATCTCTTTCATCGTTTTCACATTGATGTGAAGGTTATTCTCTTTGCACCAGCATGCCACATGTTCCACTTCCTGCCTGTAGCTGGACTCATTGTTGTTTGTGATGCATCCCACCACCGCTGTATCATCTGCAAACTTTACAATGTGACAGCCTGGATGGGTAGATGCACAATCATACGTGAGCAGAGTGAACAGGAGGGGGCTCAGCACACATCCCTGCGAGGAGCCAGTGCTGAGGGTTATGATGGAGGAAGAGAAGTTGTGGATCCTCACTAACTGGGGTCTGTTTGTTAAGAAGTCTAGACCCAGTTGCAAATGGAGGGGCTTAGTCCTAGTGTGAGTAGTTTGTCCATCAGGGTTTGGGGGATCATGGTGTTGAAGGCAGACATGAAGTCCACAAAGAGCATACGGATGTAAGAGTCTTTCTGCTCCAGGTGGTTGAGAGCAGTGTGGACCACAGAGGAGATGGTATCCTCTGTTGATCGGTTCTCATGGTATGCATACTGATGAGGGTCCTTGTTGATGTTGATGGTTGCTTTGATGTGAGTCATGACCAGTTTTTTGAAGCATTTAGCGACTATTGGGGTGTGGGCTACTGGCCGATAGTCATTCAGACCAGTCACTGTAGAGCTCTTTGGGACTGGGATGATGGTGGCAGTCTTCAGACAGGTGGGAACTGTTGTCAGGGTGAGGGAGGAGTTAAAGATGTCTGCCAGCACCTCTCAGAGCTGATCGGCAGAGTCTTTCAGCACCTTCCCTGGATGTTGTCTGGGCCGGTTGCTTTGTAAGGATCAATCCTCTGAAAGTACTCTTCACTTCGGCTGAGGTCACTTTGAAAAGCTCTTCTTCCGGTGGTGAGGTGAGTCCCTCAGTCAGTCTGTCTGTCCTGGTCTGGTTTGGAGATTGTTTACATGAAAAATTAGATCTTGATGATTGTTGATTGAAGACGCCTGCTTTGAGTAACAGTAGTTGAGATGCTAAAACACACACTGACAAATTAAAAAAAAAAGTTGCTAATATTTTCACTGTATTATTCAAGAATGTAAATTTTTATTTTATTTTTTTACCGTTATGCAGCCATGTTTTGAGAAGTGAGTTTATACCAACACACAGCTACATCATCTGGCCAAAGTTTTGTTATAGCCTGTGATGAATTGTATGAATTCTGTCAGATTATTGTCAACTCTGTTCTCTAAATTGAACGCGTTTACTTTCATTACAATGCACATGGCAGTATTGTGCACAGCAATAGATGACATAAAGACTTCCTAATCCATCCTGAGAGGGGGATGAAGGAAGCAATTTATGTGAAAAGGGAAAAGCCATAACAGAGGAGGGGGCCTCAGATTTCAACTTTCAAAAACCTATAATGCAACTTTAAGACAGATTCCCAGCCAGTTTTCACACCTGATGGGAACAGAGGGGTCTCATCTGTGAATTAGAGTAACAAAGACCTTAAGAAACCCCTACTGTTAAGGTGTTGAGGTGTGATTTGTCAAATTTACATATGTGTGTGTGTCTTATCTCACTCAGCTTTATAACCTGAGTCTCTCACTCACTGCTCATTGAATTGAAAAAGCTCCTCAGATGAGGAGTGTTGTATTTTGGAGCTGACTGTGGGTCGTCAGTCACTGCAGCTAGCTACTGCTAGCCGTTGGGCCTTAGGCTTCCTCTCGGACCCTGGACCCGCACCCAGCCCCCACCACTTCCTCCGGCTCTATCTCCCTCAGAAGTGGCAACTCATACTAACAAATAAATCAAGGAAGCGTGAATTCAGTTTTACCAATTATATTAAAATCAAGGCAGGAAAAGTTTACAGCGCTGGACTCTCCCATCTGTGACGCGTTACAGACCCGGAAGAAGAGCCCCGATGTCCGGTGTCATTACTTATTTATAGGGTCCTAGACTCTGCCTTCGCAGAAGGGGAGCTCAACCTGTCAGTGCATGAGGGGGCGTGACTAAGTGTGATCTCAGTGGATCTTATGTGGACTGACGTGTTAGGAAATATGAGACGGTGCTTCAAAAGCCTTTCTACGTGATGTGGCAAGCAGATCAACCTCTATTCCGTGACCGATATTGAATCCCAGGGAGACTTTTTTTAGAGTTGCTGGCCCAGTTTAACCCAGTCAGAACCGGGTCATAATTTCATTATAATCCCGTCTCTGAGCAGATCAAAACCATAGGCCCAGCCCAAAAATATCGTAACAGGAGCGAAACGTCTTCTGTTACAGTTACCAGTTGTTTTTGTATTGAACGTTTTTTGAATTCATCATGTCCTGGATGACTGAGAATCTTCACCAGCATATTCATAATCCATCCTTCTCCACTAGCAAGCTGTTTGCATTTGCCTTGAAGTGTCCCTTAAAGATAACCATTTAGCAAAATGTAATACCTTTTTTTTATTACCATAGATTCAGAAAATATTGCTGTACAGATGAAACATCTTACTGCCCGACTTTGAACCTCCCAGAGTAAGGAAGTGTTGTACTCCATGTGCTTCTCATTGCAGCTTGTTTTGGTCACTTCAGGTTTGATCGTGGTGCTGAGCTCGGAGTTTCCTGCCTGAGTTGCACATCCGCAGCTCAAGGCTGTAGATAGACTGAAGTCTAAAGCTCACAGCAACTGCCTGTCAAGAGTCTGCTTTGCTGTCTTGTCGAGTTGTCACAGGGGGGTTATAATGCTGTTTTTCTTTTTAAGATTTCTTCACTGAAAGCTTTTCAGGTTTAAACTTCTCCTGTTTGAAGGAAATTGTCAGCCAGTCTGTCATCTTCAAGACTTACAAGCTGCTGTTCAGGTTGTGGTTTTGAGAGGGGGAAGCTAGACACACGACAACGTGTGTGGGTGTCAACACACAGACACACGTGCATGCATGCACACACACGCTCAGCCGCTCTTTTAGCCTAACATTTGTCTCCACTCTTTGTTCTCTGCATCAACATTGTCAGTTTGTCGTGATGTTTTTTTTAATTTGTTGCTCATTAAATCTCTTATTCACACATTTTTTTGTTGTTGTTTTGATGTTCATAAGATTTGTGCAGATTAATTTATTTTATTTAGCTTTGGAATGGGATGAGGTCCAGACGTGAAAAAATAAATACAGTCGTTATTACCGGCCCGACAATGACCTTGCTTGCTAAAAACATATTGGCAAAGCTAGCACGTAGCTACACAGCAATTTGTTAATATAAACCAGCAAATGGTTTGTAAAAAAAAAAATGACTACACATGCTACCAATTCCACGCACACACACACACACGCACACTATTTTGCATGCATACACACATTTATTAGCTTCCTCTTCCTTGAAATTAATTGGGTTTCTTCACACTTAAAATTAATTATGTCTTATGTAATATCCTTACTGCAAAACTGCTGAAGTTGAATAAATAAAGGTGATGAATGGCTGCTGTGACAGAAAATGTCCTCTTGTCCTTCCCACAGTGGAAAATGGCTACATGTTCTTGTCTGTCCTGGACTTTTCAGGGTTTTTTTGTCCTTTTACTCCTGAATTATCATCTCATTTCACACCATAAGCTGCTTCTCTTTAACAAGCATTGATACAGTGACTCTTCAGGGTTATTTCTGAGCTTAAATCAGCTGTTTTATGTTCAAAGCTTACCATCAAGTCTATTTTATTGCTTTGCAGCTCTGTTTGATCCTGGGATTCCTAATATCCAAGTTATATAAGTTGTTTTGTGTCCAAATACTTCTTTAAAAATGTTTCAGTTGATCCAAACTGTTGCTGCCAGAGTCATAACTGGAGTTAGTAGGCAATATGACATCTCTTCAGTTTTAGCTTCTCTCCACTGGCTCCCTGTCAAATTCAGAATTTAATTCAAAATCTTACTCCTAACCTAAAAAGCTCTCGACAGACCTAAGGCAATGTGTTCAGCATATTGGTACTTCTTCCAGTTATCTAACAGTTAACAACGGTGTACCACAAGGTTCAGTCTTAGGACAAACCTTCTTCACAATCTACATAAGTAATGTAGGTCAAATCATTCCTGATGCATCCTTACATTTCTATGCTGATGATACAGTTGTTTATTGTCGAGCTAAAACAGTTGCTAAGGTTTTCCAGCTTTTACAGTCTGCTTTGACATCATCCAGTCAGATTTGTTCCACCTCAAACTTGTACTAAATGCTAAACCAAAGAGATGTTGTTTTCAAACAGGAAGTCGGTCCCAGCAGTCCTTCCTTCTATTTTATCTTCGAATGGTGTTCCTATTGAGTTTGTCGACTCTTATAAATACTCGGGTATCTTGGTCTATTCACATTTATCTTTTAAGCCTCACGCCGAAAACATAGTGAAGAAACTGAAAGTAAAACTTGGTTTCTGTTTCAGAAATAGATCCTGTCTAACTCTGAATGCTAGGAAACACCTTGTAACTGCTACGTTCCTTCCTCCATTGACTACAGTGACATTATTTACATGAATGCACCTGCAAGCAACCTGCAGACGTTAGACGCTGTCACGACCTGCTAAGATTCATAACTGGCTGTAACTACCGTACCCATCACTGCACCCTGATTTCACTGGTTAACTGGTCATCATTAATAATAATAATAATGATGATGATAATAAAAATAAACTTTATTTCTATAGTACCTTCCAACACCGCCTTGCATTGACCAAGGTGTTTACAAGATAATTCAAAGAAAAATGGAACACAATAAATCAGTTCAAATGAAAAACACAGCCAGAATCAAAGAAGGTAAAAGAAATAAAAAAAAATGCTAAATACTAAAGGTCAAACATTAAAAGCTCTTTTAGGTTTTCAGTTTGGCTTTGAACAGAACCAGATCAGAAATGGCACACAGCTCATAGGGAAGAGTATTCCAGACTGTTGGGCCTGCAACAGAAAAAGACCAGTCCCCCCATTGTTTGCACCTCGAACGAGGCACCTCCAGCAGAAATTAACTTCACACAGACTCTCTCACTGGTACATTTTCATCTTTAAATCACTTCTTGGTCTGCTGCCTTCATACATCTCCTCCTACATGTCTCTGCATGAGTGCAGCTACAGCGTGCGCTCTCAGGACATTATTACCTGCAGTGTTCCCTCAGTGAGGACTGAACTAGACAAAAGGGCCTTCTCCTACTCCGCTCCTGTTTCTTGGAACACCTTGTAAAAAGATCTGAAGCTCTCAACTTTGACCTCTAAAGGATTTTAAGCAACATCTCAGATAATGGCAAAAAACAACGCAGACATGTTCCTGTTTTTAGTATTTTCTATCGCTTTATAATGTAGCTGTTTTTGTTTAATTTTTATATAATCTCTTTCTCTTATTTTTCAATTTGTATGCTTTTTTATGATTGTCTATTGTTGTCTTTGTTCTCTACTATTGTCATCATTCTTTGTTAAAACTTGTGAGTCATTGAGGCTCAGTGGGACTAACCTGTATAAATAAAGGTTGAACTGAATAGACAATCATATAAAAAGCATATAAAATGAAAAAGTAAATAGAATAATTTATATAAAATGAAACAAAATTTCGGCTACATTATAAAGCGATGTAAAATACTAAAAAAGGAGCATGGCTGTGTTGGTTTTTCCATGAACTTAGCAGTTGTTTAAAAGCACTTCGAGAGGTCACGGTCGAGAGCTTCATATCTTTTTACAAGATATTCCAGGAAACAGGAGCGGAGTAGAAGAAGGCCCTTTTGCCTAATTCAGTCATATATAAAATAAATATATCACTGCTACTTTCAGATTTTCACCCATCGCAGGCGTCTCTGGATTGTAATCCCTGCGACAGGTTAGAAGATGGACCTGCGATCAGAAAGTTGCAGGTTCAACTCCCGGTACCGTCAACATCAAAATGTGGGTGGAAAAGTTGGAACACCCACACCTGCCTCCACCCTCATTCGCCCCACTCTGGGCCCCTGAGCAAGGCCCTTAACCTCCACCATCTGCTCCTAAACAGGTCTCTCTTAAAAATGAGTTCTCGTGGCTCAATGAGACTACCTGTATAAATAAAGGGTAAATGAAAAAAATTATGTATCACTTTTAAAGACTAAATTGTATCATGTTTAGAGGGTGAATTGAATTGCATCAAATCGGTTTTTATTGTCCATGTGACTTTATTGAATTATATCGTTGGCAGTGTATCGAGATTTGTATTGTATCAGCTAGACCAGCATTCCACAACACAAATAACCTGGGTTTATTATTACTTTTTACAATATTATAAGTAATTCATTTAAAGTTTAAACTGAAACGTCTCTGTGTCTACTGACAATCTCTGAATACTCCACTTACTCAAGGAGTGCCTTGAGTGAGAGGCTTTGTGGATTCAGGGTTTTTCTGATTGCACAGTAGAGCTCCTGATTTAGAAGCAGATCTGTGCTCCATGGTTTTATTGTGAGTGCTGCAGTCAGAAAACAAGAACAATCTGAGGGTTTTTTTGTTTAAAAGGGCTTACTATTTTCTTTATATTGTCTGTAGAATCAAAGTGGGTTGGAATTACAATAGTTTATGCATCTTATATGCTCTTATCTAAAGTGGCAGCTTTTTGCCAGTTCTCTTCATCACATTTTCTTGTCGAGAATGAAAAGATGATCTGATTTAAACATAAAAAAAGGCCAAAGATTTGTTATTATCTGTATGGAAAACGGAACAAATCATCCATACAGCAGCCCATCTTTCTGTCTTTTGTGTTGTGGTTGTCGTGGCAACTGGATCATTCTCATGAAACTTTGCTGTTGCATCACCTCTAGATGGCATCATACTGTGACAGAGCAGCAGTCTGTGTCTTGTCAGAGTGACAGGAGACAACTCTTCCAGGAGAGGTTAACATTTTTTTACTTTTTTTATTTTACATTTGCAGAGAACTTTTTTTGCCCTTTTGGGGTGGGGGGGGGGGGTGCTCTGCCATCTGATCCAACCTGTTCTGCTCACCAATCTGTCCTTCCTGCAGATTCTGTCAAGTCTCAGGTTTTGGTTGCTTTAACTTTGTGTGTGTGTCTGTGTGTGTGTGTGTGTGTGTGTGTGTGTGTGTGTCCAGAGCAACTAACGGTGGGCAAAATCTAAAATCCTTATACTGTATTTAAGGTTAAAAAATTGTACTCCAGTATGTGCTTTCTTAATATATATTATAATAATTATAATAACAAATTATGTAGAATGTAAGATTTTTTTATTGTTTAAGATTGTGTAAGATTGTTTATGTGATATAAAAAACACAAAGGCTGACAGTATTTTGTGGATTCCTGGGTATTTTTTGTGATATTTTAGGTGTTAGTCTCACCAGCTGCAGGAGGTTTCCTGTCATTCATCAGGGATAAAACGTTCTTGTCCAACAACTAACAACAACTGACATGAAATAATCTGTTACAGTTACAATTACAGTAGGCATAGGCTGACTAATTGTAAAATGGATGTTTTGTGCTTCGGGGAAAATGTCTCTAATCTCTGTTAGATAAAAAGCTTTAAAGGTTGAATGTTCTATAATTATTGTATTGTTATTTCATGTAGTTAATGCTCTGTGTCTGTGTTATAGGTCTCTCTTTTAAATGATATTGCCTGTCTAAATAAAAGTAAATAAAATAGAATAAGGGAGAACATTTTAGAACTGTTGTACTTCTCAAACACTTAATGTTCAAATGTCATAGTTTAAACTTAAGGGAACTACAGTTATGAAATAGTTTAATGTTTTACCTCTTTGATTATATTTTTTCAAATGTACTTAATGAATCAGAATCAAGTTTACTTTTCATCATTGGCCTTATTAACAGTATCAGTTGTAATGAGAGAGCCGAGAGATGGATTTAGCTCAGGGGTGCTCTCTTACATTTTATAATATATGGACTAATTCAAGTACATAATATTATACTTAATTTAAACAGATTCTTTCATTTTTCTGGACTAAGTCATATCGTGCCTAGAAGATTAAATGTGGACAAAGACGTGTTTAAATTTCTGACCCACCAACACAGTGAGGTCTTTTATTTATCAAAACGATTTAAACACATCACACATTTTACACATTGATTGGCGTAATTGATTACAATAACACAGCTTAATTAATGAGCTTTACAATGAGAAATCATACGGCCATGATTCCTCACTTGCAGCTTGAAACAACAGACATATCCTTAGATCTTAAATTAATGTCTGCAGGCTTTAGCTTATCTTTACTGGCAGAAAAATATAGAGATGGAGTAAACTTTAAGAAGGAAAAGTGGATACTTAGGGTTAACTAAGATAATAAAGAAAAGATGGGGAGTTATCTTGTTTGAAACCAGATAGCACATTTCCCGGTGATTTCAGCTAGATGGTACCCGAGCGTCGACTCTTTACCTTGGTGGGGTTTCAGAGAGGCCTTCTCCTGGCGTCCAGCAAGGCTGAGTCTTTTTATCTCCAGGGAGTTATATCCGCTTCTCATCAACTTGGGACCACGAGGCTGACTGGCCCAGCTTCCAAAATAAACTCCCCCGAAGGATAGGGTTAAGTTAAGTGGAATTTCAGCAAACGTGCTGAACTCCTGAGATGTTGAATAGGTCTTTAACGTGATGACCTGAATCAACACTCCAGACAGGTGTCATCTTTCAGAAAAAGACCACCGTGGACTTCACCTTCTCCAGCAGAACTCTCTGTTCTGAACTTTTGGAACTTCTGTTCTCATGGAACTTCTGTTCTACCCAGAACTAGGAAGTGTCGACTTTTAAAGAGTTCTGCTTCCGGTCACTTTTAGGAAGTCCTGATTGGTTGAAAGAACCAACAGGGGTGTGGTTTTAGTGACGTCAGAGGGTCATTACAAGTCAGAAAAACAGCGGAGATGTTTAGGAACAGACAGAGAAATGTTTTGGAGAAATGACAGACTTACAGGTGCCAGTTTTCTTGTTTCTGTCTGAGAGGTTTAAAAACATGACAGTTCGTTCCAATAACTTGCTTCGGACTGTCTCCGACTTTTGACCGACATCACACCTTTCTCATTTCAGACAGAAGATCAAAAATGCATAATTACTTTGTAACATAGACATGTAACTTGATTTCTACTTTGAATGAGGATTAAAAAAATCATTAATACTGTTTCACAGTTGATTTAAAATGAGTAGTTCACTTCAACATTTAAAATGGTTTGAACTAAACACACTTTTGATTATCAAGACATTGTAAAATAGTAATGATAATATAAAAAAGAGAGTGTTCTTTCAATTGATTAGTTCAGGATACAATTAGAAAGTCTCTGGATGAGCTAATTTGTATTTCTGGATTCAAATCAATGAAATAACAGTTCCTGTCCCATGAAGGTCTTCAGAGGCAGGTTTGACCGGAGGCCGAGTTCACTACACAGTGTATAAGCATTAAAGCACCATTTTATTTTATTTTATTTTTTCTATTTGGCTTTTACAGTACCATTTCCAGTTCATTTATCCTCATGCAACTTTGGAAAAACCAGTGGAACAAAGATTAAACTGTGAGATTTTTATTGGGAACAGTGTACTTTGAATTTTAGTACTAGTTCATTGTACGATTTAAGGGGAATTTGTAAAATACTGCCAAAAAAAAAAAAATCCTCAGTACATACTGTAATTAGATTTTTTTCATTCATTCAACATTTATTTATACAGGCTAGTGTCACTGAACCACGAGGGCTCATTTACAAGTGGGACCTGTTCCAGACCAAACAAATAAAGTACAGATAACAATAAATAATAGTAGCAACAAACTACAGTAAAAATGCAGTTAAAATAAGAGTAGTGTATAAAACAATAAATCAGGTGTCATCATTTTGACAAATGAGTGAGAAAATCCAGCTTTCTCTCTATAACTCAGGGATACATTACTACAGAGACGTTTAAAGTTTAAACAGACCACTCAAAGTTGGACTTGACGCCAATGAACTAGCATTTTATTTTAAAATATTTTGTACAGCCATGTTTTAAGTTTCATGATCTTTGGAGTGTGATGTCACTCTAACTTTTGGGCTGTTTTCCCAAATTTTTACTAACTTACTTTACTCCTGCTGCTTGGTGACTCAGTTAGTAGAGCTGTTGCCTCTCAGAGAGATGGTTGCTGGTTCACCAGGGGCCTTTCTGGGTGGAGTTTGCATGTTCTCTCCATGCATGTTTTCTCTGGGTACTCCGGTTTCCTCCCACAGACCAAAAACATGCACGTTAGGCTGATTGATAACTCTAAATTTTCCCTAGGTGTGAGTGAGAGAGTGAATGATTGTTTCTCGTTTGTCTCCATGTGTCCCTGTGATGGACTAGAAACCTGTCCAGGGTGGCCCCCGCCTCTCACACAGTGATAACTGTACATGGGCACCAGTGACCCCCACGACCCGAAAAGGCCAAAGCAGGTAAAGATGATGGATGGATGGATACTGGCCCACAGACTACATTTCTCTGACAAAAGATCAAAAAGTAGGCTTTTATTAAAAAAAAAAAAAAGTTCACCTAGTGTGTCTTTCACT
>NC_056514.1:20086720-20126695 GCF_014905685.2 Nematolebias whitei | reverse complement strand
GGCTTTTATTAAAAAAAAAAAAAAGTTCACCTAGTGTGTCTTTCACTGCTATAGGAGCCATGTTTTCTTTTAAATCTCCCCAGCTTTGCCTGTCTTATTAAGAGATCTGTCAGGGAGTGAAAGACAGAGGTGTCTGGTTACCATGGTGATTCTAATGAGCTACCAGCAGCAGCTCAAAGATTTCGTTTGACCTTATTCTTTTACCCTTCATGCATCAAAACTTCAGCATTTTTGTCATATTAAGTACTTACACAAACAATTAAGTCCCCAATCATTATTGTTGAAGTTTCAAGTAGTTGCTGCATCGGCTCCCTTTAAAACTGTTTCAGAAATGTTCTTGTTTTTACACAAAATCCCTCCTTATGTTAATACGTTGGCTCCCAAATGTGAATGTGAATACATGAATGTACGATGGCTGCTGGTGGAGCACCAGTGGAACTCAGCTCACCTGTCAGTTTCCAGTGACGTTGTGCTGAAGCGGCTGTGACAGCAGGTGTTCTCCAAGCAAGATGTGTCACAGCTATCAGCTCCACGCTGTCCAGCCTGGTTAGGTAGACATCGGAACAGGGGTAAAACATGCACAGGGATATACACACATGCAGATTCCCTCTGTCATGTTTGTATGAACACGTGAACCCACACCTATGAGATTAGCGGCACATCAATGTTTGTTAGAGCTGACAACAACTGAGTTACAGGCTGGAAACATTTTGAATACATTGATTAATTCCTCCTTTCACTCCATTTTACCCATTTCTGTTTCTCCAGAGCCTGTCCTGCTGTCATCTTCTGTTATGTCTCACCTACTGTATAGTAATCTTTTCAAGATTGTGTTTTTTAATAGTTTTACACTTTGTATTGGGATTACACGGTTGTATTACGTCCTCGTATATTTTATTTTATTGTGTCTCACATGAGTGGCTCACAGTGAGATTAATTTAACTGTGCTTTTGTGTTTTCCTTGTTCCTCTCTGTGTGTGCTGCAGGTGGCTGAGATGCACGGTGAGTTGATAGAGTTTAATGAGCGCCTGTACCGTTCCCTTATGGCCAAAGACCACCTCATTGTTCAGATGAGACAGGAACTCATTGACCTAAGAGGACCGGTGAGTGATTGCACACGCAAGCACACTATTTTCATCTGATATAGCTGCAAATTCGATCTCATTTCTTGAATTATCATCTCTGTCTAGACATACGTTTCATGCATTGTATTTTTCTTGACATGTCGTTGAAAGTTTCTTTTCAAAACTTGGGTTGCCAGGTCAAAATCTGAGATGGCCACCACCATATATGTTTGTGCATTTACGCATCTAGGCTTAAGAAAAGTTCCTTTTTTAAAATTGGTTTGCCCATCAAAATACAAGATGGCCATCACAGTTGTAAACCTGCCATACCAATCATTTGAAGAAAATATGCTTTGTACTTTGTATATTACTTAAAATATAGTTTCCTCAAATGATTGGGGTGGCTGAAGATTAATCTCTGGTGGCCAAGGCCACCATTGGCCCACTGATGGAAGGGCAGAGCTAGTGATCAGCAGAGGTGGCATGGACTTTTAATTAAAATTTATTTTAAATGCCTCCCTCTGGAGATTTTCCTGTTACATTTAACTGGGTTGACAAACCCTAGGGAGAAAACTTGCTGGAGAGATTAGGTATCCTCTCTGTCCTTGGAATACCTTGGGATCTCTCAGGAGCAGCCAGAATGTCACTGTGGAGTTGTCTAGGTTTCTCTCCTGGACCTTGCTTGACCTCTGTTGTTGTCATGTTTCTTGCAATGCAAGATGATTCAGTAATCTCTAAAGTTTGTTTTACTGTATTATAGATTTGATTCTACAAAATATAAACCAATGGGCCCTTCTAACTGCATGAAGGACTCCCTAATTGTATCAGTTCCATGAGAATTGGCCCAGTTGGGACAATAGTAGATATACCAGATCAGAGCTCTAGCTCAGGCTGTCTATATTAGCTAACTGCATTTTTCTTTAAGATGTCTTCCACCCACTGAAAGCCCTCAATTTCTTATAGATACATTTTTCTTCACTGTTTTAATTGCTTTGATTTCAGGCTCTTTGGATATTTGTTAATCAATGCTAATCTCAACCGTCAAGTTTCTCAAAATTGCATTTCAGACAAACATCTTTATCTCAGTAGTTTTGATTATATTCTCTACAATATAATAACACGCACACAAACAAAATGTGCCGGCATCTTGTTATGCCATAGAAAGCGAGTTAGCAGGAGGCTGGACATGCACGCAAAAACAAGCATACATATTGTCCACAGTGTGAGTTGAGACAACTGCATCAAAGGAAGCTTCAGGCTGAAGATAGGACCTCTTGTCCTTCAGCTTCAGTCCTGTTCTGCTGGACAGTTTGCTCTGTGTTTTTGTCCATCTCTGGCTTCTTGTTTTCTTTAGGCTTTTAACTTCTAAGAGCTGCTGCTGTTGACCAAACCCTCCTCACTTTCCTGCCTCTGTAGCTCACTTTTCACCCTTTTCCCATCTTACTTAGTGAGCTTGTATGTGTGTGCATGTCTTGGAGGGTTTGATCAAAGCACAAAGGCAGAAGAGTATACTGCAGGGGTGTGAGATGACTGTTTTAGCACAGGTTTAAATAGCTTTTTTGGGATGGCTAAGAATCCGACAGAAATGAGAAGATAAACAAATGTTCGTCTATTGTTCACAGCCATAGAGAAGCTGTTTCTTATCCAAAAGGCCAACATCTATCTCTGGTTCTATGAGTCCTCTGGGAGACTGAAATTCTATAAACTGACACACCTAAAAAGCTAGAAGGCAATTTAAGCCGTGAGCCATTATCATCACTGAGGGCTAAGCCCCGCTAAAAGTGCCTATTCTAGAATCCCCCCCGATGTAAGGTTATAATTATGATTTTAAATTGATAGGTCGTGATCTACAGTGGGCTAGTCTGAGGCATGAAACGCCAGGGTTGAAAATAAGTCCCACTCCAGCCCTGGTTTGCACCGCCATCTGAATCAGAATAAGCTTTATTATCATTGTATCGAGATACAGCGAGGATATGTTCGTACAGTCGTCCGAAAGATGGGCGGAGTGCACGTAGCTGCTACTATGATAGCGCGGTCTCTTATCCTTTTCAGAATACATTTTTTAGATAGAAAAAGGGACAAAGCCATAAGGAGAGGATAGTGGCATTACTAAAAAGATCTCTTCACATCTTGTCCTAACAGGACACGATTTAAGACACCAAAAAAACTCTGCCAGCAAGCACATTTATGAACATGTTACATATGCATTAGATGGCAAAGCAGTTCATGAAGCACTTCCAGATAGACCATAGTCATGATAAGATGATGGTCAGCTGGCACAGTTCTAATAATCCTTCACACAAGTTTGTGTGTGTGTTGGGGGGGGGGGGGGGGTTGCGATAAACAATGCTTTCCTTAGTTTACAGATTTTCCAGGAGAAAGTGTTATGTCAGCCTGTTTTTGAGGCCAACCAGGAAGTCAGATTCAAATAACTCACAATTGTTGATTTTTTTCAGGCAGATAATTTTTTTTCCCGTCAGCCGTGAGTCCTACTGGTACTTTCAAGATTCAATATGGCCAGATTAGGGTGTATTCTACTGGTCCATGTTTACGAGGCCCTCCAAGGTCGTTTCCAACATGCTAGCGAGTCCCAAAGCCGCAGGTGACCTGCGATTCTCACAAATCACTTCCATCTTACAGTTTAGCTAATAAATCAGCTGATTTTGAGTCCTCAAAACACGAACCAAACCTTCACAAGCAGGCAGCCTGATGAGGGCCAAATTAGCTGCAGAAGTCTTCTTGTATGTTGATAGACCAGGAACCAGTCGATTCCAAAAAGCAGGAAACCTGCTATTATAAATCCAATTGAATATGTCTTTGGCGTTCTCCTAAGATTCTCCGAGAGACATGAGGGTTCTCCAGGATCCTGTCGCTTTGTTGAAAAGATTTTGTTGATTGCGTTGAAAGTCCAGCTGATCAGATCCATAACAGTAGTTTTTGTTTGGGAAGATGTCTAAAATAGGAGCTCTGATACACAGACAAAGAGCAAAAGAGCAGGAGGAGAACAGGAGAGGGAAGAGAATGTGTCCGCCTCATACCAAAGAATCTGAGGGGAAAAAAAAGGCTGTAGTGCTTTCCAGCTCTGACTGGTGCAGTTTCCATACCACTCTGTGATAGTTGATAAGGAAATATTGATACTGAACAGTACATAACTCATGAAAAATAGAAGTGTCACATACACAACTTGCATTCACACTTGAGTGTGAGTATGTATGGTACAAGATGCAAAAGAAATGTCTTTTTTTAATGGCCTCTCCTGTGTTTCTTCCAGGTTCCAGGTGATTTAAGCCAGACATCAGATGATCCCAGCCTATCAGATTTTGAGACGTAAGGATATTTCTCCTTTACTTTTTTCCATTAGTGTTTTAGAAAAGCTGAAAAATACCCCTCCCTCCATCTGTGAGCTTATGATCAAATAAGTGAATTTAGAGGAGTTCAACAGGAGCGAAATGTTAATCTGCTGCCTGCAGTCCAAGCGTAGTGCTGACACACTGTTGATGTTTCTGCTGCCGGTGATAATGATAATGGGGGTGATAATGACGATGGCAGTAAGGACGTTTGTTGTTTGTGTCACTCAGAGCTCATCGTGCTCTCATCAACGTGTGGATCCCCTCTGTGTTCCTGCAGGGCAGAGCTGCAAACGCCTACCACGTCTATCAGGTACACCCAGTGAGCCATTTTCTTTGTTTACCAGGCGAAAACAGTCATTTCAGCTGATCTGACTCTGATACCTCATATATTTAGCAGATTTTTATCCATAATGAAAAGCACTGACCAGAGGACAAATCCATTTTGAGCATAAAGTGAGATAATGTTCTTTATAAAGTAAAAAGAGCATTAAAGATACAGTATGAAAAGTCAAACATTCATTAAGGCAAATAGTGATGAAACAAGTAAAGTTTTAAGAGTTTTATTTTCTCATGAAAAGCCCATCACCAGTGCTCAATAGCATTGTTGTGCTCAGAGATTTGTATCCTCTTGACTCTGCCAAATTAATGTATTTTGGTTGACCAACTGGGCAATGTTGATCTACTGGTTTGTCACTATGCACTGACGTGTCAGAATTTTATCACCGTGGGTTTATCTCTGTCCAGTTAAGTGTAACCCAGATTTAAAAAAACCAAACAAACAAACAACTGTATTTTCCCACTCTCTCGGTTACTTGAACGCACCCTTGTCATGTGACAGTGAAGATGTTATGTTACCAGCTGCTGTGGCTTTAGGTTAATCAAGAGTGTGAGAAGGAGAAGCTGCTGGAGAAGCTGTTTGGTCTGTCTCTAATGACTGTTTATTTGCCCAAAGTTGCATAGTAAATGCACTTTTAACTTAAATGCATGAGACTGTGTGTTTGGAGTGGCAACTACTGCTGTTTTTGGAGGCCGTCTGGTATCATGAAATGTTGGGATATAGCATGGAATTGGCCAGGTACACCCTGTTGGGTCAACTGATGGTGAGCTACTAACCTGGAGCGAAAGAAACCTTCACCAGACTTCAGCATTGGGCCTTGCGGGTCTGGTAGGAGGCTGCTGAGCCCTTTGTTTATCTTCCCTCCACTCCATTCTCATTCATACCTACCGTACTTACCTCATCTTCAATTTATGGAATACAACTATCTTCCTGGACTGTTCTTGTTATATGGACATTCAATTTCTGGACTATAACCGTTACACAACTGGTTCTTGTTTGTTTGGATTTGTATTGTGATCTGCTAAACTAGCTGAAAATTAAAAGTGCACTGTATCATAAATTAACCAAACTTGTCTGCAGATTGTAAATATTGGGATTATTGGTTTTGTGTATTTTGTTTTGTTCATTATTTAAATCACTTAATATATGGTACCAACACCAAAATTCAATCATCTGTCTGTGTGTAATTAATTACCTTTCCAACACCTCCTTGAGTAGAACCTTAACTTCTGATAGCACAAAACTTCATTATAGCTATAACCATCTGCTATCAATACATATATTAACATATATATAAATCTAGATAAGGATTCTAACATTTTTCTGACTTTTATCTCAGACAAATCATTCATTGAAAGTTTTAACATGTTCATTCAATTCCTGCATTCATTTAGTGTTCTTTAAGTGATTTAATAATTTATTTTGATTGTGTGAGTAAAGTAAAGGTAGAATATTTTTAGAGCGTGCGTCTGAGCTCAGCCAAAAAAAGATAAATTATTTTCAAACTATTTTGTTTCTCAAAGTTGTTTTGAACCTACAACTGTACTGACATGAACACTATCTAAAAACCAGACCTTGTTGCCTTCCGAATATGAATTTAAAACATATAAGGGTTGAATGACAACAGCAAATTTTTCCAGAATGAGTTCTGAACTCATTTATTTAACAAACACAAAATAATTATTTAGAAAGGATGAGAAAATCTAGAATTCTGTGACAGCACATTTCTCAAATTTGTAAAAGGTTGTTGTGTTTTATCACACTTTTAGTTACTTGACTTTTCTTGTATATTCTGTTGTTTTTTTTTCTGTTATTTTTGTTGTTGTTGCCTTATTTAAAAGCTATTGCTTCAATTAAATTTTTAATTTGCTCAAATATTCTAAATCCAACAAAATATTGTCAGGGAAACCAGCTAAAAATGGGGCTGCAAGATATTAGAAAAACATAGTGGCAATATTTGTTTTTATCTTGCAATGATAATATCAGTCAAGATGAACCCAGGGTTTGTCATTACAACACACTCCATTTGTTGGCTGTAGGAATTTAGTAAAGTGAAGTCCGTTTGATAGCCTAATATGCCTTCTGACATGCAGATTTTGTCTGCAATTTATTGGAATCCCTTGCAATTCTTTTTTTTATTATTTGATTTATTTATTTAACCTTTATTTAACCAGATGAGTCCTGTTGACTCATCCTGTTGACCAGGACTCATCAACCATTGCAAAACAATTTTATTTTTTTTATATTTTAAAAAGTGTTCAAACAAACTACAAGTTTATAGGTTTGACTGTTCAACTCAATAAATCGTCTCGGATTTTTCTATTTAAAATATAATTTTGTACGCTTGTTACAAACATGACTGCTGTTGTCACTCTGCCAGCATAGCTGTGTTCCTCCTGTCAGTGACTTGTACCTCTGCTGAACTTTTCTAGATATGAATCTGTCTCAAAATCATGAGTGCCTTTCACACTGCAGTCAGTGACACCTCAGTTTGAAAATAAGTCATCTCATCAGGGCTCAGGCCATTCACACAAAGGATAAGGCCACTTATATAAAATGGTGGCTCCTGAGATCTTTGCCAGGCATTTATCTGAGTTAGATTTCTTGAGAACTGGACTCAAAAACATTTTATCAAACCAGTGTTGCTTCTCTCCTCATCTGTCAAGCTACTGAGCAAAGTATGCGACAACAGCCCATTCCCTTGGTGAGTGTTTTCCTGTGTCTGTCACGTTAACAAGTCTTGCACCTCAGCTCTCCTGATTCTCCCATGAAACACACCACCAGACAATTTCAGACATTGAATCTTTTGGTCCAACCTCATGAGACAGACAAACAGGCCACATACACTTAAATAGACATCATGAATCACACGTGTAAACACACATGCATCCAGTGGTGCAGACATGTTTATTGCATGCTGTACATACAGGTAGACATGAACGCACACACACACACATTATTATCTGCTCTGAAAAAGAGATGGACGGCTGTAACTCCTGTCAGTGAAAACTATATGGGACACGGAGAGACAGGAGGCATATCCTCAGCTATAACTGAATAACTGATGGTCAGGCTGACAATCAAGCTCAGCTCAGCTTAACTTATGCATAGTAGATGCAAATTCACAACTCAGGAGTCGAGCTCAGAGCTGTCTCTAGTCTTTTGGGTGAAACTGTCTTCTTTCCTCCTGACAGGATGGAAGTACAGTTACAGCAAATGAAATGGATTGCTATAATTCCTACTTTTTACAGCTTGCAGGCCTTTTGAACATATGCCTGGCTTCATTCAACACTAAAACTGTTAAATACATCTGAGTATCTTTTAAAATGTGATGAGATCTAATTAATATTTTTTGATGATGATGTTGATAATGTATACTTAATTGCCGCAGAGGGGAAATTTGTCTTGGACATCGTGCTCTAACAAAGCTTCTTCCACAATTAAATACACTACAACCAATAAAATCATGTGAACCCCATAATAAAATACAAAAATATAAAACACTTATTAATAAAATCACACAATTCAATAAAAACACAACTCAATAAAAACACATAAGTCAATAAAATCAAGTATGATTTGGACAACTTGCTTTTGAAAAAGTGACAATGCTTATTCTGGTGGACCTGACTGAAAAATGTTGGATTGTATACCTGGATTATTGAGCATGGACTTTGTTGTTTTCAACCAGTTTGACAAGACTGTCAACAAGGAAGAGGGCCGGCAATGGAGGAGGGGGCGTACCAAAGAGACCATCTTATCACAAGCAGAACTGGTTTGTTCCACTTTGGAGTAAGCTGTTGGGGGAAGAATCAGTTTTGTTGTGTGTTTCCTTGACTGATGAAGCCTTCTGGATTGAAGGCGAAACGTTTCAGCACAAAAAAAAGAAACTGTCCAGATGACCTGACTGAAAAATGTTGGATTTTATACCTGGATTATTGAGCATGGACTTTGTTATTCTGGTTCTGTTATTATTTAAAAAAAATAAAAAATTTGTCTGTTTGGAACAAAAAAAAACTGCTTGCAGACTGATGTTACACTATTGGCTATTTGCCACTGTCTCAATACTCATCGGTTGTACTCCACAATGCACCAGTTAAGAGCCTTCCTAATGCCGGTAGCCACCCCCACTCAGCCCGGTTTATGGGACTGCCTTAATCATGGTTCCAAGTGAACTTCTTTGAGGTGATGATTTTGACATAAGCAGACAGCAGCCATTGATTGGCCAACAGAGCTACATCGCTGGATGACCCACACAGTAATTTTGTTTTTTCAAGCTTTATAGTTTTCTAGTTTCTAGTTCAGTATGGAAGCTCCAAAAATAGTACCATGGACCAATGACAAGGTCCAGACCTTTCTGTCTTGAAAGACAGATTAGGGATTAGGGGATTCGACGCAAGCTGGATGGCGCTGCAAGAAACAAGCAAATTTACCGCGAGTTATCAGAGATGACTGCGCAGCATGACTACACCCGGACCTTTAAGCAGTGCTGGGATAAGCTAAAAAAATTCAAGTCAGACTACTCTTACAACGCTTGCCCACTTTGCATTGACAATCCTGCCCCAAGAGTGGGGAAACAAATCACAGTGGCAAATCAGCTACACCTGAGAAGAACCGATTAGACGAGAGCCAAGTGGAGTCGCATTTATCAATAGCAAAGCAGCTAATATGTTGCCATCTGCACATTGTTTGAGGCTCTTACAAAAAATACACCATCTGATAATGACTGAACCCTTTTACTTCATCCACCTTAAAGTTTCATTGTGTTTTCTCGTTTTTTACTTCAAATAATTCTTTACTCCAATTGAAACCTAACAGTATTAAAGGAATGCATCTTACCAGGACCTTTCATCCAAGACTTTAAGACCATCATCTTATGAGTTAACCATTTCAGTCAAATCTTTAAAATAACGTGTGCAATCTCATGCAATATCGCCAGATTTGATAGTTATCAGAGTATTTGTTGATGTTTGCTATTACCAATCTGCTGCTTAAAATACTGTATTATTTAGCATTATTAGTGTTTAGCGTGTAACTTAGATCCTTGTATACTGTTTCTTTTTATACTTTTTTGTGTGTTATTTTTGGGTGTAACTGGGACCTTGGGTACACAACTTCATCTACCACTTGTGATGCGAATGACGATAAAGAACCTTGAACCAAATCAAACTTTTATCTCAGTTTTTGTAAATGTAATTGTTTTTTGTGTTTGTTTGTCAGTTATTTGTGGTGGCCATCTTAAATTGAGTTGAATCAGAACTTAAAATGTTGTAGATTTACATTCAATGATTACTTTCAGAGTTTCAATTTTTTGTCCAAAGATTAATGAAATATTTTGCTAACAGACAGACCTGTTGAATAACAGTTAATGTCAAATGCTGGTGTAGCTTTTAATCATCCAGGACATAATAAAAATAATTTGTTAATGCTATAGTTTTATTCTAAAATGTTGTTCAATGAGTAGCATTTTGCCTGTCAGTTTGTATATTTTTTCCTGTACTCTTTAGCTAATCAAGGAAGATGGTATCTCCTCCTGAGTCTCGTTCTGCTGGAGGTTTCTCAGGGTGCAACAAAAAGAAAACTAATGCAATCTGTTGGCTTTCTTAGATAGAGAAGTTTAGCTAATTAGCGTTTTATGTGATTTTTTTTTGTACAGTGCCATGAGATAATGTTTGTTGTAAAGTGGGAAAATATATATAATCTGAATGGAAATGGATGTCTCAGCTTATAGCACACCAAATTTTAGTTCAATATTAGTAATGTTTATGTTTGCTAATGATGATTAGCTGTGGAGGCCATCTTGAAGTGGGGTGACTTCAAAAATAAGGCAGTTGTAGATGTACATAGACTTATTACTTTATGAAAATTTCATCAAAATTTGCTCTGTGGATATTTTGCTAACAGACAAACAAGATGACACCAAGAGGTAATGTCAAAAACCAAGCTCTTGCACAATGTGCAACTCTTGAAGCATATGTTGGTGATGATGCCATTACCATATCAAATTTTATGTCAGTTTCAGTAAATATAGTTAAATTATAGCCATTTATGTGTTTGCTAAGGTCAGTTGGCTGGGGCAGCCATCTTAAATGGGATTTGCTCTAGAAGTTAATCAGACTAATGAACACACACACAAACACACAGTTTTGGGAAAAACAGTGTCTTTTCCCTTTTGCCAGAAGGCAGTAAATATGACATTAGTTAAAAGTATAAGATGCATAATGGTGGATACAGTCATCCATGTGGAATATAACAGTAATCTGTGTCAACCTGCATTTGGGATTTGTGGATGGACTCTGGCATATATGATGAGCATTTTCCATGTGTTGTGCTGGGATAGCCTGATTTCTTCTTCTCAGTAACTATCTCTCAGAGACTAATGTCCAACCCTGGAGCTAGTATAAAGCACAGCCCATCTGGTGTATTGGATACTTCCACTTCTCAGAGCTATATTCGCCTAATGGCTCCCTGTGGAAACAGCTTTTGTTCTTACACAAGCTAATGGATGGCCAAGGTTACTGGAGTCACTGTTGTTAAGGTGAGGTTTCTGTGATGACTGAACACTGAGCCAACATTCTTAAAGACCTGAGTGTATCATGAAGAGAGGGGCAGGGGTCTCTTAAAAATCCCCTCATGTGAATACTTTCTTTTCCCAAAGACGTGCACACATTCATATGCATGCCCAATTGAACCAGTGATGAGAGCAATGAGGCATAGTTGAAGCCTGGGAAAGCTTGGGGAGCCTTTGAGAAAGTGTGGGATTTTTGAGGTAAAAGCCCAAGTTAGGTCACAACAACCTTGTGGTTGGGGAAAAAATCACACTAACAGCTCTGGGTTGCTGCTACTTTCAAACAAAGAGATTGAAAGCCTGATCTAACCTGCATCTTACATTCTGTGACCCTAAATGTCCCTCTGTTCTATCTGTTTTCCTCCCCTGCTGTATTCCTTTTTTGTCTCTCTTTTGTCCTGCCAAATTTTATGGCACTACAGAAGGTATAAGACTACTTGTACTCTACTTTCTGTCCTTGTGGGGATTTTTTCTCTCAAAGGAATTTTTATTCTTCAAACTCTCTGAAATGACTTCCATCCAAAGTGCGGTAAGGCCTGTGGATGGATAATGGGAGACAGACAGCAATGGAGGAAAAGATTGATGCATTTTTTCCCCATTAAATGTTGGGTTTGGATTTTTGTAGCACATTGCGCCTCTGGGCTATTGTCCCTCTGTCACTTCATTCTTTTTTGTGCCTCTTGTCCTTTTTCAACTCATAATGGGAAAATTATACCAGTCGAGGCAAATCATTGTCTCCCTTACCAATACCAAAAAAAAAAAAACCCAGAAGCTATTAAGAAAGAAAACATCATTTGCCTTTAGTCAATGAACAAAGTGTGCTAAAGTTTCTCATTATTTTCTGTGCATATCAGACCCACAATGTGTTGTAAAGAGCATTTGTTAAAAAGTGAAAATAAGCTCTTTTAAAACCTGGCATGCCTTGTATGGAATCAGTAGCATCGTTCAAAGCAGGTTTAAATAGCCTTCTTGCTTCATTGTGATTTATATAAGGAGTAATGCAACATGGGGGTTGAAGCTAACCTACTGCTGTTATCCTACTGAGCTGTCAAGAGAGATTTTGTCAGAATTGATATTGTCAATATTTGTAAAGAATTACATCTCAGTAGTGTGATGATAACAGACCAGCCAGCTGTCCACGTGATTTAGAATGGGAAACATCTGAGACATTTATTGCATAATGCTTCATGTCAGTGTTACATGCCATACCTCTTATATCAGGGGTATTCAACTGGCGGTCCGCATCCAGCCCACTTCATTAAAATATTATTATTTTTTGGTTCTGGGTTTTAGGTTATATTTATTGCATTTATGAGTCAGTGCAATAAAATAAACAAATTTAAAAGGTAACAGATCATTGTAAACTTTGGTTTATGATTTTAATCGCTGGATGTCTGGCCCTCGAGCTGTTGGCTTTCAGAAACTGCGGCCCCCTGAGCAGTTTTGTTAAATAGCCCTGTCCTATTTGGTTCTCACTTTTGTAATAATAATGTTAATAATTAATTTTATTTTTGGATGGGTTTTTTTTAAACCCTCAAGACCACCTACAAATAAAACAAGCAAATACAACTGGTAAATAAAACAACTGGAGAAAATAATTCAAATTTAAATAAAATGAACTGTGAGAATACAGTCAGGGTTTCCTGCAACTTTGTAATTCCTGGAAAATCTGGAAAACAACTTAAACATTTTCCAATTTTCCAGACAGGGAAAATTCAGGGAATTTAATAAAAACATACATGACCAAATAAATAAATAAAATCATGGAAAACTCAAGGAATTTGAACACTGATCTGCTAATTAACATTTTATTTTTCTGAGATTTTGAAGATGAGATATATGGATGGAGTTTGAGGGGAAATGAAGGTAGTTGGGGTGAAGACTGAGGATGCAGAGGACAGAGTGAGATGGAGGAGGATGACTCGCTGTGGCGACCTCTGACAAGGGAATAAATGAAAGAAGAAAACGTATTAATGCTAGTATTTTAGTATCATGAGTCCATGTTCTGCTTCTACAGTGTACATTCTGCAGTGCATGTATCCTTACAGATAGGCTATGGTGACCTTTTAGTATGTGATGTTGTAGTTCTTCTTCTTTTGGCCTTTCCCTCTTCAGGGGTCACCAGACCAAGTCATCCTTATGTCATCATTATGTGACCTTCCTTCCCTCCATTGATTACAGTGACATTATTTACATGAACGCTCCTACATGAACCCTGCAGATGTTGTCTATCATGGTGCACTAAGATTCATAACTGGCTGTGATTATCGTACCCACCACTGCACCCTGTATTCACTGGTTAACTGGACATCATCAACTTCACGCAGACTCTCTCACTGGTACATTTTCATTTTTAAATCAATTCTTGGTCTGCTGCCTTCATACATCTCCTCCTACATGTCTCTGCTTGAGTGCAGCTACAGCGTGCACTCTCAGGACATTATTACCTGCAGTGTTCCCTCAGTGAGAACTGAACTAGGCAAAAGGGTCTTCTCCTACTCCGCTCCTGTTTCCTGGAATATCTTACAAAAAGACCTGAATCTCTCGACCTTGACCTCTCTAAGTGGCTTTAAGAATCTTTTGGACTCCTGGCAGGGACCAATGCAGACATGTTCCTGTTTTTAGTTTTCTACATTCTCCTTAGAATCTGGCTTTTTTAATGTTGCTTTTCTTTTTTTAGCCATCCTACTTGTAAAAAAAAAAATAAAAATCTGTATGACTTTTTTTGACAGTTTGTTGTTGTCGCTGTTGTCCATTGTTGTCATCATTCTTTGTTGAAATCAGGTCTCTCTTGTAAATGAGTCCTTGAGGCTCAATGGGATTTACCTGTCTAAATAAAGGTTGAATGAAAATCCTCTTCCATGATTCTCTACCACTCCAGATTTCCTCATGCAACACCACACCTCCTCCCTTGGCATCAGGTTCTTACTGCCTTCACCTTCTTCATTCTTTTGAGAGCTTTCTGGATTTCACCCTCACTAATCTTTCCCATTTCCTGATCCGCACTTTTTATGGCCTCTACTCTTCTTTCTCTTTCATTCTCTTCATTCATTAGCTCCTGAAATTACTCCTTTCATTTTCCCATCACACTCTCCTCACTTGTTAGAACATTACCATTCCTATCTTTAACAAGCCTAGCCTGTTGCACATCCTTTCCAGCCTTATCTCTCTGTCTTGCCAATCAGTACACGCCCTTCTTACCCCTTTTAGTGTCCAGCCTCCCATCCAACCCATCATATGCCTTCTGCTTTGCCTTTGCTACCTTCCTCTTTGCTCTACATTTCATCTCCTTAAATTTCTGTTTCCTCTCTTCAGTCCTTTCACTGTCATATTTCTTCTTTGCTAACCTCTTTCTCTGGATAGCTTCCTGCACTTCACTATTCCACCACCAGATTTCCTTATACTCTATTCCCTGTTCAGATGACACACCAAGTACCTTCCTACCTGTTTTTCTGATTACTTTTGCTGTAGTAGCTCAGTCATTTGGAAGCTCTTTCTTACCACCCAGAGCCTTTAACAGCTCCTCTCTGAATTTCTCGCAACATTCTTACTCCTTCAGCTTTCACCATTTGGTCTTCTTCTCTGATTTTACTCTTTTTCTCTTCTTCACAACAGCAGTCATTCTACACACAAGCATCCAATGCTGTCTAACCACATTCTCCCCTGCCACAACCTTACAGTCCCCAATCTCCCTCAGGTTTCCTTTTCTACACAGAATGTAGACTACCTGCAAACTCCTTCCTCCACTCTTATAGATCACTCTATGTTCCTCCCTCTTTTGGAAACAAGTGTTGATTACAGCCATTACACAGGGTGGCTGTGGCTGAGTGGTTAGAGCAGTTGTCTTCCAATGCAAGAGTTGGGTGCCAAAGTGTCCTTGGGCAAGATATTGAACCCCTCATTGCTTCCGATTTGTGTCCCATCGGTGTATGAATGATAAAGCACTGATTAGTCTTTGTATAGATATAGTAGAGTGCTGTATGAATGGGTAAATGAGGGCACAGATCGTAGTGTAAAGCGCTTTGAGTATTTTGATAAGACAGAAAAGTGCTATATAAGTACAGTCCATTTACCATTTACCATTCTCTTGGCAAAATCCACCACCACCTGTCCTTCCTGGTTTCTTTCCTTGACACCAAACTTACCCATCACTTCCTCATCTCCTCTGTTTCCTTCACCAACATGTCCGTTCAGGTCTGTTCCGATCACCACTCTTTCATCCCATGGAATACTCTTACCACTTCATCCAGATCCTTCCAAAATGTATCTTTCTCCTCCACATCACATCCAACCTGCGGAGCATAACCACTGACAACATTTAGCATCAGACCTTCTCCTTCTACCTTCAGACACATCACCCTATCTGATACTCATTTCACCTCTACTACATTCTTTGCCAACTCCTCCTTCAGGACCATCCCTACTCCATTTCTCTTTCTATCCACACCATGTTGAAACTGTTTAAACTTTGCTCCAATTCTGCAAGCCTTGCTGCCCTTCCACTTCATCTCTTGGTCACATAAAACATCTACCTTGCTTTTCTGCATCATGTCAGCCAGTTCTCTACCTTTTCCTGTCATTGTCCCCACATTTAGAGTAGCCATTCTCAGCCCTATATTCTTGACTTTCCTCTTCTCCCTCTGTCTTCTGACACGTTTCCCTCCTCATGGTCTTCAACTAACAGTAGCACAATTTCGGCTGGCACCTTGTTTGTTAACAGCACCGGTGGCGGTCGTTGTTAACCTGGTCCTCGACTGATCCGATATGGTGTTGCTTAGATGACCACGCGCACACAGCTCGCATTATAGTTTTGGCAAATACGTTTTATGTCGGATGCCATTCCTGACACAACCCTCACCATTTACCCAGGCTTGGGACCGGCACAAGAGATACACTGGCTTGTGCTCCCTAGTTGCTGGTTTAGTATCTTATGTTGTGCAATATAGTTAATTATAAGGAATGATTCCTATATGCACGTTATCGCTCACTATACATTAAATTATTTGCCCGCCACCTAAGATGCTAAGTTTTGAGTGTTTCGTGTGACTGAAATATCTCCTGGATATTCATGATTTACCCAAGGAAAACTCAGGGAAATCTCAGAAATTTTTGTTTTAATGAAATGCTTGGGATCTTGACAGTAAGGATTTAGTTACAATAACAACAATGAAAACAGTTATAGCTTATTTATTTTAAAATAAAATATATTTTTGTCACACATACAAGTTTGTATTTGTATTCTTAATAAAACAATTAAGTGGTTTCCATTCATTTTTTAGACTACATATGAATTCAACCCTAACCTTAACTATTTTCAGTTCATTCCTCACTCTAATTCTAATTTAAACTCAATTCCCAGTTTATCCCTAAAATTAGCCCCAACCCTAAAATGAGATTCCACTGTACACTATACCCCATTAGACTTTGGTCCCCGTAAGGAGTACCAGTCTTGAGAAGATAGATGATTATGCCAGAAAATTATCTAAAAACATAACAAAACCAAGTACACATCCAGTACTCCAATATATTTCACGTTTAGTTTTCTTTAATTGACAATATGCTGAGTTTATAATTTCAGCCCAAAGTTAATTGATTGCAAATTACTTTACAGGCTTTTTTCTAATGACATAGAGTCCTGTCTACTACAACTTCGACCTTCCAATTACTCTTTCTCTCTCCTTCACACTTTTTAATTTCACCTCCATGAAATTTCAGCCTATGTAAAAGATGCTGCTGGTAAACGATGTGAGCACACGTTCGCTGCAATTTTTTAGTAGTACATTTATATAATCTGTTCTGTTCATGCATAACACAGTACCTTTAACTGTACTCTGGAGAAAAATAAAGGGCCCCAATTACTAGCAGTTACATAAACCATCTATGCTGCCCCCCTGTGCCACCCAAAGACTTGAATATGCAACATATGAAACAACATCAATCAGTTACTTGATGAATAATTGAGATGTCGTCGTTGACACTTCTTTCAGATGTGTGCACCTGGGCCTACAGTGGACTGTCATCCCCAAAGAAATGTCACATGTTAAATGAGTTAGCACCTTTAATTTCTGTGTCAGTCACTGGATATGGCTGGGTTAACTTGGGCGACTTGCAGCTGCTGAGGCGGTAAGCTTTCCTTCTAGGCCCCTTCAGTGTGAGTTGCTCTGATTAGCCAGAGGCTTAAAGCGCCTGGTACTGGGCTGCTTTAGCTATGCAGATGCAATGATCCATCCATATGTATTAAGTGAACTTTTAGTGTGTGATTGTAGCTGTGTGCTGGTGTAGCAATGCAATACTGAAAGAGTCTGTGCATTGTCATGCATATACTGTAAGTTATGTGCATGTGCAGATTATGGTTGTGATAAGTTGGCTAATGACAGAAGCAGATAGCTATTATAATGATGGTAATGATGAATGTTTTACAAATATGATAATGATAATTGTTTTCTTGGTCGTACATCCATCAGTCATAAATTTAATACCCTTGGAAAGATGCAGAGCCTGCTTTTGTTGTCACAGCCTGCAGCATTGGTACCTCATCAACTTTTTCAAGGTGCTGGTGAACATTCTCAGTCATCCAGGTCACGATCAGTTTTTTTTTTATTTAAAAAAAGGTTAAAAACAAAAACAATGAGGCCTCTCATGCAGTTTTATAAAGCTTGTAACTCCACACACTCCATATATTTTTGGATTAATAAAGCCACCCGGATGGGATGAAAAACATCTTCAGCTTCATAACAGAAGTCCAATTGTTTTTGTTTTTTAACTTTTTTTACTTAAGCTAGGAGCATTATTTACATTATGTTTCCATTTTAGGCATTTCAGTCAAATCTGTTTTCCAAAAATGATTCAGAGTAGATGTTGGGATTCAGTGTGTTTCTTAGTGGCACTAAAAATGTTTTGCTCTTGACAGACATGTGTCTGCAGGTGCAGGGCATAATGTTATCTCCATAGACTATGTATTATAGACCAAGTGCCTTTGCCTTCTCATGTTGGAAATTGAAGCCAGCATGACCTGGTTTATGGATACTACCTTGTTGTAAATTTGGAACCAAAGTCTGTGCATATGAGGATTTAAGTCCCATTTAAAGAGTTAAAACATGATGACGCCTGACATTCAACGTAAGTCAGGTGAGTGGAGGGAAAGAGGGATCAAGCATAACAAAAAGAACCAGAAGAGGAGACTGTTCAGGAAACCACCTCATTATCAGGTTCTGGGATTGGAGGGGTATCTGGAGAATACTCCATGGTATCTGGAGCTGGCATTGGAGAAACTTTCCTGCGGACCCTTCAGACTCAGACACTGAATCATCTATGATGCTTGAAAGTAACACTGTTAACTTGGGAGTGGTGCTTTGTGGAAGCTGAGGTATAAACTGTAGGCTTTCATTAGACAGTTCCATGAAATAGTTGCACAGACCAGTCCATTTTTCTCCTCTCTCTGACCAGTCATAAATCACAGATGGAGCCCGTCCACTTACCACACGGATGTAAGTTTTCAGATATGAAGTGGGCTGTACGGAACCAAAAGAGGCATGGAGCAGAACTCAGCTGCTATTGTTGTGGAGCGTGACACATTAAATGTGTATCAAATGTTTGCCTCATCAATTTTAACACATAATGAATTTAATCATTTTAGTGATCCTCTTTAACATTATTTTTAACTAACTACAAAATTGCTTCATGTGTCATAATTGATATTCCCTTGGTAATAAAATAAGTCAAATAGACATATGGAGACGACCAGAATGCATCTCAGTCCTGGACTGATGCATCTTGTGAAATACTTGTATAACATATATAAAAAAAAAATATATATATAATTTGCGTGATTAATTTTTAAATATAATATATATTTATATATATATATTATTTTATTTTTTTTTTTTTTTTTTTTTTGGACTAACTAAAAAAAATGCAGCAAGGAATCATTGTTGAACAATTGTCATAGGCCAACTGTGCCACATGAACGCACATCTTCCAGTAGGCTTTACCTTAGTAATCTCTGTATATCCCTGAATCACCTTTTAAGAAATGGTACTGCTGCTTTTTCAATAAGTCAGCACCTCCTGAAGGCGGTGCTTTGTCTGGTTACAGCTTGTTTATGCATAATCCACTATCTACATATTGGTGTTTTTTTATTTATATTTCAACCTTCTTTTTTTTACATAAATTGAGTAAGGATGTAAGTGAGCTCCTGAAAGATACCCAGCAGTTATAACCAAATACCTGCTGTGGTGTGCTGGCTTCCAGTAAGAACTTCAAAGTTTTAGCAGGAAATGTGGGGGAAATATGCTCTTCCTCTTCCTACTGAGCTGATACAGACAGGATTAGGATGGGGGTGTCCTTTTGATGGAGAGGATGAAGATCTCTTCTTTAGCCTTCATAAATTTGATTATGCAGCTAGAACATAATTTGTCAGTATCTTGATTCCCTTCTCTTCTGTCTAAAGGCTCATTCACAAGATGCTTCAGTGCAAGACTGATATGTCTTCTCCCCACCTTGGTCCATTCAAAAGACACATGGAGGCAGTGTTGGGGCACTGAAACACCCTAACTCTGTAGCACCTCTTTCCCTCTGAGCGAGGTAGTAACAGGCCCCTAACTGTCAACATCTGAAAAGGTGGGCAGGCTTTGCAGCTCCAACTGATTAGAATAACATGACGAGGTGCTGACTGACACTTTCGGCGACCATGCGGCCAAGGGATTTAAAAGTAAAACACTGAACTCCTTTCGATTTGAACTTTTGGTGTGTGTGTGTGTTTTTTCCAAGACCTGCAAGTTCCTTGCTCTATGTGCAGAGGAAGAAATACAAACTTTACTGGCACAGCAAAGGATTGGTTGCTTTTGGAGAGACTGGCAAAAAATATGTGGGAACGTAGATACAACCATGACAAGAGTCGGGTTATATCAAAACTTAAAATCCTTAAAAGAAAATTCTACCAAGTAAATGACCACAGCGGTTGAAGTGGTCACTGCCGGATGGACTGGATGTGATCTGTGCCACGTAATATGGAGCAATAGCTATTCGGCGAATCATGTTGCTCTCAGCAGCAGCTTGAGTGCAACAACACGTCAGAGCAGTTGAGGTTTTTTTTTTCCACGCCTCTTTTGATTATGCACTATTTGCTGTACAGTACTCTGAAAGCTCATGTGAGCGAGGGAAGGGAACTGCTCCATCGGTGACTTATGAACTGCCAGAGGGAGCGTAAACACGGAATGGGCTGTGCAGCCATATCGCGGAACTGTCTTCTGAAAGAGCCTTCTGTTCCCCTTCCGTTGTTACTCTCAATTTATATTTACCCAGTTTCTTTGTCTCTGTAATTGCCTTCCTCTCCCTCTCATGTTTTATTTTCCTCATCGCTTCACTTCCCCCTTCCCGCTTACTCTCATTTACATTGACTCTTCTTTGCTCTACATCCTCTGTTCCCCTTGCCCTTGCCCTCAATCATTTGCCCAGTGACTTCCGTACTGGGCTCACTGCCCTTTTACATGGCATATCAGTGGCTCATTCGCTCAAATGAATGGGGGTGGTGGTGAAGAGAATGGCTTTAGCCCGTTGCCTCTTGTCCAGTTTTCCTGCAACTGTTGCTGGAAGTAATTTTTCTAAGGTAACCTCCAACTTACTGGCTAATAACATATGTATTTTTATTATTATTATTAGTTATTTTGTACATTTTGGCATTTGTTAATTTTAAAGATTATGTGCAGAGTTTCCCAGAAATTAAGACAATTTGCATTGTCTGGTATATTGAGGGCTCCCTCTGTAAAGAGGGAGAATGACGGCCACTTCTGAGTTTCATTTTAAGACTGAAGGGGTTCAGTCTTTGTCCAGCCTTCTTAATGAGCAGTTAACGTCCTGATGTGTATTGCCTTAGTATCTGCTTATCAGCTGAGTTCAGACCTCCAGGTTCAGACCATGTGGCCCTCCTTACAAGGCAGAATCAAGACAAGAAAAATAGTTTCACTCACTATCTGGTCACTTCTGTTATCTAGTCTTTAATATTACCATAATTTTTGCTGTATAAATCGCAGGTTTTTTTTGTTGCATAAATTAGCATGCCTGCAACTTATACAACAAAGCATTTTTTTCTCTCCATATTTATAACCCAATTTTTGGCTGAGATCTGATGATTTCATTCATTCTGACATGGAAAATATTGAACACTACCATTTTCAGTCACTAGAGGGCCCTTGATTAATATGGCAAGCCAAGTGTCTCGTTAATAGGTAAAATTGGCTATTAATGAGACACTTGGCTTGCCATACAAAGCCACCTTCATCTCGCTCTGGAACTCGTGGAACAAACGTCAAATCAGCTGTATTTCATTGTGCTGCCCAGGCAAAATGCAGCTGATTTGACCATTAAAGTGCATTTATTAAGGAAAAGTTAAACTGAGACACACCTTTGCTATAATTTCAAGCAAACAAACAATTGTTTTTAAGTGTTAATGTTGTTAAATTCTTGTTAAAGTCCTCCCGTGCACACTCCTGTGGCTACAATTTGGCAGCCAATCGATTTTTGGCACCAGCTCATATTTCCGGGTTGTCAGCAGTGATGCATAATAGATGCGACTTATACGACAAGGCATCTTTTTTATGTTTTTTCCCACTTTATTAGACATATTTGGACTGATGCGACTTATATGGCGGTGTGACATGTACAGCGGCAAGTACGGTAGTTTTATTTGTCCAAATGTGCTCTCGCTGTGTATTTTCTGATTGTGTGTCACGTGTTCTGTAGTGGGAGGGCTTACAAAGACTTCTCCCCCTACAGTTTTTGCTCAAGTATAAAATGTCCATGAAAAAAGTGTCTCACAATCACGTCAGTGAGATTCAATGTCTTGCATTTTGTGAAGTACAAACCAACCCCAACACTTATTTCTAGGCATGACTAACTTCACTGCTCTTGTATCTAAGGCATTTAATAAATTCTACAGTCTCCCTTCTTTACTTGGCATTTTAATTAAATAAACTATCTTGTCTCTCCTAGACTCTACAGTTATGTGAGGTAGCATCACGCTAAAACAGATACCTTTATTGCGTTTAGGATGACAATTGTTATTAGACTTTTATCTTTACCAACTATATTTTTTTACCCCGTTTCATCTCATAATATAGTTTATTCAGTTTTATTTCATATAGGCTTCGCCCTTTAAGGCTGTCGCTGATGTGTTTTATCCCGTTATGCGAAGCATTGCACTGAAAAATTTAGTCCACGCCCACCTGTTGTGTGGGCCCCACCCGATCCGTATAAATTATGTTAAGAGTGGGTAATCGGCTCCCATTTTTCTTCAGTGAGCTAATAGCACTGTCAGAAGAATGAAGAAGGAAAGTTGTGTAGATGACCAACCTTTGTTAAGAATGCTTGGCCCGTCACGTCGACCTCCGGTAGTCCCGGTGAGCTCTCCTCCCCGAGGAGAAGCTGACGAGCAGTCTTGTTTCAAGGTAAGCGACAAGGAGTATTTTTTAGTGACAGGTCGCTACATGCTGGACAACGCCATCTTGTAATTTTCCTCTTATCGCCGACCCTCGGAGCGAATCGGATGGTTCCTCCGGGACAGGCGGCATCAGCTGCAGCCCCGCTGCTCATTCCCTCCTGGAGAGCATTGTGTCTGTGGAGGGGGGTTGAGCGAATGCTCAACCTCATCCCACCTCATTTCGCATCGGCGATCACACCATTCCCGGCCGACGGCGCCCTCTGGGGTTGCCCGGCGTAACCCAGGAGTGGCTGACATGAAGGGACCCCTTTTTATGTCCCGCGCCTTATCTGCTAGTTCGGATGATCCGGCGGGAAGTTTTTTTTTTTTTTTTCTGGGCTCCACTCCGGCTCATCGTCCTGATCCCATCTGACCTCGGTTCCCAAACAGGACGTCCTACGGGACGAGGCCACAGCCTATTTCCTGGTAGATTGGGGGGGCCGGTTTTCCACAGTCCGCACCCATCACCAGAGCAGGGGTTTCACCGAGCGGAAATTCCCTCAGTGCCCACTGGAGCCGAGCCTGACGGAGACTTTTCTCAGAGCAAGATGTCCAGGTGGACCAGCGTCCCACGCCTCCGGTTAGCGTAACACAGACGGTGACACCGCTATCCAACCGAGATCACCAGCATGCGTTTCAGACAGCCGCAGCGAACAACACGTTACGCTGTTGGCGTACACGTTCAGAGGCGGGAGGAGACGTACGCTCCATCTGCAGGGCAGCTGACGTCATCCCCAACCGATGCGCCTCTTTGCTGTCTGCCGGCCCGCATCGCAGCCAGAGGACAGAGTTTTCAGCGTTTCCCTGAGACCGCCAACAGATGGCGCTCTAGGACAACAAATGGCAGAGCAAATGACAGTTTTGGTGGAGGATGTGTGTGAAGGTGACACGAGTTTGGAGTAAAATATAATTTAATGATAAAAGTGTCTATTTTTAGCCTGTCTGTCAGCTCAGATGACCTGACAGTGGCTCCCTCTCACACCCTCCACACGAAATGAGCCGGTGGCAAGACGTTCCACGGCCGTCTCGCTGAGCTTCAGCCCTGTCCATCAGAGACTGGCCCTCTTCATCCCGGCAACAGAGTGTCCAACGTTTTTCCCAGAGATCCCCAGCAGACGGCGCCCTGGGCCAACAAATCCCAGAGCTCACGGGGGAAAAGATTCAAAATGACGGTCTGCGGAGGGTGTGTGTAAATATGACACAAATGTTGTCACACGACACAATGGTAAGTGAAATAACTCGTTGTCAACCCGAGCTGCACGATCCTCACCCAAGCGGTGTCAAACGCGCACTCGCGTGACGCAAACAGCCTTCATCCAAACGGCGTTGCATTGATGATGGTGTACACACAGCTCCCCGGCGTTCACCGGCCCACATAGGCATAAATGTGGGTCCATAGGTCGGGTCGGTGGAGGACCTCATGCTTGCTAGACAGATGGATGGCCAGGGTGTTAAGCAAGGGTTACACGTTGCAATTTGCAACTCGACCCCCTCCGTTCGGAGGAATTTTAGAGATGGTCCTGTCATCACCAGACCAAATCTCATCCCTAAATGCAGAAGTCCAGGAACTTCTGATTAAAGAGGTACTCTCGAAAGTTCCCAACGGAGAGGAAAACACAGGGTTTTACTCACGTTACTTCCTAGTTCCCAAATGGACCGGAGGAACGAGACCCATTTTGGATCTGTCAGTTTTCAACAAGGCGATCATGGACAGACCGTTTCACATGTTGACAACCAGTCAGCTGTTGGACAACATCCAGAGAAACAATTGGTTTGTTTCCATCGACCTAAAAGATGCTTATTTTCACATACAGATCATCCCAAAACACAGAAAATTCCTGCATTTCTCCTTTCAAGGGGTGAAGTATCAGTACAACAGGCGGCCGTTCGGGTATTCCCTCGCGTCTCGTACGTTCTCAAAGTGTGTGGAGACGGCCCTGCAACCGTTGCACAGGGCAGGGATGAGAGTTTTGTTTTACCTGGACGACCTGTTGTTGCTGTCACGCTCCAGACAGGAGGCAACGAGACAGGCCCAGGCGCTGACATCACACCTGTTAAATCTGGGCTTCGCCATAAATTGGAAGAAAAGCTCGATTTTCCCGGCCCAGACAATTGTTTATCTGGGAGTGGAGCTAAACTCAACCACCATGAGGGCTCGTTTATCACAAACGAGAATCGACACTCTGAAAGACCAGCTCTGCCACGTAAGACCTGGCAGAGTAATAACAGCTGTTTCCATCATGAAGCTGTTAGGGATGATGTCGTCAGCTTACACAGTGGTCCCGCTGGGTTTACTACACATGGGACGCCTCCAGAGGTGGTTTGCGCGTCTGTGTGTGGATTCAGTAAAACAAAAGAGACGGATGATCACTGTTCTTCCCTCTGTGAGAGCAGACCTCCGACACTGGGGAAACACCCTGGTTCTGTCGGAGGGAGTCCTCGTCAGCAGAACGTGTCAGTCTTCACAGATGTGTCGCTGTCAGGTTGGGGGGGAACATGCCTACCTCAAGCTGTAGGGGCGCTGTGGCCCCATCACACATCAGCCCACATAAATGTTTTGGAGTGTCGCACGGTGCTGAACGTGATTCAACACTTTGCTCTTGTGCTACAGAATCAACACGTTTTGATTCACACAAACAACAAGGTTACTGCTGCGTACGCAAACCGGCAGGGTTGTGTACGCAGCAGTGCGCTCAGCCCAGCGCAACGGTGCGCTCAGCCCAGATGTTACACACTGCGCAAAAACTACTGTGTTGGGCACACCAAAATCTGCTCTCCATCAGAGCAGTGTACAGTTCCGGTGTTCTGAATAAAGGGCAGATGTGATGTTTAGGGGCGGCCCACGTCACGGGGACTGGACTCTCCATCCAGACCTGATGGCCCAGACGTGGCAGGCATTTGGCAAGCAGCCGTGGACCTTTTTGCGACACGAGAAAATGCTCAGTGTCAACTACGGTTTTCTCTGAGCCAGCGAGACAAACCACTGCTGGGTGTGGACGCATTGCCCACAGCCCAAAACGCTTCTTTACGCGTTTCCTCCACCTCCTTTGATTTTACGGTTCTTGAACAGAGTTCAGGAGCAGGGATTGACAGCTCTCCTGGTGGCTCCCGAGCGCGTGGACGCACCATGGTTCCCAGTCCTGCGACGCCTGCTATCGGGGCGCCCATGGAAACTGCCGTGGAGGGAGGACTCTCTCCTTCAGGCAGGAGGAGCAATCAGGAGTTACCCAGAAATAGGCCAGCACCTGTGGGTCTGGCCGCTGAGCGGACCCGCTTAGAAGGGATGGGTCTCCCACAGGATGTAGTGCACACAATTCAGGATTCACGTGTTGTATCTACCACAGCACTGTACACATCAAAGTGGACAGTTTTTCAGCGCTGGTGTACAGAGAAAGGTGTAGAGGCCACCTCATGTCCACTAGGCGACGTGCTGTCCTTTCTACAACAGCTGATGGACAGAAATTTGGCGACCAGCACGATTAACGTACGCTGCAGCCATCTCTGCCTGCCACGAAGGGTTCGGAGACAGAACAGCTTTTAATCATCCGCTGATGAAGCATTTCTAAAAGTTGTACAAAGACGCAGGTCTGTTTCACACCCACTTGCTCCACAGTGGGATTTAACGCTGGTCCTGCGAGCCCTGATCAAAGCTCCATTTGAGCCTCTGGATCAGGTTCCAATTAAATTATTGTCTCTTTAAACAGCCCTGCTGTTGGCTTTAACATCCACTAAGAGGGTGAGTGATTATCTGCCTTCTCTGTCGCTCCGTCAAGTCTCAGAATTCAGGCTGACGGTAGCTCAGCTGATCTAAGACCAAATCCAGCTTTTATGCCTAAAACATCATGAGCTCTTTTAAATCAAGAGCGATATCGTTGGAGGGGTTCCCCCCCCCCACACACAAATCAGAGGAAGAAGCGTTTTTCCATCTTCTCTGTCCAGTGCAGGCGTTGATGTGTTACATTGGGGCAGCTGCAATGCGTCAAATTTAACATCTGTTTGTGCATTATAGAGATGCATCTGCAGGTCGCCTGTTATCCACCCAGCGCTTGTCACACTGGCTATGCGAGGCCTTTTCTGAAGCCTACAGAGCTTCAGATTTTGAGCCTCCTGTCAACCTCAGGGCACACTCAGTCAGGGGTGTTGCATCTTCGACTGCTTTGCATAAAGGTATGACAATGCAGGACATTTGCACTGCGGCCGCGTGGTCAACACCCTGCTTATTTATTCACTTTTATCTACGTGATGTGACGGCTCGTTCCATGACACATTCTGTCTTTAGTGTTTTACAGAATGAATATTGTTGTTTCATGCAACTCCGTTTAATTCACATCTGTCTGCATGCATTACAGTGTGAGATGTGGTTATCAGTCACAAGTTGTGATAGTTAATTTGGTTCTATTGTCACTAATCAGTTCATGACAATTGTTACCAATCAGTTCATTTGATTAATAATCAGCTCTCCTGTTATTATTAATCTGTTCATACTGTTCAGCCATAAATCGCTTGGTTCGTGGCTTTTTTCAGCATTTTTCCCTCCCCGTTGAAATTTTTTCTGGGGCATTCATGCATTCAGAACGCAGTTATAGAACATGCGTCTGTGCATGGCACACATAATTACGCAATGCGTAATTACGTATGTGGGGAGTTGAATGACAAGACGTTTTTTGGGCAAGCTTTTGCTTCATAAGGTGTTCGAATGGACCCAGTGAGGCGAGGACAACATCCGCTTCGCCCTTAACCCATCAGCGACATCCTTAAAGGGCGAAGCCTATATGAAATAGAACATTGGTTACGTATTGTAACCCCAGATTCTATGAATATAGGCATAGCCCTTCAAGCGTCGGGCCTCACTGGCTCCTGAATGGCTGAAGAAAAGTTATTTGGGAGCCGATTACCCGCTCTTAACGTAATTTATACGGACCGGGTGGGGCCCACACAGCAGGTGGGCGTGGACTAAATTTTTCAGTGCAATGCTTCGCATAATGGGATAAAATCCATCAGCGACAGCCTTAAAGGGCTACGCCTATACTCATAGAATCTGAGGTTACAGTACGTAACCAACGTTTTTGCTCCTGTGTATCTGTGAATCTTTACTTTCTGGGCCAGTAACATAAACAATTCTTATTTTATTAGTCAGTGTTTAAAAAAAGAAAAATGGCCAAAAAAATAAATAAATAAAATAAATAAAAAATGATAATTTATATATAAAAATATGAATTAAATATAATTTAAATACTATTCTAAAATTAAACAAAATTAGATTATTTTAGATATAAAATGTTTTTTGTCAAAACTTTTTAAATTGATGCATAAGTGCTTTTGAGAACTTTAGACTTAAAATTTGATGTTGAGTGGGTATGCTTAAAGAAAATAAAGTTAAGAGGTCAAATTTCCTGTAAAAACTGAGTGTAGACATTTATGTTTTGACCAAGGCATTTTATTTTGTTGCACTTGTTAAGAACCAGTATTTACTATAAATAGGGAAATTTTAAATAAAAAAATAAATTTAAAAAAACATGCCAATAAATCACTGAGATATGAGGATAGCTATAGTGCTTAGTGTATATTTAGTTTATGTTTTTCTTAGTTCATATCTTAGATGTTATCATTGTTTTTCTTTTACATTTTATTGTTGGATGTAACTGGGACCCTGTGTAGATAATTTCGCTCCACCACATGTACCACATGAGGTGCGAATGAAATTAAAGAATCTCTGACTCTGACTCTATATTACCAGGTGCAAACTTTAGGTGTTGAGTTAGGTACATAATTTAATGGCTCCAAACCAATGACTCTGCCACATTTAAATGAAAAATAAATATGACTCAAGATGCAGCCATTTGATATGCGCTGAAACTTGCAAAATCTCCTCAGGTTTCAAGATGATTTAATAAAAGTGGAAGAACAGCAACACTTCAAAGCCTTTCTGATCAATATTTCTCATTAGAAGGTGACATCAAATCATTGAAAACCTGTTTGCAAACCTAGCTGTAACCTCGAATAACAGGTACTCTCTTAATTGATTTGAAGCGACATCATTGCTTCAGGCCTGCTGAACACGTGTTATATTGCAACAATTTCTAGAAATGGGAGCAATAAAATTCATAAGAATCCTTCACATATTATCACATATACATATATTGTTAGTGGAATTTTGGTCCTTCCACAACATCTGTATTGGCTTAAGGTCAGGACTTTGACTTGGTCATTCCAAAACATGAACTTTATTATTCTTGAACCATTCTTTGGTAGAACCACTTGTGTGCTGAGGGTCATTGTGTCGCTGCATGACTCACCTTCTCTTGATTCAGTTCATGGACAGATGTTCTGACATTTTCCTATATAATTCTCTGATATAATTCAGAATTCATTGTTCCATCAATGCAAGCTTTCCTGGCCCAGATGCAGCAAAACAGGCCCAAACCATGTTTCACAGATGGGATCAGATTCTTATGCAGTAATGCAGAGTTTTCCTTTCTCCAAACATAACACTTTTATTTAAGCCAAAAAGTTATATTTTGGTCTCATCTGTCCACAAAACATTCTCCCAACAGTCTTCTGGCTTGTCCACATGATTTTTATCAAACTGCAGACGAGCAGCCATGTTCTTTTTGGAGAGCAGTGGCTTCTCCTTCAACCCTGCCATGCACACCATTGTTGTTCAGTGTTCTCCTGATGGTGGACTCATGAACATTAACGTTAGCCAATGTGAGAGAGACCTTCAGGTGTAAAAGTTACCCTGGGGTCCTTTGTGACCTCACTGACTATTCCACACCTTGTTTTTGGAGTGATCTTTGTTGGTCCACCACTCCTAGGGACAGTAACAATGGTCTTGGATGTCTTCCATTTGTACACAATCTGTCTGACTGTGGATTGGTGGAGTCCAAACTCTTTGCAGATGGTTTTGTAACTTTTTCTGGCCTGATGAGCATCAACAACTCTTTTTGTGAGCTCCTCAGAAATCTCCTTTGTTCCTGCCATGATCTACTTCCACAAACATGTTGTGATGAGCAGACTTTGATAGATCCCTGTTCTTTGAATCAAACAAGGTGTCAGAGTCAGAGTCAGAGTTTCTTTATTGTCATTCGCACCTCATGTGGTACATGTGGTGGAGCGAAATTATGTACACAGGGTCCCAGTTACATCCAACAATAAAATGTATAAGAAAAACAGTAATAACATCTAAGATATGAACTAAGAAAAACATCAACTAAATATACACTAAGCACTCATAACATAAAACATTGAACATCAGCACAAACATGAACATGAGTCTGTGAGCAGATGTGCACGCATGAACACATCAACATTGAAACAGATCAGCAGCAACATGATATGGTTTTTCACAGTGATTATTCTAGTTAGAGATTCATGAGTCTAACAGCCTCAGGGTAGAAGCTGTTCCTCAGTCTAGTGGTTCTACACTTAATGCTCCTTAACCTCCTTCCTGAGGGGAGTGGGGCAAAAAGTGTGTGTGCTGGGTGGGTGGGGTCCTTCATGATGCAGGTGGCCCTCTTCCTGCATCTGGAGGTGTAGATGTCTGTGATGGTGGGGAGACTGATTCCAACAGATTTCTGTGCAGCCTTCACCACTCTGCAAAGCTTTTCTTTCTGCAGCTGTGCAGCCTCCATGCCACACATTGATGCTCGAGCACAGGATGCTCTCCACTGCACACCTGTAGAAGGAGGTGAGGACTGAGCTTCCCAGACCAGCTCGCCTCAGCCGTCTGAGGAAGTAGAGTCTCTGATGAGCTTTCTTGATCAGGCTGGTGGTGTTGTTGCTCCAGCTGAGGTTGTCATTCATGTGTACACCCAAGTACTTGTAGCTGGAGACCACTTCCACCGCAGATCCTCTTATGTTCAGGGGGGTGTAGGTGTTTTTGTTCCTTCTGAAGTCCACAATCCACTCACACCTGATAATCATCCCATTGATTGAAAACACCTGACTCTAATTTCACCTTAAAAATTAACTGATAATCCTAGAGGTTCACATACTTTTACCACTCACAGATACACTACCTGGCCCCCAAAAAGTTGCCACCTGGATTTAACTAAGCAAATAGGTATGAGCCTCCTATTGGATAATTACTGCATGGGTGATTATCTTTCAGCTGCAACAAGTTATTTAACCCCAACTGGTGCAATGAGTTGCTTCTCTTTTCTTAAAAAAGGGGAGTGGGGGAGTGGTGGCGCAGAGGTTAGAGAGGTGGGCTTGTGATCCGAAGATCGCCGGTTCACGCCCCGGCCCCGACAACATCAAAATTGTGGGTGGGGTAGGTGAAACACCCACACTTGCCCCCACCCTCATTCGCCCCACTCTGGGCCCATGAGCAAGGCCCTTAACCCCCCACCATGTGCTCCCTAAACAGGTCTCTCTTGAAAATGAGTTCTCGTGGCTCAATGAGACTAACCTGTATAAATAAAGGCTAAATGAAAAAAAAAAAAATGTTGAAAGACACATCGTGTGGTCGTGGAAAAGATGTCAGTCTGTTTGAGAAGGGTCAAATCATTGGCATCAAGCAGAGAAAACATCTGGTTATTGCAGAAACTACTAAAACTGGGTTAAGAACTGTCCGACGCATTATTAAAAACTGAATGATCATGATCGGCGATCACTTAAATGTTTGGTGAAATCAAATAAAAGAAAAACAGCAGTAGCACTCAAGGCTATGTTTAATAGTGAAAGTAAGAACATTTCCACACACACAATGTGAAGGGAACTCAAGGGATTGGGACTGAACAGCTGTGTAGCCTTAAGAAATCTACTAATCAGTGAGGCTAACTGGAAAAAAAAGGCTTCAATTTTTTAGGGAGCATAAAGATTGGACTCTGGAGCAATGGAAAAAGGTCATGTGGTCTGATGAGTCCAGATTTACCCTGTTCCAGAGTGACGGCTGCATCAGTGTAAGAAGAGAGGCAGGTGAAGTAATGCACCCATCATGTTTAGTGCCTCGTCATCAATGCAAGATCTTGGTGAAAAATTAAGCAACACTGGACGGAAATAGATCTTGTGACATTGCAGAAGTTTATTGAAACAATGCCACAGAGAATGCCGCTGTAATCAAAGCTAAAGGCGGTCCATTGAAATATTAGTTTGAGACCTTTTTTTTGGGTGGCAACTTTTTTTTGGCCAGGCAGTGTGTGTAATATTGGATAATTTTGAAGTACATTGCAGTATTCAATGGATACTGCAGTATGCACTGGGTTATTGAGTATGCATGAGGATACATTGCAGTGGCATAATAAAGGAAAGTGAAAACCCTTGGACAACCAACTGAAATTAATGATGTTTGGTAATTTAAATAGTCAAAGGCAACTCTAAACAAATAGGTTTTTAACCTTGATTTAAAAGAACCCAGTTTGTTCCAGATTAGTGGAGCACAAAAATTGCATGAAATCTCCATGTTTGGTTTTGATTTGGAGATATGAAGTAAACTTGAACCAGAGGACCTGAGTGGTCTGGGAAGTTGATACGACAATAAATCTTTTATTTATTTTGGTGCTAAGTCATTCAATGTCGTAGAAACTAACAGAAGTTTTTTTTTTTTTCTGCGATATAGGAAGCCAGTGTAAGGACTTTAGAGCTGGGGTGATGTGCTCTTCTTTTTTAGTTTTATTAAGGATGCAGGCAGCAGCTTTCTGGATCAGCTACAGCTCTCTGCAAACACCACTTTCTATGCTTTTAGAAGAATAAAGTTCGGGCATTATTTGTGTTTTACATTAATGCAGTTTTCTCAAATTTAGAAGGATATGCTTTGAGCGGAATTATTTTGGGCATCACGAAGCATGGACAATGCCTCCCACCCCTTCCATAAAACAGTGAACAATCTGAAAAGCAGTTTTAGCAACAGACTAATCCAACCCTGCTGTTTAAAGAGACAATACAGGAAATCATTCCTAGAAGTAGTGAGAATATTGAATCTAAATGCCTATGACCTGAGTTCACTGTTCTTGAATAATCTTCTTAATTTGAATTTTTGACTGTTGTATTCTACATTTTTTTATGGCTGCTTTAACAATTTAAATTACCCCTCTGGGGATTGATTAAGTTAATCTATATCTATGTACAGTATGTATTCTATATGTCTTTCTGTGAAGTCCATCCATCCATCCATCCATTTTCTTTACCCGCTTATTCCATTCTGGGTCATGGGGGTCACTGGTGCCCATGTCCAGCAATCACTGTGCGAGGGGCGGGGTACACCCTGGACAGGTCGCAAGTCCATCACAGGGCCACATAGAGACAAACGAGACAAACAACCATTCACTCTCTCACTCACACCTAGGGACAATTTAGAGTTACCAATCAGCCTAACATGCATGTTTTTGGTCTGTGGGAGGAAACTGGAGCACCCGGAGAAAACCCACGCATGCACGGAGAGAACATGCAAACTCCACCCAGAAAGGCCCCTGGACCGGGGTTTGAACCAGGGACCTGCTCGCTGAGAGGCAGCAGCTCTACCAGTTGCGCCACCGTGCTGCCCTTTCTGTGAAGTCAGTTTATTCAATTCAATCCATCTAATCTAATCTCTTGACTATAGAAACTTTAAGAAGCAAACAATATTATAACTTGTTCCACATGTTCAAACTGATTAACTTCTAGGTACAATGGCTATTTTGTCTTTGTAACAAACCAAACAGTGAGGCGTAATGAAATCACAGTTTCACCCTGAAGAGACTGTGATTTACTCTGGAAAATCATGACAGACAAATGGACAAGACTTCTACCAAACCATGTTGAAAAAGGACTTTATACTGCTTGCCTAAATTGGTAAAGAACACATTAACACATTTCTTCCCCTGCCCTTTGTTATTACTACTCTTCCCCCTTCTTACATCCTCTAAATGGCTTCTATTTTCTGCCTAATTAGGCAAATAGTTTGGCCTACAATGATCTGTGAAAAGGGAGGGTTGATGACATGAAGCAGTGTTTCTTTTGTTTTGGTTGGAGTTGAGTTTTTTTTGTTTTTTTCTTTCATCCTCCCTCATTGAAAACTAGGCTATATACATGTATAGTTCCAGGATCTCAGTGGTCAGGCACTCGAGCACAGCAGGCGGGTAGATGGGAATGCATCCAAAGAACATCTTTTTCAACTCATTTGAGATTTGGGGCTGTAGCTGAGATATTATTTGAGCTTCTGAGATGTTAATCAGCTGCTGGTTGTAGAAAATTGCCTTGTTGCCATGGTTACGCATCATAACAAATGTCCAAAACTAAAGAAAGTTTCAGTTCATTCAAGTACAGAGCTGCTCCAACATGCAGCCACCTTGAGCGGCACAATTCTAGGACAATTCTAGAAAACCCACACATGCACGGAGAGGACATGCAAACTCCACCCAGAAAGGTCCCTGGCCGGGGTTTGAACTGGCGACCTTCTTTCTGAGAGGCAGCAGCTCTACCAACTGCGCCACGGTGCTGCTCTTCAAATCGTAATTATAAATTGTAAATAAGCTAATCGTTTTTTGTTGTTTATTCTCTTACTTATCCATAACCATGAACGAGTCACCAACCTTTGTATGGAGGAGGGGCTTACCAAAGAGACCATCTTATCACAAGCAAAACTGGTTTGTTCCACTTTTGAGTAAGCTGTTGGAGGAAGAATCAGTTTTGTTGTGTGTTTCCTTGACTGATGAAGCCTTCCGGATCGAAGGCGAAACGTTTCAGCACAAAAAAAAGAAACTGTCCAGATGACCTGACTGAAGAATGTTGGATTTTATACCTGGATTATTGAGCATGGACTTTATTGTTCAACCTTTGTATGGTTCTTTTTTTGTAACTTTAAAAAAAACGTGCATGTTTTGTAAAATACATCCTTGGCAGACAAGACTTCAGCTACCACTCATCTGCCATTTCTGTGAAATCACACATTGGTCAAAGACGTGGTATGACATCTTGAACCTCTTCCTGTAGGTTTTGTATTGTTTCAACTGTGAAATGAGCAAGAGGACTCTCTGTATGGGTCACCTGTGGTGTTGGAAATGGGTTTGCACACAGTTTTCACTGCTGTCGGAGTTCCTACAGTCTGCCTGCTTGACAGATCAAAGAACATTAAAAGACGAAGGTATTCTTTGGCAGGAAAGAGCAATTCACTGTCTGTGTTTTGTGAGTTTTTCCACTACACAGTTTCTACCGTTCCCACCTGCGTATTTGAATAACCCTCTGGCTAAAGAGCCAGCAAAATGTCAAGCAAAGAAAATGCTACAGGTACCTGAAATGTTCTTCAGTTTGTATTTTAAAAAGATTACATGGTCGTGCAATGACTACGTTTTCATATGAAAATGACTTGCTCTGTCTGGTAACCTTTAAAAAGCTACAAAGACTTACAAGAAGTTGATTTTGTTTTTGCTCTTTGCAGTTAGAAACTTAAAATCATGCACAGGGACGTGTGGATCAAATCATTTAGTCTTTCCTTCAAGTTTCAACTAGAGATTTAACCAAGAGCAGTTGCTTTAACTTTTTTTCATAATGGCCAAATGTTGGGTTTACTATTTTTTCTCGTTATCCTAACATGGATAACAGCTATATACTCACAATTTTTCTTTCCTCACAGAAAAAGTCATTGTTTTTCTTCTTCTGCTTGTGGTTTGACTTGTCACAGGTTGTCAGCCTATTGCTCGGCCCTACTTATTTACCATTTGTTGACATGCAGCGAAGTGCCAATAAATTGATGGAATGGTTCGACACAAATGTGACTAATGCTCAGTGTCACCTTGTTTTAGCCAGCAGCTAACTTACTCAGTCTTACAGTTGCGATTTCTGGCCCGTACCCGACCCGACCCAACTCAATCCGAAATTCAGGCTGGGTCGGGCCAAAATTAAGTGCTTGATGGGCGGGCCGGGTTGGGCTCGGGCTTTTGATGTGGTTTTAATTGCCCACGTGGCCCCACCCACCCTTTGCTCTTATCACACATCTGAGGTTTTACAATTGACCCACAACAAGCAACATAATGGAGCTGGAAAGTATTAAATAAAAGCAAAAAACAGGAGAACTCACTCTACAAAGCCAGCACAGTGAAACCTACTGATGTGTGTCAGGTCAGGTGCACGCTCAGGTCCAACCGGCCAGTTGAAAGAGGTAAAAAAAAGTTGTGTTAAGCTTCAGATGGACAACCGGATCATCGGCCGTGTGCGCCCCGCTCCACACCCTGCTGTCGTCTGCAGTGAAGGAAGTTGCAACATCTGAAGCTACAAAAGCCAAAGCAAGCAGCTATTAAAATAGCCTTCTTCTATTTGTTTCCAAATAATTTTGCTCTAAAAATATTTTTGTTCATCTGTATAGCAGCCTATCTTTACAGTTGATTTTTTTTAAGCTTTTCGTTTTGTATGTTAATATTCGTTTGATGACTTGTTAGTAAACAAGAAATCTTGTATCTTACTTTGAAATATATATACATATATAAATATATATATATATATATATATTGGGTTTGGGCCTGTAATTACAGATAATGGGTCGGGCTCGGACAAAATGCCTACAAAATCGAGAAGGGTCAGATTTTTTAATGCCCGAATGCAACTTTAACATAACCCTGTCTGCTTTCGTTACATTTAATATATACCACTTTAACAACTTATGTGTCTTTATCGTGGAGCCCCTTTGCTTTAATGAGGTGTTTATTTTCTCTAAAATTTATCTGCTCATTTTTGAAAGGGTTTGATTCTCTTCTTTGTTTGTTCTGCCGGTCATTTTTTGATTTCTCAGATTAAGCAAAAGCTTGTTTGGCCGAATATTTAATATTACTTCTAGTAAACATGTAATCTTCATTAATATAAACATTTGCAATTTTTTGTACATCTTTGCTGTTGGTGTTATATATGATTGAGTGATAAATTGATTGTGCAGACAGTTATGCTCACTCTGGGTTGGAGATGAGTTTCTGATTCACGTGGAGGAGTATCTTGATCTCTTTCTCATGAGTGATGGCAGCTTGGAGTGGGAGATGGATTGACAGATCGGGGCTTTGTCTACAGTAAGCAGGGTGTTTCTCTGGTCTTGGCAGAAGGTGGGTGGGGTAAAGAAGGAGTTGAGTTGAAAAAAAACTTTCTAATTTATTGGTTCCTCTATGTTCCAACCCTCAAATCAATGTTTTCAACTGATTATCTAAAGTTGGCTTACAGAGGCAGCAGGTCAGAGGGACAAGCCTAGATATTCCTCTCTGCAGTCTACGGTGGAAAATCTTGTGGTGGTCCTAGGCCAGAGTGTATATGTGATATTCCAAAGAGTTTAGAGTATACATGAGGTTATTGTTTATGTTAGCCGTCCACACGTATGTGCTCTGGATGTGTGGCAAAAACACTTGCAGTCTGCGTTTTCTCAATGTAAGTTTGAATACCGAACCCGTTCGTTACACTGTTAATTAGTGCTTGTTTTTTTAGACACAATGAGTCTGTAGTCTCCTTATGCATCAGCGCTTCAACCCGAGAACTTGCAGAAGTTTAAAAATAAGCTTGTGTGTAATGGACACAGCCTGCCGGACCCGTATTTTGTGAAGCCTGACTGGACAAACAAGCTGATAAAATAGCCAGCTACAAACATGGTGTGCATCATAAATTATCTGATTAAAACACGTGGACCTTTCAGCAGAGAGTTACTGTAAGCCTACATGTCACTAGATGCGTTCAGTTATTTTTTCTGTGGACATGTGAAAGGGTTATTATACCATCATTAAAGCCCAGGTCAACTGTCCAGAGAATCACTAACCTGCCACATGAGCCATGGTTTTGTCTCCACACAAATCGTGGCCATGTAGTATCAACACATTCCACCTGCATAGCAGGGTAAGTCAAATATTAACCACATTTTGTCTAATTTGATAATGAAATATAGTCCAAATAAAGTGTCTTATCCATATTTACTATTTGTTTAGCCGTATGTATTTAGTGTCACAGAAACATCATAAACTGAGGTCTACACCTTCTAAGAAAAACAATATGATCATGAAGTTCATTTATAAATAATTTATCATACCTCAGATAAAGTGTACACTTCAAATCCATGCATATTCTGTCAGTTCCCATGGACCACATGGATCATCAGGAGAAACTCTCCGGGTATTTCTGATCCAAGCATTGTATCGTTTGTAGTCATGAGTTGGAATCCCATAAAACTTTAATTTGCTGCAAGGGGTTTTCCTGTTCGCACAACTGACAAGCATTTTACCATTTTATACTATTTAGAATACTTCCCTACGTATTACAGTGTACTGTTGCTGGCAGTATGTCATCATGATTTCACATATTTTCTGTGGTCTTCAAGCTCCAACAAAATGACCAAGTTTCACAGCGTGTCTTTAAGGCTGAGTCAAGTTACCCAACACAGGAAACTCCTTTCAACTGCTTATTTCCACTATTTGTTTTTTTTATTATGATCCACATCTCATGACCAAAGGTAAGGGCTGACGGAATGAAATCCTAAATTCAAGTGGCAATGTTTTTGTTTCATTTTTTTTTCATAGAGCCGCAGGGCTCAGCCTTAAAGAAAAGATGTGAAGTTTGGTAGAGCTCAGAGTAGAGCTGCTACTCAAACAGAGCCAGCTAAAGTTATTTGTGCATCTGATTAAGATGCCTCCTGGTTGACTCGCTTGGTGTTTCAAGGTCTTTCAAGCATGCCTTCCTGGGAGGAGATCCCTTGACCTGCTGCCTCAGCAGTCTTACCTTGTATTAAAAGTTGATGACTGATAGATGGATGGGTGGTTAGGTGAATACAGAAGTAGCATTGAAACATCAAAGATATAGCCACTATGCATGTTCTGTTAAGATTCCTTGAAATTTCACTTTGCTGAAATGTAACTAGAGGCCAAAAGAAGCAAGATTTTATTTGAAAAGAACTGTTGGTATGTGAAATAGAATTATTGTAGAACAAAACTTAAAGTAAATGTGATTATACATCTACCACCTTGGTTGGATTGTTCTCTCTCAGTTAACTCACTGAAGGCATATCGTCATCAATTGTATTACCAGGCTTTCTCAGATACTCTCATAACCCATTTCCCCAACACACAACAGGACTGTTCATCATAGTTAAGCTTTCAGCTTCGAACAAAATCCATCAACTCTTTTCCACAAGTTCCCTTGAAACCATCATTTAAAACCCTGTCAATCTTGAGAACGAGTTGTGTTTGAGTTTTGAAAAGCCTTGGTGCCCAAATATTAGGGGTGCACTTTGGGTGCTGCCAAGATTTTTGACAGTGTTAATGACAGAGTAAAAGGGAGGGAGCTGCCAGCTAATTTGGGTAAAGGCGTATTCTAATAAGACAGAATAAAAGCAGGCTGTGCTAACTCTTGTCATGTGTGAAGACATTTGATGTCTCAGAAAGCCCAGATACTATTGCTCTGATTTATTTCTGATCTTTGCTAGCAAGAAAATAAAAAATCTTCATGCCCAGTAGACTCCAAGAGCCAAGGCACAGTAACATTAACTTCATAAAGATAGCTATGCCAACTTTTTGGAGTTGTGACAGGGTACAACATTATCTTTATGGATATTTTTGTTCATTTCTTGTTCAAGTTGCTCGAAGTTGTTCTAACACATGCAATAGTGATCTACCAATAATCAATGCTCAGGCTAAATCAAATGGAAAATATTGCAGAATTGGGCAGTTCAGGTTAAAAAGTGAAGCATTCATTGTTCATAATTTATAATATGGTATATTTAGTAGATTGTGATACAGTCCATTTTAAGGAGGTTGCAGGTCCTTCCTGCTACTGGCAATTATCTCTAAATAAACTCATCTACAATTATAAAGTCATCTCATACATTTTTTGTCACATCAGCATTTTGCATGTTTTCACTGTCTGATTTATTGTCTTTTAACAAAAAGATTTTTTCAATATGGGTTGGCAAATGACATTCATGTCTTTCCATTGCCTCTCTTGCAGATTAAAAAAAGACATATTTGATGTGCTACCTCAGTCATGCATGAAGTGCTGAAATTGCAAGTCTAAATTCCATTAGTGGTCTTGTCTACTTTCATTTTGTCAGCCATGACTGTCATTATCTATCTATCTATCTATCTATCTATCTATCTATCTATCTATCTATCTATCTATCTATCTATCTATCTATCTATCTATCTATCTATCTATCTATCTATCTATCTATCTATCTATCTATCTATCTATCTATCTATCTATCTATCTATCTATCTATCTATCTATCTATCTATCTATCTATCTCTCTT
>NC_056514.1:20051633-20086320 GCF_014905685.2 Nematolebias whitei | reverse complement strand
CTCTCTTGACTAGAGAAACTTTAAGAAGAAAGCAATAATATAACGTTTCACATGTTCACACTGATTAACTTCTAGTGCAATGACTATTTTGTAACAAACAAGTGTGAGGTGAAATGAAAGTGCTCAGTGTGATATTTGACTATGAACAAAAGGTTTTTCTTCCCGTTTCCTACAGTTTTATTCCACCAATATTCAGAAGTGGTGTATATAAAAACACAGACACACTTGTACACATGTCCTGCAAGTACGTATGCTTGTATTGTATATCCATACCTCCAGAGTTGAGTATGAATTTTGTCAGGAAGATAACGATAAATATGATTGAAATAAGTAAATAGTTAAATAGCTTGTATAAAGAGCACATTATTTTACAAAACCCTTTTTTGTGATATTTTTAATGTTGTCCAGCTACTGAAATATGTTTTTTTTCTTCTTAAAGTGTAGATCCTTCTGTTTCATTAGCTTTGTACCCTCATGATGGACATTTTCTAACTCTGTATTGCTACTGTTTGCACATAATGTTTGAATCGTATAATTTCTCATAGAATAGTTTAATAGAAGTTACATTTTTTCCTATTTTTAATTTTATTCAAACACTATCACTGATTAACAAAATTTCTATGTGTAACTAAATTGTTTGATGTGCATATTTTCATTCAGTCTTTTAATATTTAGCGAGTTAATGTTAATGAGCATAACAGACGGACATCTCTGTACCAATAAATATTTAGCAACAGCTCTTTAGTCTCTTCACCATTGCCACTCCCACTGCATAAGACCCTTACCGTATCCCTAACAAACCCCACATCCTATGATGCCTGTACCAGACACTGTGCCCTACACACTGCAAATATGGAGTATCCAGCAGAGCTGTGAACTCGTATCCCAATTTAATCTGTGTGTGAATAAAATCAGTCCCAAAATGTCCATCGAGCAACCCACTAGATTCAATTAAAAGATGTGGGTTCCAAAGGACATCTACAGAGGCTCTTCGCTTATGCTGTGATGGTCCAGTACTAGGTGGACTTAAACACTATCATGCAGGTAGTGGTGAAATGTACTTATGAGTGGCTGTTGCGCCCTGCTGTCTGATGATCACTCATAGAGTCAAAAATGTTTATAGCTGTTCCTGACGACCATTCTGGTGGGGAAAAGCAGGCTGTCAGTGGGCGGGATGAGATGCGCTAATTGTTTAATTAAGGGGATGAAAGCGCACATTTTCACAGTCTATCCTGGAAGCAGTTATTGTGTTGAACTCATTTGTACACATGAAAAGTGGCAGAAAGAGTTGTGAGAAGAATGAGCTTGAGGAGAGTTCAGTTGTTGCTTTCTTTTTCACTCCCACTCTCTTGGACCATCAGTGTTTGAAGTGGGTGCGAATGGCAGATTGTCAAATTTGGAAAATTGCAGGAACCCCCATTCTTAGTGTTTCACAATAGTAAGGTGTCAGAGGGAGTTTGTTCAAATACTCTTACATTACTGCAAAAACGCAGCTGTTGAACCATCCTGGAGTACTACAGCAGTGGTTGTTTTTATGTGTTTGGGTGACGCTCCATCCCCAGCTGCCTAACAGACTGCAGTTCAGCTGAGCAGCTTAGCATGAAAATGTGGAAAGCTGCAAGTCTAAGAGCTCAGATGCTCACTCAACTTCATCTGACCCCAAACCTAAGGCAAGGATTTGAAACAATGTTCAGTTGAACGAGTCCTACTCTTTGTTCAAGACTATACCAAACACCTGTGAAAGGCTGTAGCTTTGAACGCAGCAGGGTACGAACACTACTTTCAGAAATGTGTGAATTTAGAAGAGAACATTAAGCTCTGCATTGTGACAGCTTGTTTATTTTCTGAATTTTCCTGTTAGAGATCGAGGTAGTCTGGCATTCATTTGGTTGTTTTAAAATCTCTTTTGGTTTCATCATTTTCAATTCCCTCTGTAATTTATTTTTTTTAATTTTTACATAAAAAAAAATAAAACCTTCAAAATCTGTTCTGCTCACTCTTTTGTCCATCGGTGTGGTCTGTTTTTTCCGCTGTGAACATAAAACCCATTTACCCCCTCTTTTTATTCTTGTATTAGGCCCATCTTTCATTCTCTCTCCACTCCCTCCATCTTCCATGAGCCTGAATAAAACAGCTAATGGAGCACAGAAATGGTAACAGCTCAGTCACTTCTGTAGACACTGTTATGTGTTGCAATATGTAAGAGGAGATGCATGTTTTCAAAGATATGTATTGTACTCATTCTATTTAATTTCATACATTTATTGTGAAACCCTGTAGGTGCTTTGAGTACATCAAAAAATGTCACACACCAGTCTGCTTTTGGTGTGTTTTCAATTATTTATTTTGTATTAGTTTATTTTTATTAAATTATAATTTGAAATTAAGCCATTTCCCAAAGTTGTAGTTCTGTTGTCTTGTCACAACAAACAATAGACTGGGCGCCTCTACACAGTTCAATATATGTATGTTAACAGGTTTGCTAAAAACCAGGACATGCTGTTGGTGGTCATAGAGATGGCCATAACAATAATGTTGATATTGATGTGTTTGTCCTTAGGTTTACATCCGCATCCTGGATAATGAGTGGAATGTGTACAGGCGTTACGCTGAGTTCAGGGAGCTTCACAACCACTTGAGAACAAGGTTTCCACAAGTGGATACCTTTGTCTTTCCACCTAAGAAAGCTATTGGAAACAAGGTGAGCTTATATGTTTTCTGTTCTGGTTAATAATGTGGAGAACTTGAACGGGATTCACACTATGAAGTTTTTGGTTGACATACTGTAGACATACTGTAAGGTCCTGAACTCTCTTGGCAGAGAATCCATGGCCCTTTAATCTTGGAATCTCAGAGACAGCTTGTACAAGCCAGTTCATAGCAGACTTGTTCATGCAGGTCTCACAAAAGGTGCTCTACACAAGACCTGACTCACTGAACTGTGGCACTGTATCGTCATCTAGCATTAGGTCATTGAGCCACCAGGCAGGCCCTCATATGCTCACACTCCTCCTTTTGTAGAGGTCTATGCAAGCCATCATCTGGAATATGTGACCTGCAAGTCCCCACCAGCAGCCAACGCCATTGAATGCCTGTTGTGATGTCTATTTGGGGCATGGGCACTACCTGGAGTCGAGGTCACAGCCCTCTTTCTCTTACATGCTGGGTCGAGGTTTGTCAGATGTAGAGTCTCAAGGAGGTTCATTTGCCAACTTCCCCTTCCCATAAACCAAACCAGAAGAAGTTGAAGGCTTTTTCTTCCCCCTTTTCTGGAGGGAAAGAACTTCCAAGATCTCATTGCGTGAGTCTCCCTCTTTAACATTTTTTTCATTAGAGGACCCAACAACATGTTGGTGTTCTTATCACCTGCACCCTCACACTGAATATATCTAGTAGACCCAGCAACAGACGAGGCAGAAGCCCTTGTTGTCACTGAGCCCCCAGACACTGAATCCTCTGGTTGCCCAGAGCTCGACACATAGGCATCAGGCTCCAAGGCCAGAGTAAGGTTTTTTTTTTCTAGTCACTGTACTGCTGACCTGCTCAGCCAGATTCCCTATCAGACAGTCCAGAGGCATGTTCATATGACCATCTGCAATACCTGCACCCAAGGCACCGTAGGCTGGCTCCCTGGAAATTTTAGAACCCCCTTTTGCTGTGTACTGGGGGCTGGTCCCTTGTCTGCTCATTTTAAAAGCATTTGTCAGTTTACTATCCACCAGGGTTGGACAACTAATGAGTGTTGACGGTACTCGGGTTTTAATTAAGAGTTTCCATCTCCTAAGCATGTTGCCTACCAGGGGAGTTGTGGCACAGAGGTTAGAGAAGGTGGACCTGTAAGATCGCCGGTTCAACTCTCGGTATTGACAACATCAAAATGTGGGTGGGATAGGAGAAGCACCCACACCTGCCTCCACCCTCATTTGCCCCACTCTGGGCCCTTGATCAAGGCCCTTAACCCCCACCATCTGCTCCTCCGGATGCCCTAGATGGCAGCTCTCTGCTCCATACAGAGGGCTGTGGTAGCTTGGTGGTCTGTGGATGTGTCAGGAAGGGCATCCGGCGTAAAAAATAATTACCAAGTCTTCGTGCGACTTAGTTCACTGTGGTGACCCCTGATGAAGGGAGAAGCCGAAAGAAGAAAAAAAAGGTGTGTTGCCTACCAAGGCAATTAAGCACCATCTGCCTGCTGCTTTTGCTTTGAGGTACCCTATTCGCCTTCCAGCTTAAACAGGCATACCCCTGGGATGCAGTTTTTGAGATGACTGTTTTTCTGCACTGGAATAGAACAGGGCATGCAAGGAAACCTTAATAATTTTGGTGCAAGATTTTTAAGTCGGTAGGACTTACACTGTGGAAAAGAATAGAGGTAGTTTTTATTTTATTTTATTTTTTGTCTGAGGCAGCGCAGAGTGACAGATCTGGCAAATGGAGGGAGCAGTTTTATCCACGACCAGGCACAATGGTGGAGCCAGAGGGTGGTCTATATTCTAGAAAGCAGTTTCCTCAAATATACTGTATGGTGGCGGTCATCTTGGATTTTGAGGTGGCAACCCAATTTTCAGCTGTGCCCTTTTTTACACCTAGATGCAGCTATGCACCAAAATTGAAGTCGGTGCATTGATTATTTCACAAGTTATCCACCTCACAAGGTTACTATATATACATATATTAAACATGTGAACTTATGAAACATATAAAAAATGGCTGCAACATGGCTTGTCTCGATTTACCCAGTGGAATTCCCTCTTGAGTTATGGCCAAACCCCACTGTAGCCTCTCATCTAAGGGGTATAACGAACTAAGTCTAAAACTTGAGTATTACCCAGAGTAATTTTAGGTTAGTTCAACTTAAGCTGTGTTGAAGGTGACTCACCCAGATTTGTTAACGACCTCCATCTGTGAGCCACAACCTTATCTCACCCTGTGGCTCGCCCAACCTAGCAACCGGAGTTGGATCGTCATCCACAGGAAACTCACATTAACGGTCGTTCACCTTCATTGTAGAATGTCACTTCTTAATGATCTGGTTCTTTTTAGAATCCAGGAAAAGGATTCCAGGATGTTGTCTTAATACTCACAGCTGAGAAACCCATTTAAAACCTCCCTATTTTGTTAGAGTTTAACCAAGCTTCTTAATCCATGAACATGAAGTGGTGAAACGATAATCCAGATTTTTACTTTATATGCTTTGCTTTAATCAATGATTTGCAGGGGAACAGCGTTAATGCACAATCCAAACAATGATTACATCTGGTTATATAGTAGAATCAGTAATTAAGAGTTCATACATTACTTGAGGGAGGTTCTTGTTAATTGATTTTGATGTCCAAGGGTTGGAAGTCCAATTAATGTTGTGATTTCCTTGCCCTGATAAGCTGAGATAGGAAGTTAGGAGTCCTTAAAGCTCTTACGAATTGATGGAGGAAAGCCTTCCTTTCATCTAGTTGGGTGATGTCTAGAAGCCCCAGTATGTGTTAGAACCCCAAAGGACTTTAAAACTCCCAGGTCATCTTATACGAAATTCCTCCAGACTGTTGTTATTTATCTTTTCAAAACCTATTCCATTGTTTGACATTCATGAACAGAGGACCCAAAATGTTGATAAAAATTAATCTGATTCCCTTGTTGGTTGGTTGGTTAAGTTGTCGCTATTATTTTGTAGAAAATTTGTAAAATGACGGTAAATTAGGATGTGTCCCTTTCCCTCACCCTCAGTCTACTTCTTTGAATAATTCTTTGATTGGAAGGCAGGGGAAAATCTATCTCCAAATCCCTGGAGAAGATGCGCCCCTCGCTCGAAAAGCTGTTCCAATTTTTAGAGGATTTGTGTTGGCCGAAATCCGGGCTGAAACTAAAAAGAAACTCCTATCTTGACTAAAAGGAGTCTTTTTCGGATTGTCCATATTTTCTTCAGCAGCTAAGAACAGTCCAATACTGGCCTACTTCCACCAGCTCCTTGAACAATTCAGCCTAGAACTGTAAGTGTGAGCTATAGTTATAGCTTTTAACTAGAGACTTGCCTGGACATGTCCATTATTTGGATCTGCCTTCCTAAGTGTAACCATCTACTCTAAGCCTATGATTGGTTCTTTAGGCTGTCATATTTACTAACTTCTGGAACATTCTGTTCTAACAGGTGTGCGTAAGGAGAGTGTTGCACTCACTAACTTCTGGAACATTCCGTTCTAAGTTTCATTGCCCTGTTCTGCTTAAGGAAGGTTACTACAGTTCAACACTTAGGAATCACTCTGTTCATTTCAGTCAAACATTACTGTTTAACATTCCAGATTACTGATTCTTTTCTTGACTACAATCTTTTCAACTTAATCACAAGTTGTAATCACATGTAAGTTTTTAATCACATGTAATCATATATATTCACTTACACAATCACTTTTAAAATATAAGAATACTCATTTAACAATGATTCAGGCATGATTTTAAAAATGTAAACACTTCCAGCGCTCACTGAGAAAAGTCTGCAGCTCTGCCCTGTACACTCACAGACACATACACAGAACATCTGGATTCACTTTGGGCCTCTCTTTGCCGCTCTTACACAAACACACGGCTCTGCACAGAGGACAAGCTGCCTGCATATCTCAACTTCTCAACTTGGTCTTTTAGGACTGATTTCACACAAAAATCGATATTATTTGACACTTGGCAACAACATTCCAGACAGTGCTATTCAGCTGGACGGGCTAGCATCATATCACGCAGATAAGAATGCATCTCAGTCCAGTAAAGTACAAGGTGGAGGAGTTTGTGTTTACATTAACACCAAATGGTGCAAGGACTCTGTGCTTGTTGTAGCGTACTGTTCTCCGATGGTGGAATTTGCTGTTGTTAGATGCAGACCTTTTTATTTACCATGCAAATTCACCAGTGTGCTCATAGTGGGGGGGTGGGGGGTGGTGTTCAAAGGTTTGCTCATATTGATCCAGATAAGCGACATTGGCGGCAGAAAACCAAAGATCCAGAAGCTGTTGTCGGTCATACACCTGCAGCGAGTTTATGTCCCAGATGAAAAACGAACAAAACACAAATAATCCAAACACCATCAACAGAGGTGGATTGCAAGCCATGTACACGGGCGCCATCTTACCGGATGTATGCCAAGTATGTGGAAGAATGTGGCAGGGCATCCAGGCCATCACAAACTACAGGACTAAACCACCTGCCTGTGACAGTGATGTCTCCCTTTCAGACGTGCTGAATGACTTCTACGCTCGGTTCAAGGTGTAGAACAACACGGTGGCAAGGAAGACCACCCAACCTCGCAACTACCAGGTGCTTTGTCTGATCACAGCTGATGTGAGGAAAACTCTATACAGAGTCAACCCACGGAAAGCTGCCAGACCACACAACATTCCCGGCAGAGTACTCGGAGAATGTGCAGACCAGCTGGCAGGTGTTCTCACAGACATTTTTAACATCTCCTTGAGCAGTGCTGTTGTTCCAACATGCTTCAAGACTACCACCATTATTCCTGTGCCGAAGAAGTCGTTGTGCCATGCTTCAACGTTTATCGTTCCGTAGCACTCCTATCACAATAAAGTGCTTCGTGAGACTCGTCATGCATCACATCAAGACCTAGCTGTCTCCCACCATGGAGCCACTGCAGTTTATGTACCGTCCTAACTGCTCAACAGACAACAGACACCACACTTCACCTGGATTCCACGCACTTGGACAAAAAAACACTTACGTTAGATTGTTGTTCATATACTTTAACTCAACATTCAACACCATCATTCCTTAGCATCTGATTGGAAAGCTGAGCATGCTGGACCTGACCACCTCTCTCTGCAACTAGATCCTGGATTCTCTGACTGGGAGACCTCAATTCATCTGGATCGAAAAGGACACCTCCAGCGCCACCTTACTGAGCACTGGAGCTCCCCAGGGCTGTGTACTCAACCCACTGCTGTTTACTGTGCTTACTCATGAACTGTACAGCAATGCACAGCTCAAGTTCCATTACGAAGTTTGCAGATGACAAAACTGTGTTGGAACTTATCAGCAATAATGATGAGTCAGCGTACAGAAAGGAGGTGCAACGGCTAACAGACTGGTGCAAAATCAACAACCTGTCTTTGAATGTTAAAAAAACAAAAGAGATTGTCATTGACTTTAGAAAAACACCCAAGGGACCACTCCCCACTGAACATTGATAAGTCCTCCGTGGAGATTATGAAGAGCACCAAATTCCTTGGTGTTCACCTGGCGGAGGATCTCGCTTGGACCCTTAACTCCTGCGCCATCGCCAAGAAAGCTCAGCAGCATCTCTATTTTCTGAGGAGACTCAGAGCTCGTCTGCCACCTCCCATCCTCACCACCTTCTACAGAGGAACCACTGAGAGTATCTTGAGCAGCTCCATCACTGTTTGGTTCGGGAATTGTACTGCATCAGATCACTTCAACACTTGTTCTCATCAAGGGCAGATGCCCCCTCCTCTTCTTCTCTGCTTTGTTCTGTCTGTGAAACTGCTTTAGAGCCTGTCTTCTACATATCTTCCAAATCGTAATTCTGCAATGGATTTGCTCAGTTGGTCCCTCAGCGAATTTATTTATTTATTTATTTTTGATGAGAAGATACGCTTCAGGCAAGCCAACTTGCCCTGATGGCACACACGCAGCTGGATACATCATCAATTCCTGGGGAAAGTGGAAGGTGATGTGTCTATCTCTGCTGTCAATCGAGGATGTTGAGGACGCATATATAATTGGATTTGTGATAACAGGTTTCCTACTTTTTGGAATCAGCTGGTTTCTGGTTTATCAACAAACAAAGAAGTTGTCGGCAGCAAATTTGGCCCTAGGCAGGCTGTCTGCCTTATGTGATGGCTTAGTTTGTGCCTCGGACCCCCAGACTCAATTGCTTTGTAACTAAGCCACAGACTGGATGTGATTTGTCAGAATTGCAGGCCACTTGTGACCCCTAGGATTCACTGGCAGGATGGATCATACCTTGGGGATTACTCTCAGGCACGGACCAGTGGTGTGTCCACTTAATTTAGATGTTTTAAAACCATGAAGACTGACACAGACTCAAGGAAGACATAATGAATAAAGTTCTGTCTGTCCCCAAAACAAACGTGTTTATCTGAATTCGGCTCCCTGACTGGCCTTGACAGACCACCTTATCTTAATCCACCTGGAGGCTCTGTAAACCTGATGCTCTGTCCCCTCCCCTCTCTCACTGAGGAAGTCTATGGACCAATCAGAGGGGCCCGGCTGAATAAATATTCTATCATCATTTCAGGACTCTTTGGATTCTGTCTGACGCTGTTCTTGGCCAACCTCGGCACACCCCGAGAGTGTTTTCAGATCTCTCCAGAGGGAACTGAGCAACTATACCACTCTCATCGGAACTCTTACAGTGCCACTGTGAGTGTTCTTGACACGCTTACCACCCTTGCGTCCCCCCTTCCCTGTGGAATGTCAGCGTCACAGTGTGCTTGTGTGCAAGTTTTTTTTTTTTTTTTTTCATTTTCAGGCTATCATCTTCAGCCAAAGATTGAAAGCCTGTTAGGAATTTTTTTGCCCTCAAAACCTATGTTGTCACTTTCACCGCTTTTATTGTCTGTCCAAACAGGTCTCTCTCACTTGTAAAAAAGTCTTAGAGGCTCAATGTGATTTATCTGTATAAATAAAAGTTGAATTGAATAGGAAAAACTCTAGCGAATTGTGAAGACAGCTGCAAAGATCATCAGAGTCTCTTCCGTCTCTCATGGACATTTTCAACAACTGCTGCATCAGGAAAGCCCTCAGCATTGTGGAGGACCCATCTCACCCATCACATGAACTTTTTACTCTCCTGCCCTCTGGGAGAAGGTACCGCAGGATTCAGACTAACACAGCCAGACTGTGTTACAACAGAAGTCATCTCAGGGCACTGAACTGAAACATTCATATATATATATATATATATATATATATATATATATATAAGTTAACACACACATCTACACGCAAGATAGACTATGGCACATTCACTATGGACTCTGACACATGCACATCCTAAATACACACAACTACTGTGTTGTACTGTTTGTGACTTCTTTGCATGTTTTTGCAATCTGCCCAAGTTTTTTTTTTTTTTTTTCTGCACCTTACACAGTTTTTTTTATTTTTTTTTTTTACCTCTGCTGGTATAAAAATAGAAAAATTACAATGCTAACCACATATCAGAATGTTTCTACCTCATGTCATGTACCACCTACACATGTATAAATCAACATGTGTCTCTAGTCTTGTCTCTTAATTGCTTGTTTAGATTTAAATGTTTAGATTAGGTTAGATGTATTTTGCATTTATTAAAGGTCTGTTTGTATGTATTGTACTGTTGTGTATCTGCACTGTGTGTTATATTGTTTTTGCACTTTATGTTCTGTGTTGCACCATGATCCTGGAGAACACTGTTTCATTTCAATATGTACTTGTACGTAGCTGAAATGGCAATAAAACCTCTCTGACTCTGACTCTCTGACTCTGACATATGGCAGTAGTCATGTAGGATTTTGAACCCAATTTTTGAAAGAAACCTTTTCAAGTCCTAGAGGTTCCCACATTTCCTACAATTTTAGTGTTGGATGTAACTGGGACCCTGTCTACATAATTTTGTTCCACCACATGTATCACATGTGGTGCAATTGGCGAATGACAAATAAAGAAACTGTGACTCTCTCTGACTCTGATATGGACAGCTTACACATCTGTAAAATAATCATCAGTGCAGAAACATATACTCCAGTCCAGGTGACAGCTTTTTCAGAAAAGGCCTTGCATATTACAGCAAGATAATGTTCAACTATATGTTGCATGTGTTCCAACAACGTGACTTCACTGATTCTGAACGGACGTATTTCCAGCCCAGACCTCTCACAGACAGAAAACATGTGGAGCATTATGAAATGAAAAATCCAGCAAAGAAGACCCAGAACTGTTGAACAGCTGAAATCCTACATCAGACAAAAATGGGACAACTTCCCATCCCAATAACTCCAGCAGTTGGTCTCTTCTGCTTTCATATGTTTACAGATAGTTGTTGAGTAAAAAGTGGATGCTTTGCAGTGGTGCACATGGTCCTGTCCCAACTTTTATGAAATATAATGCTGCCATCAATTAAAAATGACCCCATTTTTCCTAAACGGTAAAAATCCTTAAAGATTTCATGTTTCTTTTCTTCACTTTTTGAGTAAAATATTGGTTTATGAGAGTTACAATTCACTGCATTCTGTTTTCCTTTACATGTCTTAACTCTTTTGTAAATAGGGTTGTATTAAATCTACAGTAACATAGAAGTTCCAACTTCTGAGGTAAATTGAATGCAGCATTGCTTCCTTCCTAACAGGATAGCATCTCTTTGCCTTCTCTCAACACTCCCTCCTTTTCATCTTGTTCTCTAAATTTTGGGACATCATTTGGCTTTGACCCCAGTTCTGTTGCTGGTTTGACTTGGCCTCAGCAAAGCTGTAGTACAAGTTTCAAACACTTCTCACCTTCGAGAACTTGTCTAGAAGCTACACACATTTAGCTGCAGTATCTTCTGTTCTAACCTGCAGTGGGTAATCAAATTGTCAACTTTTTTAATGCAAAGCAGTGTTTAGAAACAAAATAAAACAAACAAAAAAAATAGTATTACAAGGGCAAGTATATAAACAAACAAACAAAAAACATATTTTTCATTAAAGCAGTAGTGTTCCCTGTAAGGACGTCAGAGGTGTAATATTATCTAATTTGCTACATATAGTGTAATTTAATTTAAGTCAGATTATTTGGATTATTTTTTTCTTGGCATATTTCTAAAGTTTTTATTATTTTTTCTACCCAAATCACCTTATTCTTTGTCATTGCTTTGTTTTTGTGGTGTCTTTTTATAGGCCTCTTGAAAATTCTTTACTGTGCCCACATTGTATTTGCTTTCTCTCTTCTTTCTACAGTTTATATTATCTTCCTAACACACTGTACCCACATTGATGTTGTTTGACTTCAGTTGCACTGAGGATAGCAAATTTCCTGTTTCATCCACATCATCTGTCTCTCAGTTTTATAGCTTTTCTCTCTTTCTTCATTTCATGCCTGCCAACAAAGACGGGCAAATTCCAAGCAGCTGATATTAAAAAAAAAAAGCTCACTGTGAGTCGTATAAGATCAAAACTAGAGCTACAGTAGTGCTTGAAAGTTTGTGAACCCTTTAGACATTTTTACATTTTTGCTTGAATATGATCTAAAACATCATCAGATTTTCACACAAATCCCAAAAGCAGATAAAGAGAACCCAGTTAAACAAACGAGACAAAAAAATTATACTTGGTCATTTACTTATTGACGCGAATGATCCGATATTTCATAATTGTGAGTGGGAAAAATATGTGAACCTTTACTTTCAATACCTGGTGTAAACCCCCCCCCCCCGTGCAGCAATAACTTCAGCTAAATGTTTCCAGTAACTGTTGATCAGTCCTGCTCACCTTGGAAGAATTTTAGTTCATTCCTCTGTACAGAACAGTTTCAACTCTGGATGTTGGTGGTTTCCTCACATTAACTGCTGATTCAGGTCCTTCCACAACATCTGGATTGGATTAAGGTCAGGACTTTGACTTGACCATTCCAAACATGAACTTTATTCTTCTTGAACCATTCTTTGGTAGAACATCTTGTGTGCTCAGGGTCATTGTGTTGCTGCATGACTCACCTTCTCTTAAGATTCAGTTCACGGACAGATGTTCTGACATTTTCCTTTAGAATTCTCTGATATAATTCAGAATTCATTGTTCCATCATTGATGGCAAGTCGTCCTGGCCCAGATGCAGCAAAACAGGCCCAAACCATGATACTACCACCACCATGTTTCACAGATGGGATAAGGTTCTTATGCAGGAATGCAGTTTTACTTTCTCCAAACAGAACACTTTTCATTTAAACCAAAACGTTCTCATCTGTCCACAAAACATTCTTCCAACAGTCTTCTGTTGTGTCCATGTGATCTTTATCAAACTGCAGATGAGCAGCCATGTTCTTTTTGGAGACCAGTGGTTTCTCCTTCAACCCTGCCATTCACACCATTGTTGTTCAGAGTTCTCCTGATGGTGGACTCATGAACATCAACGTCAGTCAATGTGAGAGAGACCTTCAGTTGTTAGAAGTTACCCTGGGGTCCTTTGTGACATCACTGACTATTCCACTCCTTGCTCTTGAAGTGATCTTTGTTGGTCCACCACTCCTGGGGGAATAACAATGGTCTTGAATTTCTACCATTTGTACACAGGTTAAGGAGCATTAAGTGTAGAACCACTAGACTGAGGAACAGCTTCTACCCTGAGGCTGTTAGACTCATGAATCTCTAACTAGAATAATCACTGTGAAAAACCATATCATGTTGCTGCTGATCTGTTTCATGTTGCTGCTGATCTGTTTCAATGTTGATGTGTTCATGCGTGCACATCTGCTCACAGACTCATGTTCATGTTTGTGCTGATGTTCAATGTTTTATGTTATGAGTGCTTAGTGTATATTTAGTTGATGTTTTTCTTAGTTCATATCTTAGATGTTATTACTGTTTTTCTTATACATTTTATTGTCGGATGTAACTGGGACCCCGTGTACATAATTTCGCTCCACCACATGTACCACATGAGGTGCGAATGACAATAAAGAAACTCTGACTCTGACTGACTCTGACAATCTGTCTTGACTGTGGATTGGTGGAGTCCAAACTCTTTCAGATGTTTTGTAACATTTTCCAGCCTGATGAGCATCAACAACTCTTTTTCTGAGCTCCTCAGAAATCTCCTTTGTTCCTGCCATGATCCACTTCCACAAACGTTGTGAAGATCAGAATTTGATAGATCCTGTTCTTTAAATCAAACAGGGTGTCCACTCACACCTGATCATCATCCCATTGATCGAAAACACCTGACTATAATTTCACCTTCAAATTAACTGTTAATCCTAGAGGTTCACATACTTTTACCATCACAAATATGTAATACTGGATCATTTTCATCAATAAATAAATGACCAAGTTTAATATTTTGTCTCATTTGTTTAACTGGGTTCTCTTTATCTACTTTTGGGATTTGTGTAAAAATCCATTGATGTTTTAGACCATATTTAAGCAGAAATATAGAAAATGGTAAAGTCCTCACAAACATTCTAGCACCACTGTAAATATACAAACCTGACTGGATGAAATTCTCCAAATGCAATGATTTAGGCTAGCAGTCTTCATTCAGTCTCTTATAATGTATACCATTCTCTAAATGTCTTAAAATCTTTTCTGTTTTATTTAATGTTTGCTTGAGTTTTGATTTATAGTTTTTCATTTATTTTTATAGATTTTTATGTATTTTGTCTAAAGTAATTCACATAGTTTCACCAGTTTTTATCACCGACGGGCAAATGCATCGCCAGAGTGATAACATTTTTGCATGCATCAATGTGTGTGCTTGTGTGTTTGTCATTACATATAGCAAAATATCAGATGAATCACTGACTAGAATCTAATGAAATATTTTAAAATTAGCATTTAATTAACATGGGGCGGCTGTGGCTGAATGGTTAGAGCAGTCGTCCTCCAATGCGAGAGTTTGGGGTTCGATTCCACCAGCAGTCACATGCCGAAGTGTCCCTGGGCAAGACACTGAACCCCTAAATGCCTCTGATGTGTGTCCCATTGATGTATGAATGTGATAAAGCACTGATCAGTCTTTGTACAGAAATAGTAGAGTGCTGTATGAATGGGTAAATGAGGGCACCGATTGTAGTGTGAAGCGCTTTGAGTGTCTTGTTCAGATAGAAAAGTGCTATATAAGTACAGTCCATTTATATCTACAACTGATTAACTTTTGGAGTCAAACCCATTCAAGATGGCTGTCACAGCACAGTGGTTATAGGAAACACAAAACACATGAAGCTCAGTCAGTTTTACTCCCATTGAGCTAATATTTAGCATGTTAGTAGCTGAAACTGAGCTCCAACTTGTTCTCTGAGCATAACTCAAATGCAAAGGATTTGAGTTCAAAACTTTTTCTCTATTGAATCAACCCTGTTTGTTTTATGAAATTTCTTGTGAATAAAAGCTGAACAGAATTTCATAAAACTTTTTTTAAGTGATTTCAGAGTTAAGAGAGTTGTTAAATTTGAACTCAATCCAATATAAGATGGTCATCACAGCTGACTGACCTTGGAGAACACAAAAATGGCTCTAACTGAAATCATTTTTAGAGATTGTGAGGTAAGATTCACTGTGGTGGTAGCTGAATCTTGTCCCCATTAATATTTTAGAGCAACATGTTATATGATATCTTTGCTTAAAACCTGACTGATGGAATCTACCTGGTTTGTCTGTTTATCAAACTATCTCATAAAGTCCTGGACAGATTACAATGAAACTCTCAGAAATTAATGACTGGCTTTGCATTTACAACTGATTAGCTTTTGGTGTCCACCCAATTCAAGATGGCTGCCATAAGTAATCTAACCTAGCCAACACAAAAGGCTATTTATCAGTGAATTTTTGCAGCTATTGAGCTAAAGTTAGCTGTGGGGATTTTTTTGTCTGTAACTCCGTCAAACTCAACACAAGTCTAAATCTCTGACATGAACATTGCTACGATTTCTTCCAGAAATGGCAGGCTTTTACGTTTTGGACTTAAATGTGCATTTACTTCTCTATTTATAGTCTTGTGTCGGTCTATCTCCCACTAATAATGAATTATATCATATAAAGTAAAACTAAATTACAGCCCAATTAAGAAATTTGTTCAGTTTTCTAATAAAAGCAGAACTGAAGGATTTATGTTAGGACTGGAATGAACTGAGGAAGCAGATGGGAGGATTTTTAGCTTAAACATATTTTAAGGACCAGATTAGTGAGTTTTGGGTGGCTCTTTGTGCCAGCCGCTTGCGAGTCTGCAAATTAAAACATAAATCTGTTTCTGAAAACTGAGCGTAAAACAACAGCTGTTTTCTGCGTGGGAGGAAATAAAAAGGGATGTTTTGGTTTGCAAAGAACTTGCTGTTCGCTGTGAACGGGTTTGCATTTGTCTGTGAGTAGAATTTATTTTAACCTCAAAATTGGTTTTCTGCAGCACAAACCCCTATATTTTGTATTCATTGTGTTTACCAGTGTGTGTATTTTGTGTTGCCCCAGTAATCAACAGGCCTGCTGTGTTGAGTTTCTCTGTTATTTCAGTCCTGTCAGTGTTTGTTTCTGGCCCTTCAGGCGCACTTTGCAAGCTCGGCAGCAGTAAAGACTTTCTCTGTCAAGTAACATTGAAGAGCAGTACTTCTACTGCTGAAAAAGCAATGAAGTAGACCTACTTTGTACAAGTAGAAATGTTGATGCTTTAAGTTTAATTTAAAAGGTAGGTGCAAATATACAAGGCAATAAAAACGAGCTGCTAAAAAATCTACTAAACTAATGAAAGAAAGATTACAGCATACCAGCATAGCCCATGAACACCCAGACATACACACTCAGATATTCTGATCTGGAAGCAGTTTTTTAAAAGCTAGAGATCTCCTGATCAAGATATTTTGTCCCCATTATTGATCCAAGCAATTTAAAAATAGGGATTGACTAATACCGAGTGTCTATACGACACTTAGATTATTTTGCATTTTGCACAACAAAAAAGTGTGAATGTGTTAATACTATAAACATCAAAAGTCAAGAATATACCAAATAAAAAAAGTGTTATAAATTGTTCTCAAAAGTTAAACTAGCACACCCACACTGACTTAAGGTGATGATTAGGTAGGCATTTCTTGAAAATGTTTCCTAAAAAGCACCACAGTTAGGAAACTATTTGATTTTTATAGTTTCCAACAATGTTCAGTCCTGTCAGAAACTATCCAGACGACCTGAATGAACATTGATGGATTATTACCTGGATTACTGAGCATGAACTTTGGATTTTTTAGGTAATTTTTTTTTTCTTTTCTACATTTTTTTTTCCTCAAATGAGATCCAGATATTATCTAGACATTTCAAAATCAGCGTTGGGCTGATGAACATTACCAAATTAATTTATCCCCTCTTTTCATCCATCCATCCATCCATTATCTTTACCCGCTTCTTCTATTTTGGGTAGCGGGGGTCGCCGGTGTCCATGTCCAGCAGTCACTTTGCGAGAGGCGGAGTACACCCTGGACAGGTCTCTAGTTCATCACGGGGACACACAGAAACAGACGAGACAAAGAACCATTCACTCTCACACTCACACCTAGGGACAATTTAGAGTTACCAATCAGCCTAACATGCATGCTTTTGGTCTGTGGGAAGAAACCGGAGTACCTGGAGAAAACCCACGCATGCACGGAGAGAACATGCAAACTACACCCAGAAAGATCACCGGACTGGGATTTGTACCAGGGTAACCTGCTCGCTGAGAGGCAGCAGCTCTATCAACTGTGCCACCATGACCCGGTAGACCCAAATGTATAATGAGTGTTTGCTGGGAATTCCTGGCAGAAGAACCCTTCAGAGAGATCAACTCACATCACAGGGAAAGCTTTAACCACATTCCAGCTGAGGTGGGGTTCATTGAGTCCAAGCAGGCCATGTTCCATGCCTCGCTTGTTGAGTTAGATGCCTTGAGCTGTGGCCACAAGGTTGTCAGTGCTTCTTGTAGTGGTCATCCACATACTCGGTGGTGGACACTCCGGTTTAGGGAAGCTGTCGAGCTGAAGAAGGAGTCCTATCAGGCCTTGTTGGCCAGTGGAACTCTGGAGGCAGCTGAGGAGTACTGGAGGGCCAAGTGGTGTGCAGCCTTGGCTGTTGCTGAGGCAAAAGTTTGGATGTGGGAGGACTTGGGTGAGACCTTGGATATAGACTCTCGGTCGGCTCCAAGGAGATTCTGGAAAACCATCAGGCAGCTGAGGAGGGGAAAGTAGCACTTTACTAACACTGTGTTCAGTGAAAGTGGGGTGCTGTTGACCTCAACCAGTGATGTCATTGGGAGGTGGAAGGAGTACTTCTCAGACCTTCTCAATCCCACCAGCATGTGTCCATGGAGGAAACTGAATTGGGGGACTTAGGTATTGATCTGTCCATAACTGTAGCTGAGGTCACCAAGGTAGTTAAAAAGCTCAGAGGCGGTAGGGCTCCAGGAGTGGATGAGATTCACCCTGATTTATTTAAGGCTCTGGATGTTGTGGGGCTATCTTGGTTGACACGCCTTTGCAACATCGCATGGACATCGGGGGCAGTGCCACTGGATTGGCAGGCTGGGGTGGTGGTTCCCCTCTTCAAAAAAGGGGGACCAGAGGTTGTGCTCCAATTATAGGGGCATCACTCTCCTTAGCCTCCCTGGTAAGGTCTGTTCAGGGGTACTGAAGAAGCAAGTCCGGTCGTTGGTTGAACATCAGATCCAGGAGGGACAATGTGGGTTCCGTCCTGGCTGTGAAAGATCAGCTCTTTGCACTCATCAGGGTCCTTGAGAGGTCATGAGAGTTTGCCCATCCAGTCTACATGTGTTCTGTAGACTTGGAGAAGGCATTCGACCATGTTCCTCTGTGTACACTGTGAAGGGTGCTCCATGAATATGGGATCGGGGGCCCATTGTTACGGGCTGTTCAGTCCCTATACAAGCGATGCGAGAGTCTAGTTCACATTGCCGGTAATAAGTTGGACCCCTTCATGGTGGTAGTTGGACTCCGCCAGGGCTGCCCGTCATCACTGTTGATAACTTTTATGAACAGAATGTCTTGGTGCAGCCAGCTGGCAGAGGCAGTCCGGTTTGGTGACCTCAGGATTCCGTCTCTGCTCTTTGCAGATGATGTGGCCCTGTTGTCGTCATTGTGCCGTGATCTTCAGCTCTCACTGGAGCGGTTCACAGCCAAGTGTGAAGCGGCTGGGAAGAGAATCAGCACTTCCAAATCTAAGGCCATGGTCCTCAACTGGAAAAGGGTGGATTGCTCTCTTCGGGTCAAGGGTGAGGTTCTGCCTCAAGTGTAGGAGGTCAAGTATCTTGGGGTTTTGTTCATGAGTAAGGGAAGAATGGAACGTGAGATTGACAGACGGATTGGTGCAGTATTGCAAACTCTGTACCGGTTCGTTGTGGTGAAGAGAGAGCTGAGCTGTAAGGCAAAGCTCTCTGTTTACTGGGCAGTCCACGTTCCTACCCTCACCTATCGTCATGCACTCTGGGTAGTGATTGAATGAATGAAATTGCGGATACAGACAGTTGAAATGAGTTTGCTTTGCAGGGTAGCTGGACTCTCCCTTAGAGATAGGATGAGAAGTTCAGTTATCTAGGAGAGACTCAGAGTAGAACCGCTACTCTTCCACATCGAGAGGAGTCAGTTGAGGAAGTTCGGTCATCTGGTAAGGATGTCCCCTGGGCGCCTCCCTAGGAAAGTGTTTCGGACATGTCCAACTGGGAGGAGACCCCAGGGAAGACCCAGGTCACGCTGGGGAGACTATGTCTCTCAGGTGGCCTGGCAACATCTTGGAATCCTCCCAGAAGAGCTGGAAGAGGTGGCTGTGGAAAGAGATGTCTGGGCCTCCCTGCTCAAGCTGCTGCCTCTGCGACCCGACTTCGGAATAAGCAGAAGATAATGAATGGATGGATGAATATAGCTGTATGTTTTTATCCTATAGTACTAAGGTTTCTTGTATTTTTTTATTAGTTATTTATTTGTGGTGTGAGTTTGTTTTATAAAACGAATATCCAATAGCCAACCTAAAATTAACTTTGCTGCAGCCTCTATTTATTCACAGAAGGAGAGCTGTTGGTCAGGCCACTTCTTGTTGCTCTCTAAAATTGTTATTGAATCAGTAGGTGAACATATGTAGGTGAACGTATGTTTAACAGCCCATTAAAATACACCAGAATGCAGGAAACATCAACTAAGTTATTAAAAATTTTCTGGGGGAGGACCCCAAACCTCCCCACCAGCCCCACCCACACACACACATTACGAATGTTTCTGACACCAATGGTGTGTGTATTACTACAGAACATTTTTGTTTCAGTGTTTTTGTCATTTTACATCTTTATTTTATTAAGGTCACAAATAAACATAGGATTTCATAGTTTATGTAATTTTGATTTCACTTGATCAGTAGACAGAACTATCTAAAATATGTAAGTTACGACACTCAAAGTTATGCTTTTGAATTGCACAATGCAAAATAAAATTTTCTTTCGAGTTAACCATCTTCTTGAAAACAACCGAAAAATGTTATTGAAATATTAAAGTACAACTACATTTATTTTGTCCTTGGAAACGTTAATGCAAAGATGTTTTTCTGTGCCATTAGGCCTTTTTTATGTCTGAGACCTCTGACTCTGGATAATCCTGAAAACACTGCTGACTGCATGATAATTGTATAATTTCACGTGAAGAGGAAAAAGCTGACTTGTGTCACAACAGCCACTGGCACTGTCGACCCCTGACATTAGAAGCAGTGTGGTCCCTGCATCAGCATGACTGCCTCTTTCTCTCACTTTCTGCATCTGTCTCATTTCAGACCTGGTAATGAGCTAATGAGCTTCTCCCTCTCTGCATCTGCTGATGCTTTTGGCCAGATCAGCCAGCTGCATAACACACACACACACGCACACACACACACTCATGCACATACATGCATGCACGTGCAGTCTTGACAGCTCCTAACCAGCTGATTTGTCAGGGGCCAGGCCAGTCATATACAGGCTAAATGTTCCACAGTTGTGCCTGTCAAGTTGATATGGAGGTAGGGGGCAGTGTTATCATATCAACGCTGCATTGTTGTCAGGCCTCAAAGTCCAGCTGTCTGGTTTCCTCACTCATTCACCTCATTCTATTATGTCCAAATGAGCCTTCAGTTTTTTTTTGTTCTCTGCCCTTTAAATCAAAATTTCTTTCACCCATTTTATCAATCAATGCACTTAAAAAAAAAAATATATATATATATAATAATTTTTGCTGCAACAGTAATTCAAATTTTTTTCCTTAAGGCTCCTGGTGATTAAATGTACGACAGAGCTTTAGGGCCATGCTAAAAAAATAAATAAATTACATTGCCACGCTAAGAAAAAAAATCAAAAGCCATAAAATTATGAGAATAAAGTCGTACGAGCCTTTTTTTTTTACAGCTGTAGTTAAATTTTCTTTTCCACGAATCGGATCCACGATGCGACCTGTTAATCAATCCAGTAGGCTTGTCAGCAAATGACCCATCCGAAACTAAATGAGTCGTAATATGATCCAAACTCTGACACTATAAAGCAGAGTTCACTGCATTTTAACTGTGATAAAATGAAAAATGTTTGTTAAACTTTATTGTTATTGACGCTCTTACTCAAAATGTGTTTCAATATTTCCCCCTACTGTTGTGTTTTTGTATGCTGCTTCTGGGATGCATATACGTGATGTCATTACGTCATGACTTTCGTTTGTGTTTCCGTTTGAAAACGGCGCTCAGTGAGCGAAACTGTGTGCGTGCAGCGCTGTTAGAGGTCTTCAATAAATACGCTCAAAAGGGGCTGAAGAGACCCAGTGACTCACTTATAGGAGCATTTAGCTTTGGACTGGTCATTTGCTGACATGCCTACTGAATTGACTGACAGGTCGCGTCGTGGATCTGACTCATGGGGAAAAAAAATTAATGACAGTTGTAAAAAAAAAAAAAGTCTCGTATGACTTTATTCTTGTAATTGTATGACTTTATTCTCATAATTTTATGGCTTTTTTTTTTTAGCGTGGCAATGTAATTTTTTTTTTTTTGCGTGGCCCTAAAGCTCTGTCGTATTAAATGTGGCTGGATCTTGGCAAATCTTGAAACTCGTCAAAGCGTACTGTCGCTGCTGCATCCTTGCAAATTTTATTTATTTTTTTGTCATTTTTTGTTTCCATGACATGCTCTATTCCACCCTCACCAAGCTCTATGCACCTGCCCTGGCACGACTCTCTCAGACCCCATGAGAATGCAGCTGTATAATAATGCTAGTTAGATTTAGTTTAGTTAGATTTGTGGTGATAAGATGGACCATAGAGAACCTGACTGAACTTTGTTGGATTTTTTTACCTGGATTATAGAGCATGAACTTTGATACATTAAAAATATTTCTATATAAATAAATATTAAATTAAAATTCTAAATGTAACATTTCATATGTGCTGAATTCACAGGATTTATCTGAAGGCATTGAGGACCCTGAGGGTTGCCCTCTGGATAATTTAATTGAATTCCAAGTTATTTAGTTGCATCAGATGCGTGACACTCCAACATCCTGATGTTACTTTGTACCAACACTGACCACAGATATAAGTTACAGTTGCTGTTGTTAGTCTCTGTTGATGGTTGGAAATTGTTTCCTCCTTTCTATAGTAATCAGAAATATAAGTACTAAATATCTGTATATTTTAGTATACAGTGAACCCTCGCTATAACGCGGTTCAACTTTCACGGTCTCGCTGCGTCACGGATTTGCATCGTGCATTGTGTTCTGCATTCTGATTGGCTAAACAGTCTCTCCAGTACAGTAGTTATTTGTAAAAAAACATTTATACAGTACTTTCATTTGTTAAACAAATGCTTGGGCCTGTAAAAAGGTTTTGTTCTTTGGTTTGAATGTATTATGGAGTATTTCATTGTATAATAATTGTAAAAAAAAAATAAAGGTTACTACTTCACGGATTTCGCCTATCACAGGTTCTTTTTAGAACGTAACCCCAGTGAAAAACGAGGGTTCACTGTGTAGTTAAACATAATGAACCGTTAAAAATATATATATTCTTTCCTCCTCTCCACCATTTCTTGTGAAAATCACTTTTCAATTGACATTTTGTCAGATTGAAAAGATTAAAACTGACAGACAGATTGTCTGTCAGCCGAACACAAGCTATATTTATATATAATATTAATATTATAATATTATTATAATAATATTTAAAGTGACAGAGAAATTGTTATTTGAACAGATGGAAATGTACACCAGGGAGTTGTAGTGAGATTAGCACAATCATTTCAATCATTAACTAATAATGTCTTTGATGCCAAATATTTGTTTTAATTAAATTTACTGCCATATATGTGTGACTTGATGTTTATTATAGTTAAACATTATGCTAGAGCTCTGAAAGGTAATCATACAAGAAAAATGGCTCTTCCAAAAGCATTTTTCTGTAGCTCACATCTGTAGAGAGCAGGGGTGGAAGTAACAAAGTACAAATACTCACATTATTGCAATTAAGTAGGTTTTTTTGGTACTTCTACTTTTATGAGTATTTCTTTCAAGTGTGTAATTTTACTCATACTTAAGTACAATTTAGACCATGTAATCTACGTTGCTATTTTTAAAATCAGAAGTCGCTACTGAGTACGGCCACAATTTGAATTAATATTCAAACCGTTCATCTACATCTTTGTAGTCAATAAGGGTCTCAGATCATGAACGCACCAATTACCTATGACGTTTGCAAAGGACAACTCCGTAGAGTAGAGAGACATTTATGGACCAAAGATTTGGAGAAAAAGTCAAAATGGAGACAGGACAACACTGTCAACAGAGAAAATGATGAGGTAAAGACTGAGGACTAGTGTCCATAGCCGTACCTGGAGGAATGTTTCATGTATAGAGGGTGGAAAGGAGACAGAGTCCAGGTGTAAACTTAGCTAGATCTCTACGGTGACAGCAGCTTACAAGACTTCATCTAACCTCAAAAAACATATTGCGGTATACAAGGTTTTACAGCTACCTGTATGATATTGCTTTTATATTGTTTGTATGTGTGGGTTATTAGTTTGGCTAAGTATGCAAAGATTTTAGATATTGTCACTGCCATCAGTTTGCCTGGTACTAAAATAAGACAGAGCTTCTGAGCGTCTGAGAAATGTGCTTTGAATGTAGCTATTATACAAACCGGATTCCAAAAAAGTTGGGACACTAAACAAATTGATGATGATAACTTAAAAGTATTTGCTATTTTACACTGGGCAACACCATTCTGGTATTGCTGCACTATATTTCTGCGCAACAATGGTGGAATTGGTGATCGTCTTACCATCTTGGCTTCTGAGAGACACTGACACTCTGAGAAGCTCTTTTTATACACAATCATGTTGTCAATTGACCTAATTAGTGTTAATTGGTCCTCCAGCTGTTCGTTATATGCTCAATTTCTTTTTCCATCCACTTATTGCTACTTGTCCCAACTTTTTTGGGATTTGTTGACACTGTGAAATTTTGAATCAACATATTTTTCCTTTAAAATGTTACATTTACTCAGATTAAACTTTTGATCTGTCATCTATGTTATATTACAAATAAAATATTGACATTTGCCATCTCCACATCATTGCATTCAGTTTTTATTCACAATTTGTTTAGTGTCCCAACTTTTTTGGAATCCGGTTTGTATACAGTAAATCAAATTGAATGTCTTCTATTGGTAACGTAATAAAACATCAATTGGTTAAAAAGTAATTAATACTTCTAGTTTTTGAACAGAGTACTTTGTACTTTTACTTAAATATTTTTATAACACCAGTACATTTACTTGTAATTGAGTACAATTTAAGCAGTGCAACAGCACCTGTACTTGAGTATGAATTTTCAGTACTCTTTCCAACTCTGGTAGAGAGCAATGGCTGTCAAAACTGTTTCATCACAACCACAAAGTGATTTGCTTGATTATGTTGGGTTCATATATCCAACATACATGTCTGTGTGTTGAATGGTGACAAAAACGACATTGTAGAGCTTTTGTATGAGCATTTTTGTGTTGTTTTATACATTTTCAGGCACCACATGCATGTGAGTAGTCATAAACGGCACCAGGAGAGCGAGCCTAACAGCCCCGCTGTGGTCCAGAGTGGATGACATAGAGGGAAAACGTTGACCTTGTTTTGTAGTCAGAGTGTACTAATGCTGTGTGCTCTCATTTAATTCAAGTGGGCTTCAAGTTAAATCAGAGCTCAGGTTGATGTTTCTGTTGAATTTAATTTTTTTATTTTTTTTCTATTGCTCAGAAGCAAATTGACTACTAGGCACTCCAGGCCAGATTTTCATTCTGGAGAGATGTATTGAAATTTTGGCCTGCAGTCTGTTCCTAGCAAGTATTTAAAATGCTAAAAATAAAAATAAAAAAGCAGCTGTATGCAAACTACAAACTTGGTCTTGGACTTTTGTGACATACAATTCCTACACCTACTTTTCATTTTCTAAAGTAAAAATGGAAAAACAAGACGACAAATAGAAAGGTAACACAAAATTGGATGAAAAAATGTACAGGAAATTAGAACCAAGTATAAATACAGTATGATTTTAATTAATCATGGGGGAGTGGTGGTGCAGAGGTTAGAAGATGGGCCTGTGATCGGAAAGTTGCAGGTTCAACTCCCGGTACCGTCAACATCAAAATGTGGGTGGAAAAGGTGAAACACCCACACCTGCCTCCACCCTCATTCGCCTGACTCTGGGACCCTGAGCAAGGCCCTTAACCCCCTCCATCTGCTCCCTAAACAGGTCTCTCTTGAAAATGAGTTCCCGTGACTCAATGAGACTACCTGGATAAGTAAAGGGTAAATGAAAAAAAAAAAAAAATTTAATTAAGTCATCATGTTCATAGAAATATGTCAAATTTTACAGTCGGATCCATTCAGTAATTCATTCTGTAAAAAAGAAAACCTTAAAATGTGCTTTATTGCAAACTTAACAGAATTTTATTTTCCAGTATTTTCCATTTTCCCTCAGTATTACTCTAGAACAAAACCTGAAATGTACACAATCATGTAAGAGAGTGCTGTACTGCAAGTGAATTAAAGTAAAGTGCTATATGTTGTCATCATTGTATGTTCCCATACAATGATGAAATTAGTTTTCTGCATTTTACCCATCACACCTGAGATAAGCCCAGGTAGAGTAGTGGGCAGCTATGTAAGCACCCAAGGAGCAGATAGGGATTGGGTATCTTGCCATGACGTGAGAATGGCTGGGAGTCGAATTGCAACTTTCTGTTCCCAGGTCGGCTGCCCTACCTCTACCCCATCTCGACCCCTATTAGGTACATTTGGGAGAGAGAAAAAAAAAACACTTTTTCTCTTAAAAGTTAAACTTCTTTCTATAATTTTACAAACCGGATTCCAAAAAGTTGGAACACTAAACAAATTGTGAATAAAAACTGAATGCAATGATGTGGAGGTGCCAACATCTAATATTTTATTCAGAATAGAACACAAATCACAGATCAAAAGTTTAAAGTGAGAGAATGTATCATTTTAAGGGAAAAATCTGTTGTTTCCAAATTTCATGGCGTCAACAAATCCCAAAAAAGTTGGGACAAGTCCATTTTTACCACTGTGTGGCATCCCCCCTTCTTCTTACAACACTCAACAGACGTCTGGGGACAGAGGAGACCAGTTTCTCAAGTTTAGAAATAGGAATGCTCTCCCATTCATGTCTAATACAGGCCTCTAACTGTTTAATCGTCTTGGGCCTTCTTTGTCGCACCTTCCTCTTTATGATGCGCCAAATGTTCTCTATAGGTGAAAGATCTGGACTGCAGGCTGGCCATTTCAGTACCCGGATCCTTCTCCTAGGTAGCCATGATGTTGTGATTGCTGCAGAATGTGATCTGGCATTATCTTGTTGAAAAATGCAGGGTCTTCCATGAAGGAGATGACGTCTAGATGGGAGCATATGTTGTTCTAGAACCTGAACATAGTTCTCTGCATTAATGGTGCCTTTCCAGACATGCAAGCTGCCCATGCCACAAGCGCTCATGCAACCCCATACCATGAGTGATGCAGGCTTCTGAACGGAGCGTTGCTAATAACTTGGGCTATCCTTGTCCTCTCTGGTCCAGATGACATGGCATCCCAGTGTTCCATAAAGAACTTCAAATCGTGACTCATCTGACCACAGAACAGTCTTCCATTTTGCCACACTCCATTTTAAATGACCCCTGGCACAGTGCAAACGTCTGAGCTTGTGGAGCTTGCTTAGAAATGGCTTCCTCTTTGCCCTGTAGAGTTTCAGCTGGCAACGGTGGATGGCACGGTGGATTGTGTTCACTGACAATGCTTTCTGTAAGTAATCTTGAGCCCATTCTGTTATTTCCTTGACAGTGGCATTCCTGTTTGAGGTGCAGTGACGTTTAAGGGCCCGGAGATCACGAGCATCCAGTAGAGTTTTACGGCCTTGACCCTTACGCACAGCGATTGTTCCAGATTCTCTGAATCTTTTGATGATGTTATGCACAGTTGATGATGATAACTTAAAAGTCTTTTCTATTTTATGCTGGGTAAAACCATTCTGGTATTGCTGCACTATCTTTCTGCGCAACAATGGTGGAATTGGTGATCCTCTTACCATCTTGGCTTCTGAGAGACACTGACACTCTGAGAAGCTCTTTTTATACCCAATCATGTTGTCAATTGACCTAATTAGTGTTAAATGGTCTTCCAGCTGTTCGTTTTATGCTCAATTTCCTTTTGCCAGCCACTTATTGCTACTTGTCCCAACTTTTTTGGGATTTGTTGACACTGTGAAATTTTGAATCAACATATTTTTCCTTTAAAATTTTACATTTACTCAGATTAAACTTTTGATCTGTCATCTATGTTATATTCCGAATAAAATATTGACATTTACCATCTCCACATCATTGCATTCAATTTTTATTCACAATTTGTTTAGTGTCCCAAATTTTTTGGAATCCGGTTTGTATATTAAAATGTCTTATTACCTATTGATTGCAGCCTTAAGATTTTTTAGAAAAATCATTAGCAAAAAAAAAATAGAAAAAGTATCCGTCCGTCCGTCCATCCATCCATCCATCCATCCATCCATCCATCCATCCATCCATCCATTATCTTTTACCTGCTTCTTCTATTTTGGGTCACTGGTGTCCATATCCAGCAGTTTCCAGTCCATCACAGTGACACATAGACAAACGAGACAACCGTTCACTCTCTCACTTTCCTAGGGACAATTTAGAGTTACCAATCAACCTAATCTTGTTTTAGTTATATATGAAAAAAAGTTGTAGTACATTAAAAGTGTAATTATTAAAAATACTTTGATGTAGAATATTTGTACTTATAGTGTTAAGGTGAGGAGGTAGATGATAGATTAAACAAAAACTAGTATACACAGTTGTCAGTATAACATATGGCATGGACATTTACTTGTTGATATGGAGTTCCAGGAGATTTGAGGATTCAAGGATTTTTATTGTCATTCACTTCACATATGGTACATGAGGTAGAATGAAACTATGTACACAGGGTCCCAGTTACATCCAACGAAAATACAAATTGTAAAGAAAAACAGTAGTAAGATCCGAGACATGAACCAAGGATATACTACATTCACTGAACTAAGACTACACAAAACTAAGAATACACTAAGCACCAACAGTACAAAAACATTGCGCCAATACAACAGCAACACGAACATGAGTCTGCGTGAGCAGATGAGGACTAATGAACACAGCACCATGAAATAATCAGCAGCATGAGATCAGCATAATGGATAGTCAACGGCACATATCAACAACCAAGTGGCACAACAGTGATTTTTTTTCACAGTTTTTTCACAGTAGTTTTCCTGATTAGATATTCATGTGTCTAACAGCCTCAGGTTACTCAGCTTGGTGGCTTTGCACTTAATGCTCCTCAGCCTTCTGCCTGAGTAGAGCAGAGCAAAAAGTGTGTGTGCTGGGTGTGTGGGGTCCTTCATTATGCAGGTGGCCCTCTTCCTGCATCTGGAGGTGTAAATGTCTGTGATGGTGGGGAGGCTGACTCCAACAGACTTCTGTGCAGTCTTCACTACTCTCTGCAAAGCTTTTCTTTCTGCAGCTGTTCAGCCTCCATGCCACACGTTGATGCTGGAGCACAGGATGCTCTCCACTGCACACCTGTAGAAGGAGGTGAGGACTGAGCTTCCCAGACCAGCTCGCCTCAGCCGCCTGAGAAAGTAGAGTCTCTTATGAGCTTTCTTGATCAGGCTGGTGGTGTTGTTGCCCCAGCTGAGGTTATCATTCAGGTGCACATCCAAGTACTTGTAGCTGGAGACCACTTCCACCGCAGATCCTCCTATGTTCAGGTAAGGGTAGGTGTGTTTATTCCTTCTGAAGTCCACGACCATCTCCTTTGTCAACTTCACATTGATGTGAAGGTTGTTCTTCCTGCACCAGCTCTCCAGGTGTTCCACCTCCTGCCTGTAGCTGGATTCATTGTTTGTGATGTGTCCAACCACCGCTGTGTTGTCTGAAAACTTTACAATATGACAGCCTGGATGGGTCTGTGTGCAGTCATACATTAGCAAAGTGAACAGGAGGGGGCTCAACACACACCCCTGGGGGGAGCCCGTGCTGAGGGTTATGATGGAGGAGGAGAAATTGTGGATCTTCACAGAGATGACAGGTTTTCTGCTATGAGGGCTTAAACTTGTAGGTTGTATTTTTATTTTGATTAAGTTTTAATTTTTTTAAAGTTAAATTAAGACATAGCAACCAAAAAGTCCCCAGAACATCTGAAATGATTCTGATGGACTGGAAAGCTTAGGAATCTCTGTTGCAAAGTACTTTTGAGGTTTTTGGGTATGTTGTCCAAGCTGGAGAGTAGTTCAGTGACCTCCTTTCTTGTAGAGTCACTCTTCAAGTTCTTGTCTGGAGATACTTGCATGTTGGATCTAGGGTTCTGGATGGTTTTAGTGATTCCGTTGGTTTCTTTTGTCAGATTTCATCCCAGTAGATGATAGCTGCTGACCTCCACTATCTTGTTGAACACTATGAATAATTTAGCATCCTCTGAAAATAAGGCTACTCTTATTCCCCGTTTGTACACAGCAACAGCGTAAACTTCCAGTCCAGTCTGTCATTCACATATGTATCCAAGTTTGTGTCATAAGTCCAATCTCCTCACTGATGCTGTTTTAGGGTATTGTCACTGTTTTTGCTCTGCTGGAACTGACCATCTTGGTTTTGTAGATTTGATTCCTGCTCCACCTTCCTGTGTTTTAACTTCAGCCAATTTCTACCACAGCAGTCCTCTGAGCACATGTCCAGAAGGAATAACTATAACTTATACTGAAAACCTAATGTGTACAGAGTGAACAGGAATGGAGACAGGGCGATCCCCCGTGGTGTTCTTGTGTTGTTCTTGTGCTGCTATCACTTCAGACAGGGATCAGCCCTCAGGCACATGAACTGAGGACCACTGACACACTGTCAGCAAACCAGGAGACAGTAGAAGCACTGACACATATCCTCAGCAGCCTCACATGCAATATGTAGGTTTGTATGGCTATGAAAGCTCTGGGGAACATCCTTGTGTCATGGCTAGAATAAGCTTATGGTAGCAGATAGATGGCAGCACCACCCACATGAGATTCATTATCAAAGTGAAGAGAGTTGAGAAGAGTTTTCACAAGGTGGACTACATATGCCAGCTCAGATGCTATTTCAAATGCAACCAAACATCTAGCAGTTGTTTGCTATCAACTTCTCAGGCCTTCGTTTATGTGATTTATGAAACTAACATGAATTTTGTTGATGCTGTAAGAAAATCAGGTAAAATTCACACAAATCTATTTGCCACCTCCAAATGGTAAAGGTGATGATAATGTTTCTGTTTGTGTGCGTGCATGTGTGCACGTGGTTGTGTGACATTTTACCAAAGAACCTCATGAACCACTGGATAATGTTTAATGAAAGTACCATTGGGTGCACATCTAAAAATGATAAACTTTTGGAATCCAATTTAATAAGGTTGCCCTTAAAAATAACAAAAATTGATCAACACAATAATTTTTACATAAATAAACAAACTTTGGTGTGATAGTAGTTGAGAATACTACCCAAAAACCACTCTGAGAGATAACAGATTGCGCAAGACCTTTGTATAAAATTTAGACAAAACCTATTCAACTCTGTTAGTAAAATGTCTCATGAACCACTAAGCACATTGAACCTTTAGGGAGGTGATCATTGGATTTATTTTTTGTCGATGCAATTCATTATGCTGGTCACAGTCAACCTATCCAACAAACACAACATGTTTACATTTTAGGCAACTTTGCTTTTATTGAGCTAAATCTTTGTGTGTTAGTAGCAGGGAGTCATTCACAACACTTCATTTACTACTTATTGGACCAAATCTATTTCTAAAACTTTATCATTAATTGAGTCATACCTGTTTGTCTGCCAGCAAAACATGTTATCAACCTTTAGATGAATTTCAGCTTAAGATATTCTTAATTTAAAACTCAGTTTTCAAGATGAAAAATAGAGTATTACCAGACCTATTCAGTGTTTACAGTAATCCCTCGTTTATCACGGGGGATCTGTACTCTGAAGCCCCACGATAAACGAAACAGCACAAAGTAGAATTAGTAGTACAAGTAGTAAGTAGTAGTTTATTTTAGTGTGTATATATAATATATATATATATATATATATATATATATATATATATATATATATATATATATATATATATATATATATATATATATAGTGCCTTGCAAAAGTAGAACTTTTCAACCTTTTGCCAAATTTCAGGCTTCAGACATAAAGATATAAAATTTTAATTTTTTGTGAGGAATCAATAAGTGGGACACAATTGTGAAGTGGAATGAAATTTTTTGGCTGTGTCAAGCTTTTTTAACAAATAAAAAACTGAAAAGTGGGGCGTGCAATATTATTCGGCCCCTTTACTTTCAGTGCATCAAACTCACTCCAGAAGTTCAGTGAGGATCTATGAATGAACCAATGTTGTCCCAAATGACTAATGGTGATACATAAAGTCCACCTGTGTGTAATAAAGTCTCCGTATAAATGCACCTGCTCTGTGATAGTCTCAGGGTTCTGTTCAAAGCGCAGAGAGCATCATGAAGACCAAGGAACACACCAGGCAGGTCCAAGATACTGTTGTGGAGAAGTTTAAAGCTGGATTTGAATACAAAAAGATTCCCCAAGCTTTAAACCTCCCAAGGAGCACTGTGCAAGCAATCATATTGAAATGGAAGGAGTATCAGACCACTGCAAATCTACCAAGACCCGGCCGTCCCTCTAAACTTTCATCTCAAACAAGGAGAAGACTGATTAGAGATGCAGACAAGAGGCCCATGATCACTCTGGATGAACTGCAGAGATCTACAGCTGAGGTGGGAGAGTCTGTCCATAGGACAACAATCAGTCGTACACTGCACAAATCTGGCCTTTATGGAAGAGTGACAAGAAGAAAGCCATTTCTCAAAGATATCCATAAAAAGTGTTGTTTAAAGTTTCCCACAAGCACCTGGGAGACACACCAAACATGTGGAAGAAGGTGCTCTGGTCAGATGAAACCAAAATCCAACTGTTTGGCCACAATGCAACATGATATGTTTGGCGTAAAAGCAACACAGCTCATCGCCCTGAACACACCATCCCCACTGTCAAACATGGTGGTGGCAGCATCATGGTTTGGGCCTGCTTTTTATCAGCAGGGACAGAGAAGATGGTCAGAATTGATGGGAAGATGGATGGGGCCAAATACAGGACCATTCTGGAAGAAAACTTGTTTGAGTCTGCAAGAGACCTGAGACTGGAACGGAGATTTATCTTCCAACAAGACAATGATCCAAAACATAAAGCCAAATCTACAATGGAATGGTTCACAAATAAACATATCCAGGTGTTGGAATGGCCAAGTCAAAGTCCAGACCTGAATCTAATCGAGAATCTGTGGAAAGAGCTGAAGACTGCTGTTCACAAACGTTCTCCATCCAACCTCACTGAGCTCCAGCTGGTTTGCAAAGAAGAATGGGCAAGAATTTCAGTCTCTCCATGTGCAAAACTGATAGAGACATACCCCAAGAGACTTGCAGCTGGAATTGCAGCAAAAGGCGGCGCTACAAAGTATTAACGCAAGGGGGCCGAATAATATTGCACACCCCACTTTTCAGTTTTTTATTTGTTAAAAAAAGTTTGACACATCCAATAAATTTCATTCCACTTCACGATTGTGTCCCACTTGTTGTTGATTCTTCACAAAAAATAAAAATTTTATATCTTTATGTTTGAAGCCTGAAATTTGGCAAAAGGTTGAAATGTTCAAGGGGGCCGAATACTTTCGCAAGGCACTGTATACAGACCCTTTCCAAAAAATTAGAATGTCATGGAAAAGTTGTTTAACTTCAATAATTCCATTCAAAAAGTTAATCTTTATTAGATGATAGATTTGGGGCCCACATTTTAAACAATTTCAAGTATTTATTTGTTTATTTTAACATAATTTGGGCTTCCAACTCAAGAAACCCACAAAAACAGGATTTCAAAATATTAGATTACTGTGGAGAAATCAGTCCACACTACTTCTCAGTTTTTGCAGAAAAAAGAAAGAAATTAGGATCACAACAAATCATTCAAAATATGGTACTTTCAAAACGATATGTCAATCTTCAATACTTGGTTGGGAATCCCTTTGCCTTAATCACTGCCTCGATGTGATGTGGCATTGAGGCAATCAGCCAGTGGCATTAACTGGGAGCTATGGAAGCCCAGATTTCCTTGATGTTTGCTGTCAGCTCTTCTTTGTTGTTGGGGTCTGGTGCCCCTCATTTTCCTCTTGAGAATACTCCATAGATTATTAATGGAGTTTAGGTCTGGCCAGTTAGCTGGCCAGTCAAGCACTGTGGCATGGGCATCAAACCAGGTTTTGGTGCTTCTGGCGACATGGGCAGGGGCCAGGTTCTGGTGGAAGATGAAATCTACATCTCCATACAGATCCTCAGCAGAAGGAATCATGAAGTCCTCTAAAACATTCTGGTAGACTGTTGCGGTGACCTTGGATTTAAGAAAGCAGAATAAGAAAGCAGAGTTTACCAACACCTTCACCGGACATTGCACCCCAAATCATGACTGACTGGATTTTTCACACTGGACCTCAAGCAGTATGGGTTCTGTTCCTCACCCTTCTTCCTCCAAACCCTTGGACCTTGATTTCTGAATGAAAGGCACATTTTACTTTCATCTGAAAAGAGGACAGAGGAACCCAGCAGTTGTAGCCCATCTCCCGGAAGCGTCCGAATGTGGTGATTTTTGAAGCTGTGACTCCCGCCTCATTCCACTCTTTCTGGATCTCTGCCAGATTCTGGAATCTTCTCTGTTTGATAATCCACTGAAGCCCACGGTCATCTCTTGCTGGTGCATCTTCTTCTGCACGTTTTGCCCTTCCACTAGACTTTCCATTCGAATGCTTGGACACAGCACTCTGTGAACAGCCAGCCTCTTTAGCTATGAACTTTTGTAGCTTACCCATCCTATGGAGGGTATCAGTGATACCCTCCATAGGATCCCCATATTGAACCGAACTGAGACAATTGAACCAAACTGGAACAATTTAATGACACCTGGGGAAACCTGTGCAGGTGCTTTGAGTTTAGTAGATGATTAGTGTCACACTCAATTTAAAACGTTCATGCCCTGCAACATTTGGGCTGATTTCTCCACAGTATTCAACTTTTTTGAAATTCTGTTTTCATGGGTTTCATGAGCTGGAAGCCCAAATTATGTAAAAATAAACAAATAAATACATAAAATCTTTTAATGGGCCCTGAATCTATTATCTATTAAATATTAACTTTTTGAATGGAATTATGGAAGTTAAACAACTTTTCCATGATATTCTAATTTTTTGGAAAGGGTATCTATCTATCTATCTATCTATCTATCTATCTATCTATCTATCTAT
>NC_056514.1:20008985-20051623 GCF_014905685.2 Nematolebias whitei | reverse complement strand
TATCTATCTATCTATCTATCTATCTATCTATCTATCTATCTATCTATCTATCTATCCATCTATCCATCTATCCATCTATCCATCTATCCATCCATCCATCCATCCATCCATCCATCCATCCATCCATCCATCCATCCATCCATCCATCCATCCATCCATCGAGAGAGAGAGAGAGTGAGAAAGAGAGAGGTGTTTTAAACCCTTGCCACATTTGCAATATTCTAAACAATGTTTCTAAACTCTAAACGCTCTAAGAGCACAGCATGTCATGATTTCAGCTCTCTGCCATTCTTGGCCTTCTCTACTCTGCATGGAGATCAGCTGCAGGAGGAAGCTTCTCCCACAGCTGTGGACTAAACACAAGTGCTAAATCATTTACAATAATTTATTTTAAATAAAGAATCATTGCCAATTGTGCGGCTCATCCATCAATCAGCCATTATGTGTCATGTCCATTCTTACTTTGAAAAACTGTGATAGAGCGAGTCCATGAAAAACGAACCACCAAGTAGCAGAGGACTACTTTATATTACATGTTCAGATTGCTGCAAAATTAAGCTGTATATAAATAGATGTGGCAGGACATATTTATCTTTGCACGGACATGAATGTATCACAGCAGGTTCTCCTCTGACAAAACCTGGCCTACTCACTCCCCCTCTCTGTTTCCACAATGGGCTGAATCTGTTGTGATGTCCATTAGTGTCATTACTTCTCTAAAATCTGTAAAAGCTTTCTCTGTGTCCCTTTTATTGTGTTGACTTAGCATAAAACCCACCAAGGCATGCCCTGTGTAATCTGACACACTAAACTTACCCACTCCTACCCAGTCTGTTTTACCCAGCATGCACTAGAGGGTAGTTATCCACTTCTGTCCTCTTAAACTCTGAGTACATATGTAGTATTGGCGCTACAGTGAACCTCTTATCTCATTTATCTTCTAACTCATTTAAAGTCCTCTGTGGCCACTGTGCTGCATGCCATCTACTAACTTTTTGCTCAAATGGGCAAAATGTAAAAAGATAATGTCAAAGATCTGCTGACAACGACAGCTCTTGTGCCTGCGAGTGGAATATGCATGTGTGAAAACTTTTGTTACCACTTTTTCTAGACAGATTTGTTAGGACACGTTGTTACTGACTCAGCAGAAGTTCGTTCGTCATCATCCCTGCTTTAGTTATTTTTCAACTTGTGAAAAATGTTGGTTATAGCATTGAAACTGGTAAATATTATAAACATTCTATCAATATTTTTACAAATTAAACAAGCATTTTGGTTTCCCAAATTAAGTTTCCAACATTTTCACTAAAGTACATTCATCTAACCACCCTCCAACCAGACCTGTGCACGTTTGTACATAAAATCCCAATTAAGAAATTACTTCCCGCCACCGAAAAGTGGTACTAATCATTTTTGTGTGTTAGCAAAATATCTCATGAACCATTGCACAGATTTTAATGAAATTCTCCGAAATTAAGTATTAGAGATACATCTTCAACTGTTGAACTTTTGGAGCCAACCCAAGTCAAGATGGCCACCACAACTAATTAACATTAGCCAACACAGAAGTGTCTCTTAGTCAGTTTTGCAGATATTAAGCTATGTGATGTTGTAGTAGCTGACAGTCAGCTCCAACACATTTCAGAACATGAAAAAAAAAAACACTTTCCAAAACATTTATCTTGTTACGAGAAGCTAAAGTGAAATGGATCTTGCTCGCCTTCATCCAGTAATGAGATGTTTTCCTGAAGTCTAGCAGGTACAAGAGCCAAATGAGAGAATAACCCGAAACTCTCCATTTGGTCTGAGAACAACAGCATATCTTTTGACAATTTCAAGTTTGGTTTGTGTTTTCCTAGATTTTTTTCATTGACACTGTCATTTTCAACGCAGGCGAGCTCCTCATAGTTGAGATAGTGAGCATCCTCCATGCTGGAATGGCAAAAGTCTGTAAACTTGTGATCTCTATAAAAACATGACAGCATTGGTGAAACGGGACTTGTATTTGTCTAGTCTGTGTATTAAGATGCATGAAAAGAGCCTCTGGACTGTTTTTCCCCTCTTTGTGCATTGAAGCTAATTCTTAATAAACATTTTCACAACACCTTACTGCAGTTTGTGCATACTAATTCAGGAAGCTGCGTGTCCTCGTTGATGTTATTGTAAACATGAGTGTTTGCTGAGAATGATGTCTGAATCAGAAGCTCATCAGCCTAATGTTTGTACAAACTGTTGCAATTACGCTATTGTGTTGAGCCAGATTGTTTTGTATAGTATGAAAATGGAATAATGGAATAAAAAATCCTTTAAGGTAGGGTCAGTATTATGAACAGTATTATTATGAACAAATTTCACTGCTTTAAACAAATAAAACCTATTTTGGATATGTAATCTGAAAATAATTGCTTAAACACAAATTTTACACGTAACAGCCACTTATAAGCTGCCTAATGTCACATAAAAGCTGCTCCTTCAAGTAAGCATTTCCGCCTCTACCCTTAAAAAAAATCTCTGCCCCTCGGGGTGCGGGGTTCAATGCTACGTCCAGCCACGTCCAATCTACCCCGCTCAGTCTGTCCCTCCTCGGAGACGGGCAGACTGAGCGGGGCAGATTGGACGCGGCTGGCCGGTGTCGAGTCGCCTCTTTCAGTTTGACCAAAGAGTACTGCCCCGCTGAAGCCACGAAGCTCGAATGTCCAACGTAAAACTAACTTTAACGTGGTTTAATGTGTTGCTATGGCTCTGCAGACATTGCACGATGCTGTCTTGTGGTGTTTTTAGTGTAAAATACTTCCACACAGCGGACATGTTTAGATGAAAAGTTTGTTAGCTGTTAGCCACAGTGCTGCTAACTCAGTCCTCACGTTGTAGCTGGCTGCAAACTATGAACTGGATTTCCTGGATGTGAGGCGGGTCTTATTACTCTGGGTTCATGAGACACGCCGCCGTTCAGGAAATCCATTCCATAGTTTTAAGCCAACTTGCATCATGGATCGGAAATATCGGCAGGAGTATCGGAAAATCCGATACGTAAATTATGCTGGTATCGGAGGCCGATACCGATACTGGATCGGATCGACCCCATCCCTAGTTAGAATGCTTGAGGGAAGTGGAGTGTGCTCTATTCACACTAGGAGAGCTGTTGGTCAGGCTACTTATTTGTTGCTCTCTAAAATAATTATTGAATCAAGTGTTTACAAATCTAAGTAAACGTAGATGTTTAACAACCCATTGAAATACACCAGAACGCAGGAAATGGCATCTACTTTATTCAAAATTTTCTGGGGAAGGACCTCCAAATCCCTCCCCCATCCCCGTTATTTGCGTTCTGGCATTGTTTGATTTGCCAATTAAGCACCGAGACTTTCCAACATTTTAGTTTACTGAAAACTGAAATAAAATGACAGAAATATTCTAAATAAATTGTTTTCAAGTTATTTTATTATTGGAGGCATCGTCTCTCGTTTTTCTAAGCCAGTTTTTGCCTTCTAGGAGCAATGCATTCTATATTTTATTTATTCTTTATAGTATTTCAAGGAGTTCATATATAAATGACATCACTAGTGCAATTTAACTTTGAAAACAAATTTAGAAAGTCCTGGTAAAGTTCATATGTTAAACGTTAATCAACAAGTATTTATAATATTGTTTCCAACTAAAAGTGAATTTCAGTCATTTTTCTCTTTTGTTAGCAGAACTATCATTTTGAATAAATTTTTTAAATAGTCATATAACTTACAATATTTTATATAAAAAAACGTCCATCCATCCATTATCTTTACCCGTTTATTCCATTTTGGGTCACGGGGATAAAAAAACATGTTTTCCTTAATATTTACAAACACTTAATTTTTCTCACACCGAAAACCCAAATGTTTCTTTTAATGCAAATCAAATAAAACTTACAGTATATTATCTCAGATCAAATGCAAAGCAGTTTTTAAGAACAGGATGTCGCCTTCACATGATGGCTCTTTGCTCCGGTGCTAAGCAAGTAAAACTTTTCCCGAGCTTTGTTCTGGGTTGTGGTGGATGCTGAGTAGCCATGCTAACGCTGGGCCATGTGGCTCTGAGCCTCTGCCTCTACACTGACTGTGTAAATGTGGGTCTGTTTTATGTATAATAGTCCCTCGCTACTTTGCGGTTCATTTTTCGCGAACTCGCTCTATCGCGGTTTTGCAAAATAGTATTGAACATGACACACAATTGGCTGAGTGATGGATGAGCCACACAATCAGCATGAAATTTTTATTTAAAATAAATTATTTTAAATTATTTAGCACCTGCTGCACCTATGTACAGCCCACATCTGCAGGAGAAGCTTCCTCCTGCAGCTTCAGCTGATCAGCTGATCTCGCTCTGTAGCTGAGAAGAGGGCGTGGCCAGCAGGGAGCTGAAATCATAACATTATGTGCTCTTTTAGAGTGTTTAAAGTTTATAAACATTGTTTAGAATATTGCAAGAGTGTGGAAAGGGTTTAAAACACTACTACTTACCACCTGTACTACTGTTCCTACTTTGCGTTTTTTCACTTACTGCTGGGCTTTGAAGTACGGATCCCCCGCAATAAACAAGGGACTATTGTACTTCATATGCAGACCCCTACCTGTTCCAACTACCTTTGGCTATATTCAATTAATTTGAAATCACAGAAAGCATTGCTTACCACAGATTTAACCGTCCTTCTTCTCTGGTTGTTTCTTCATGTCTGCAGGATGCCAAGTTTGTGGAGGAAAGGAGGAAGCATCTACAGGGCTACCTTCGCATGGTGATGAACAAACTGATCCAGGCGCTGCCGGAGTTCACAGCCCACCCCACTAAAGAGACCCTGCTGTCTCTGCTGCCTTTCTGTCAGTAAGTGGACTCACACTGACCTGTTTGACACAGACAGACGCCTTTGATGTGAGCATGTGTTGTTGTGTGCACAGGTGAGGGTCAGGCTGCTTTTATATATCATGGTCTAAGACGTCAGTATATACTGGGCTTTGTACATCCATGAGTTTGTGAAACATTTAAGCAAGGGATCAACAAGGTAATATTAGCAAAGAGATTTTTAAATATGCTTGGAACTTGATTTACAAATTTATAGCAATTCATGGTAGATTTTAATTTTTTTCTTAGCAGCAACAATTTCAAATATGGTGGAATCAACTTTGTTCTGGTCTCTCTCTGCTGCAGAAAGGAGCAAAATGAGCATTAATGGTTTTACATGTGTGCATGGGTGGAGTGGGCGTGTGTGTCTACATTTGACTGTTAGCAGAATATTTCATGAACCCCCGAGACACATTTTATTGAAACTTTTTGGAAGTGATAATTGAATCTGCGATTGATTATCTTTTGAAGTGAATCCATTTTAAGATGGCCACCACAGCCAAAGAAAAGCTAAAAAATAATAATAAACACAAAAATGGCTCTAACTCATTCAATCTTTACAGATATTAAGCTAAAATTGGGCTGAGAATCATTGTCAACAAAGAAGTGTTACTCATTGCATGACGTCTTTGTTTCAAACTTTGGCATGGTGTGAACCCTGATCTGTTAGCAAAATATCTGTGCCAATTTTAATGAAACTCTCAGAAAGTAATCATTGTGTGTACAAAGTTGCCATGAATAGTGGTGGGCATTTGCATTCCTTCAAAAAACACCAGGCACTTAAAAAGGAATCATTCGTCTGTGCAGAAAACTGATATTTTGCTGACTCAACATCTTGAAAAAATTACCACTCAGTTTTAATTATTTTGATAAGTTTTACAGTTTTAATCTACATTTGCACAGATGTTTAGCTGTTGCAACTGTTGTGGTTGTAGTTGTTATCAGATGCAAAGAGGATTAATGTCAGTCTCATCAACAAACTTCTGCATTTTGGGTTCATTTTCACTCACAGGACATAAAAGTTTTTATTTTCACAATTACGTGCCCACACACAAATGTAAAATGCCTTAGCTTCTCATCTAGCAACCAGAGCGGCATCTAAAAATGAAATGTTTCAGTCATTTTCTCTCACAATTCACATCTGTTTCCACTTACCACCATCAGTCAGTGTACGTGATCTGTCACACTGTCCGCCTGTAATGTCATCTTCTCTCTGGGGACATTTGAGTCAACTCATTAAATGCAACAGAATACTGGATACAAATGAAAGCTTTTCACTTTGTCCTTTGTCAAAAGTCACCATGTGTCAGGTTTTATTTTCCGATTATGCTTTTTTTAAGCTTTAAGTAGTTTTTTTTAGTTTGAGCAAAAAATTAACTGTTGTGAAAGTGGGTGCAGTTTTTTTTTTTTCAGTTACTTTGCTTTGTATCACAGTTCTCACAACAATTGAATGTAGCTTGATAAACATGCACTCACTGCTTCAAACCTTCTGCAATAATGAATAACTGATCATGTCTATATTGAGAGAGTACTGTGTGCAGAGAATATTGAAGGCTAAGGGGATTCACTGGGTAATAGAACCATGTTGTACCATGTAATGGAAAAAAGTGCTGCCCTTAGTTCTCCAATCACTGTGTTTCAGGATTGGTAAGATGTTTTCATACCCAGTGTGTTTGATTTAGTTCAGACCAACTAATTTGTTTGAGGCTTTTGATTGAGGTCGATGTGAGTACTGCCAGTTGAACTCTGAAAGTAAACAAACATTTCAGAGGAGATTACTTAAAAAATAGAACAGTTTTTAATTGTGGTCTAAAAGCAAGACAGGCCACTCAAATTTTAAATAGTACAGTAGTGCATCTCTGGTTAATTACCGATACAATACGTATCAATTCAGTGCAGATACATGAGCAGCAAAAATGGATAAATGCCATTAATCGTGATTTGATGAGATTGATATTGTTTTTTTCTACCCAGCGGAGCTACCATTTGGTTATGGCCAAATCTCCACTGCAGCCTCTCCTCTAAGGGGTATAAGAACTCTATCTATAACTTGAATATTACCCAAAGTGATTGTAGACTAGTTCAACTTAGAATGTATGTGAGAAGGACTTACCCAGGCTGTTAACGACCTCCATTTGTGAGTCACACCCTTATCTCACCCATTGATTCATCTAATTAAGTAGCTGAAGTTGAGTCGTTGATCACAAGGAAACTCACATTAACAGCCGTTCCTCCTCATTGTAGAATTGCAATTCTCACCGATCTGGTTGTTTTTAGAATCCAGGAACAGGACTCAAGGGTATTGTTTAAATATTCAAAGCTTAGTAACCTTTTAAAACCTCCTTTACTTGTTGAGTTGAACCAGGCATCCAAAATTCATGAACATGAGACGGTGACAAAAATGATCCTGAACTTTCTTAATTTCTCATGCTTTGTGTTTAATTAATGATTTGCAGGGGAACAGCGTTATAGCAGAATTCAAAACAGTGATTACATTGGGTTACATAGCAAAATCAGTATTTAAGAGTCCACATGTTGCTTGAAAGGGGTTCATGTTAATTAATTGTTCATGTCCGAGGGGTAAATTGTCCGATCGTGTTGTAATTCCTTTGCTCCGATGAGCTGAACCAGAGTTGTAAATCCCCAAAGCTCAAATGAACAAAAACAGAGAGTTATAAATCCATAAGCTCAGTTGAGGAAAAATACAAATGTATTAATCCTCACTCCGTTGAGCCAAAGTAGGGTAAGGTGATTAGGTTCAGGGAAAGACTTTTGCTGCTCCGAGACCCCAGAGAACACTCAGAAACCCAAGATCGTTACTGGACTCGATGAGCCGTCAGCCGACATCTAGAAGTTTACTTCGTGTTCCCAGAATCCTCTGGAGTGAAATATCAAAAATTAAGTTTAGTTTGAAAAATCAAAAAAGTCAAAATCTAAAGTGTGTTCAAAAACTTCATCAAACAAAAGGGAGAAAAATCAAAAAATACAAAAGCAACTTCAGAATCCCATAATGCAGCAAAAATGGGGAAACTCTCCTAAAATGTATTAAGACTTTTAAAATACCAAATTTAATATGACATGTAAATTCCCATAACTCAAAATGTTCTCAAGAGTCCTAACGTTTTACTGGTGTATATAGCTATAAGCAATTTTGATTATTTTATTTTATTTTAGGACAGCTATTAGTATGTGTCATACCATCTCTTCTGGAAGACCCCTTGTCAAAGGGGATCCTTGACTGATGAAACTGGTGACAAGCATCCCTCAGTTGCTTTTGAAGAATATTTCATACTGCATTCAATAAAATCCAATCTTGGAAACTTGAGTTGGCTTTCAGGTCCAGGCTGAGCTGAGAAAAATTCTTCTTCTCTTCGGATCTTCAAGTTCTCTTTAGGGCTGCAACAACGAATCGATAAAAATCGATGACTAAAAGTGTTGGCAACAAATTTCATTATCGATTCATTGTGTCGCGCGATTAAGCGTCTTTCACGGCGCTTCTGAGCCGTTTTGTTCACGGGCAGTGCATTGTCAATGCTGACTGACTGAATAAAGTTTGAAAAAAAAAAACCTCTGCAGCACGAGTTGAACAGAGCGAGGGGGGAGGAGGAAGCAGAGCAGAGGCTGTTTTCAAAGGAAATTAAGTAAATTTTACAAATGACCGACGCAGCGAAAACTGTTCGACCCAAGTCCTCCAAAGTGTGGGAGCTCTTCACAAAGATAAAAACTGAAACATGCAGCTTTGAAAAGTGACGTCACGACACGGGAGAACCACGGAGATGAAAGGTAAACATGTCGGAATTACGAGGAGGACAAAGGAGCTGAACAGCTGATACAACTTGTCATGTGTTGCAGGTGAGTCTCTACAATTTAACACATTGTTCTGTTTCCAAGAGAGAAAACGTAACGTCAGTCTCTCTGTAGCTGAAGATGCTGCTTGTTTGTTTGCTGATTAGTGACGGTGATAGAGTATGTGTGTTACTTTTTATTTTATTTTATTGGTACATGCAGTGTTTAAATGTGATTTATAAATAAATCAAACACAAAGATAATAATTTAATGATTAAGCTTCAACTTTTAATTCCTGGCAAAGTCTGAAGACACTGCAGGTATGACAGGGTGAATTGCATTTAAACAGGAATTAAAGTAATTTATTAAATCTACTCAAATGTGTGTAATTAAGTAATTTATATATGTGTGTGTGTTTAATTGCTCTTTTAGCTACTTTTGCCTGAACCTAACACTGTAAGTGAAACAACATCTTACCAGTCCTTGAGTTACTGTAAATATAATATATTATACATATTTACTCTCATTCCAGAAAACAACAACAAACAATGACAGCCTTCATGATGGACAGACATCATGGACACCACAACAAGCAGCTGTCTTCACTGAAAGCATCCTGAACATGATCGTCACTGACATGAGGCCTCTGTCGATGGTTGAAGACGAAGGCTTCACTACAATGGTCCACACTTTTAATCCAGGTTACAATAATCCACACTTTTAATCCAGGTTACAATAATCCACACTTTTAATCCAGGTTACACTCTTCCCTCAAGGACACATTTTACAAAGTAGTTACATATTGTGCAGGTATAAAGCATACATTTCAGTGTTTCCCCTACCATTATACAAGCGGGGTGCCCCACCCCATCAACAGAACTGAGCACCCCGCCTACCAAACCAAACTTGCGCCACAACCCCCCCCCCCCACCACCACCACCCAGCACTGACGTAGCACTATGCAAGTGGCACGAAATACAGGCTTTCTAGCTAAAATGCTCAAGGCAGCACTCACGCTGCCTCTTCTCTCAAGCTGAACACCACACACACTCAAAAACTGTCTGTATAAAGAGCGCAAAACTCAAACGTTTCACGCTAAGCTAGCAACGTGTAATACAGGCGCTCTAGTTAAAAGCTAAAGGCTCCTCTTCCCTCATGCTGAACCCCCCCCGCTCAAAAACTGTTGGTACAAGCTGTGCTCGGACATGTCTCTGTCCCACACCCCTCAACAAAAATCATTAATGAGATGAGCACCCCGCCATAGCAAGTTAACTAGGGGAAACACTGCATTTGTATATAATTTTGTGTACATTTATTTTTTTTAAGCTATTTGACTAACTTATTTTTTATTATTCAATATTTTACTAAGAGAATAGTCAAATAGCAAACTGTTTTTTTGTGTGAATTGCTATGTCAGTCAAATGTTCAATTTTGGAATAAAGGTGTGGAAATTAAAACATTGTTTTTTTCTTCTTTTTTTGCCAATCCATTGATTAATTGGGAAAAAATAATTGGCCGATGAATCGATTATTGAAATAATCGTTAGTTGCAGCCCTAGTTCCCTTTAGTTACTGAATGTGTCAATGAACTGTCCTTTAAAACTCTCCAAGTGCTTCAGCCCCCCCGATTGTTAATGCTGAGCGTTTTTATACATTTGTCTGCTCGTTGCGTAATGTCTGCATAGCAACAGTCCTGGATACGGACTATTCTACAACGTCAGATCACATGTTCAACATCACTGTCATTGCTAAAATTATCTTTGACTGCCACTAAGTCTGTTTTCTTGTTTTTCTGCAGAGAGCCTCTTCACTTAAGGTAACTTGTTCCTGTTTTCTACAGATAGCTTCCTCTTTTTCTTCTTACTGGCCTGGCCATCAGTTCAGACTTCCACTTCCTATGGTGACTTGACACACGAACATTAAGCTGTGAACTTGACCTTTGACCATTGATTCTCTTCACTTTTTAGTCAGTAACATTAATTAATTTACTCTTAATCATTTAAAGTTAACTCACTTTCAATATAAGCTTTCCCTATAATCTCTTAATTTAAGCTCTATAATTTCTTCAACATTAAGTCTTAATTCATAGGATTTCACACTCTTAAAACATAGTACATTAGAAAGACCACACACTGTTACATACTATTATATAGATTTGTTTCAGTAAATAAACCTTTCTTGCTTTTTCAGAACACATACTCTGGGATCTGTGGTTTGTACTGCTCTTAACCTTCTTTTAGGTCATGAGAACTGACTTCATAGTTCACTTGAAATGCACGTCTCTTGACAATATGAATTGCATTTGACAGTGAGATTCAATGCAAGACAATACAACAAAATCAAAACAGTTTTCATGTCAGTTATTGAGACTAATTTGCTAACAAAAAAGGAAAATGTCAGCACCCAAACAGGTTTATTAAAAACTATAACAATGCACTTTCACCAAATCTAACTCAGAGTTAACAAAGACTAAAAAATAATCAGAGTCAGAGTTTCTTTATTGTCATTCGCACCTCATGTGGTACATGTGGTGGAGCGAAATTATGTACACAAGGTCCCAGTTACATCCAACAATAAAATGTATAAGAAAAACAGTAATAACATCTAAGATATGAACTAAGAAAAACATCAACTAAATATACACTAAGCACTCATAACATAAAAACATTGAACATCAGCACAAACATGAACATGAGTATGTCTAATTAGGGTTATTGCATAATAAACAATAAAAATATGCCGCTACCAGGAGGTTGAATTACTCTGCCAGTAACTCAGCAGCAAACATGCATTTTCTATCCTATAAATATTAAAACAAAAGTTAACACTAATGTTTTTCCTGGAATATTATTAATGCACAGGGTCAGTGTCAGACTGAAGCACTCGTTTTGTTGTTGTTGCTGTTTATACTGGCACTGCTGAAGTTCTCCTCCTAAACTGTAGGAGTTACTAATGAGAAAATGAGGCTAAACAGCTTGAAAAGTGTTGTCCACTAAAAGAAGCATATACAGGAGAAACATTCTTAATTCACATACATAAATACTGTAGTCCCTCGTTTATCGCAGGGGATCCATACCTTGAAGCCCCACGGTAAGTGAAAAACTGCAAAGTAGGAATATTACAAGTAGTAAGTAGTAGTTTATTTTAGTATTTATATATCAGAATCGGAATCAGGTTTATTGTCATTGCACAGAAGCACAACAAAATTACTTTTCAGTACAACCCATCCAAAGAAACACAAACAAACAATAGACAGGGTAGACGGGGTGTCTGAGGCTGCAGCCTCACTGAGAGGCACTTCCTTTTGCGTTGCCAGCGAAGGCGGTGAGCAGGGAAGGAACAGGAGGGAAAAGCGTCCGCCTTCGCCGAGAGCAAGAAGGAAATATATATGTGTATATATATATATATATATATATATATATATTATATATATATATATATATATATATATATATATATATATATAAAGGTGTTTTAAATCTTTCCCACTTTGCCATATTCTAAACAATGTTTCTAAACTCTAAACACTCTAAAAGAGCACAGAATGTCATGATTTCAGCTCCCTACCTCTGCTCTCTGCAATCTGCCAGCGCTCCCATTTCTCTGCAGAGCGAAGATATGACACACTGCAGGAGGAAGCTTCTCCTTCAGCTGTTGACTGCACACAATTGCAGGAAGAGGTTTTTCTGTAGTGTGGGCTGCACAAAGGTGCAGCAGGTGCTAAATAATTTAAAATAATTTCTTTTAAATAAAAAATCCATGCTGATCGTGCGGCTCATCCATCAATCAGCCAATTGTTTGTCATGTCCACTCTTACTTTGAAAAATCGCGATAGAGTGAGTCCACGAAAAACGAACCGCGAAGTAGTGAGAGACTACTGTACACAAACTTTTCTGGTTTATGGATTTAAATGGATGCCTGTAGAAACAAATCTGTTTGCAGACTTTTTATTTCTATAAATCAGATTTTGTCAGTACAAAAATGTAACCAATCGGTGCTGCTAGATTTAATCCCACTACTGCATCCATTCATACATTTGCTACAACTTCAATGACAATAACCAATAATAAATTGGTTAATTTCACATCCCATTTAAAAAGTAGATATGTGATTTTTGTAAATAATTCAAAAGACAAGCATTTTTTTTTACAGTGGTAACTGTCAAGATGGCAGTTATTGTGTAAAAAAGATTAACGTGTTCTCAGCAGTTCTGCCTCTTAGCATTATTAATTGTCATGTGGTATTGTTGTGATCTGTATAATGATCCTAATTAGGGATTTCTTTGTGGGCTCAGGCAAGAAAATGTATCATCTTATGAGCATTATAGTATGACCTACTGACAGCAATGAAGTGGAGCTGAAAGATGATTTTTAAAACTTGGGTCAACATTTGATAAAAAGTGGCTCATAATTAAAACGCTCCCATAAATGTCATGAAGTGAAAAGTGAAATATTTATCTTCAAAATAGTAATCTTTGCTTCATTTTATACCTGTGCCTGTCATCAAATTTTCTTTCCTTTAATTTTCCTCCCTATTGGAGACATGAAACTTAGAGTACAGCTTTCATTAAATGTAGCACAGATTTTTATTAAAGCTAAGGGAGTAGAGTGGCTGGTAGCTGGTTCAATTCTGTTAACATTTCACAAGTAAGTAAAACTTTATTTTTGTAGTACATTTCAAGATAAAAATCTTTTGTGTTTACCATAAACAAAAACAATCATAAAAGCACAAGTGATTACATAAAAGCAGGTTACAAAAGATGAGTTTTATGTAGCTTTTTTTGAGTCTGCGGGCAGCAGGTCTCCTTTTGTCTATATTTTGGTAAATTGCACAAAGCCCCTGACCACAGGACTTCAAAAACTTTTAGAGGACTTTAGGATTTAAAAGAGCTCTGAGGTATGCTAGTGATTGTCCATAAAAAGCTCTGAAAATCAAACTTTATGTCCAACTCTGAATTTATAGGGGACCCAGTGTAACCAGAAAAAGCAGCAAAGTGACGTGTATTTAGAGGACTTAGTCAGATGCCTTGTAGAAACATTCTGGACAATTTGCAGACAGTCTAAAGGGGTTTTGTTAGAAGTAAACATTGAATTATGGTTGTCTAGGTGTGATGAAATGAATGCACGAATAATGATTTCCAGTCATGCGCCTGACGCAATGGAACTCAACTTGATAATATTTCTAAGATGAACAAAGAAAGAGCCAACCAGAAATTTTGCATAAACATTCAATGTAAAAAGCTGAGTCGAAAGTTACACCAAGGTTGCTAACAGAAGGCTTAGTGAACATTGAAAGGGGGCCAAGTCATGAGTCCATGACCTTAAGTACAGCTCTGTTTGGAGCACAAAAGAGGATTTCAGTTTTTTTCGTCATTTAATTGTATAAAGTTCTCAACCATCCTGTTTTAATAAAGTAAATGGTAAATGGACTGCACCTATATAGCACTTTTCTATCTTATCAAAATACTCAAAGCGCTTTACACTACAATCTGTGCCCTCATTTATCCATTCGTACAGCTTACTAGATCATTTACTCCGATGGGACACACATCGGAGTAAATGAGGGGTTCAGTGTCTTGCCCAGGGACACTTCAGTATGTGACTGCTGCTGGAATCAAACCTGCAACTCTTGTATTGGAGGACTTTTGTTCTAACCACTCAGCCACATGGTCTGAACATCTAGGAAAGCGCTGTAGCTTAGACATCTCTTGGGGCTACAAGGAGATATATAGTTAAATGTCATCTGCATATAATCGAGCCTGGGAAGGCCTTAGAGTCTCTCTGGATGAGCTTGTGGAGACCAGAAAAGGATATCTGCTTTTACTGTAGCTCCCTCAGTACAGTTCAGATTATCTAATTGTTTAATCTATCTATTTATTATCTATCTAATTAGAAGTCGGTGTTTATAATTCCATTAGTTGTTTCTTTTATCATTCAGTAAGAGCAACATTCAGTTTTCAGTACTATAAAATATTTGGTGTAGGTCTGTTTAAGGTAAAGATTAAAAGTGAAATACATAAAGAAGTTGAGTTGAATGCACTGGAGGTTTGTAAAAAGGTTAATCCATCCATCCATTTTCTTCCGCTTATCTTGGGTCGGGTCGTGGGGGTAGCAGCTTAAGTAGGGAGATCCAGACGTCCCTCTCCCCAGCCACTTGGGCCAGCTCCTTCGGGGGAATCCCAAGGCGTTCCCAGGCCAGCCGAGAAACTAACCCTCCAGCGTGTGCTGGATCTTCCCCTGGGCCTCCTCCCAGTGTGACGTGTCCGGAACACCTCACCAGGTAGGCGTCCAGGAGGCATCCTAACCAGATGCCCGAGTCACCTCAACTGGCTCCTCTTAATGTGTAGAAGCAGCGGCTCTACTCTGAGTCCCTACCGGATGACTGAGCTTCTCACCCTATCTCTAAGGGAGAGTCCAGACACCCTGGGGAGAAAAGGAACAATGAATCGACTGGTAAATTGAGAACTTTGCCTTTTGACTCAGCTCTCTCTTCACCACGACAGACCGGTACAGTGCCCGTTTCACTGCAGACGCCGCACCTATCCACCTATCAATCTCTCTCTCCATTTTTCCCCATTGGTGAACAAGACCCCAAGTTACTTAAACTCCTTCACTTGGGGCAGGACCTCCTCCCTGACCCGGAGAAGGCACTCTACCCTAAAAAGGTTCTTGAAAGTAAAATACATACACCCCCTCTATATTATAGCTTTTTGTAGTTTGATCCACAATCTTAGCACGAGTCAGAACCAGATTTTAGCACGGTTGAGATACATATGCAACTTGGTCAGTGAAGGGTAATGAACCAGTCCTGTTTGAAGGTTTAATGAATGAAATGTACCAGTAATACCCCTGTAATCAGGGGTAAATGTGCATCCATTGATTATTCTCCAAGTTTTATATTAAATTCCATCTAGTGGTTCATGAGATATTTTATTATAGATATTAACAGAGACAGGGTTGAAACTCCAGCAGTTTATTATAGATATTAACAGAAAGACGGGGTTGATTCCAGCATTTAGTACCAAATTTTTAACAAATCTGACACACAATCTGTTTGAAATGTGTTTTGGGGATGACTCAGTTTCTATCACACCAAATATTAGCTCATACACACACTGACGCAGGCAACTTTATAAACTACAATGTCAGAAACTTAATTAATTAACTAACTGCAGAGATCCAGCGTTGTTTTTGTAAGCATGAACAAGTCAGTTTTAGAGACAGAATTTACAGCACTGTAGATTGTTTGTTGCTCAGAGACCAGCACATTGATGTGTAACAATCTCATTGTGTCCCTTTACACTTTTTCATTGAAAAATTCCTCTCCTCTCTGGACAGTGACGTGGTCACACCTCTCTCTAGATTTGCCACCACTTAGTATGCAGCTCCGCCTGACTGCGTTTTTTTAATTTTCAGAACACAGGTACACACATTATTGACCCCCAGCATTAGAAAAAAATTGTTTTGTAGACTTTTGTCTTAAGGTCAAGAGCATTATGATAAAAAAAAGCATAAAACCTATTTAGGTGGCAGCCTGCAACACTATCCATATCTGTTTGTGTGACAGAGGAAATGTGGAGCAAGGAACTTATTAAGATTGTACCATTTACTACACACATTTTTTCTGTTGGGCAATCATTTTGATGCATACTCCCATTTGCGTAGCTGTTTACTCTAATTAGGTTCTTCAGCATTCAAATTATTAATATTCCAACAGTGCTCGGGAAAGTTATTATCCTGCACAAATCAATATAATGTCCAAACGGGGGACAAAAACATGCTGAGAGCCAGAACAAAATCTATAAGCCCAATTAATTTGCCACATTTACCCAGTTTGATATGAATAAACTAGGCGGCTTGTGGTTCCAGCTCTGCAGGCTGCCCTCAATTTAGTATGATTTTTGCTGATATAACTCCCCGTTGCATCTCTGTTTGGCCAACCTTTGCAAATCCAAACAGTATAAGTGCATGCGGCTGCATGTAATTGAACCAGCCTCGCGTGGCAGAGATGTGGGAATATGTGGCACTAACCCTAAGTTTAAGCCAGAAGAAAATGACTCATATTATGCATTCACCAGGAAAAAGTCCATAACAATGGATGCTCTTACACTCAAACCAATTTTTTTTTTTTTTTTTAACATTTTGCACACTGTTTTTTAACCTAACACAGTGTCTTTAGTTCAATTTCAGCCTTTTCTGCAACTTATGCTAACATTGGCTCAAGTGGCAGCATCTTTGGTCAAAGTGTCAGTATTTATTTTTAGCCCACATTGTTTGATAAGGAGTAAAACTTCCCAACATGTTGTCCCATCTAATCTTAATTATAACTCCTGCAGCTGAGGTGTGTCATTAAAGAAGCCTCTTTGGCATCAATAAACCAATACCCTCTGCCTCTTAACACTTGTGACATTTATTGAAAATCTTTAACCTTAACGTTGTTTTTACAATGTTACAGTTTCATCCTGAGCGTTAGGTGTGGTGGTGGTGGGGGGGGGGCCTCACCGTTTTTCAGGGGAGATCAGGGCAATTGAGAGAAAAATACAGCATTGCACTTCAGGCTTTCAGTCTCCTTTCCTTTCATTTCCTTCCTTTGGCAAGTGCCTCTCACTCATTCTCATCATTATCAGGCCCAGGGATCAATGGTTCACATGTGCTGAAGACAGTTGTCTTGGCAACCAGGGCAATGATGTCACTAAGTGGACAAAATTACTTCCCTGAGAGTGATGGGGAAACTTAAACATCATTGTGGGACAAGCATCAGCTGTCAGAAATGGTTGATTCCTGTGGCAATGGTATAAAAGAAATTAATAGATCATATTATTTTGGATATTAAAAATATTTTTTAATAACTATAGTAACCAAACAAAAAAAACATCTTAATTTGTACAGTAACTATTTGTTATATTTCTACATTGTCATCACTTAATGGCTATTAATAGCAGATCTGAGTAAAGTTTTATGTGTAGCTGACTGCAAAAATGATTTTCAATAACCTAACATATTATTAATTACTCTTTATTTGCCCTACTGAAAAAAAAAAAGACATTGTAACCAGGTGCTTTATTGGGACGGCTGTTGTAGCTCAGTGGTCAGTGCAGCAGTCTTGTAGTCCTGAGGCTGCAGGTTTGAGACCATGTTTTGTCAGGTAGGGAATCCAGCCTGAAACATTTTCCAAATCTTCTGGGTGGGTTTGCTCACTGTGGTGACCCCAACAAGAGAGAACAGTCTAAGGAAAACCACAACATCTTTGTATGTGTGGAGTTATACTTAAATAAAGAGGTCTGAACAACTCGTTAACAAGTGTGCAATCAAATTCATCGTTTTTATGTCTATATTCTGATTTACTTCATTTTGTATATTGCTTTGTGCGTTACCTATTTTTCTGTCTGTACAGCACTTTGGTTGGCCTTATCGCTGTTTTAAGTGCTCTATAAATAAATGGTAAATTAATGAATGCGGGTCGACCTTGTTCAAAGGAATAGTGGTTCTCGGCATTGTTACGATCCCCCTCACTTGAATTAAAACCACAAAACTCGGTCAGTTAAAATCACAATTCTGTAATGTTTATTTCACGTTTGTGAACAATAATCAACAGTGTGGAATTATGTCAAGTATGGAATATGAGTGCATAAACCAATAGTATTATTTCAGAATAATATAAGATAGCTTAAAACTTTGAGAAGAGATGTTATTCAAATTTAGGACTAATGCTAAAATTTAGGTAAACTTTATCTTAGATTAGGAGGAACCCAGACCCAGACCAGTGGTCATTCCGTATGTTGAAGGAGTATCAGAGAAACTGAGATGTTTATTTTCTAAACACAACGTCCCAGTGGCTTTTAAACCCCAAAATACATTACGGCAAAGACTGGTTCATCCCAAAGATCCAGTCCCCCGGCACAAACAGCGTAATGTTGTGTATGCTGTTCAGTGTCAGGAGGGCTGTGATCAGTCTTACATCGGGGAAACTAAACAGCCACTGGCCAAAAGGATGGCCCAGCACAGAAGATCAACATCATCAGGCCAGGACTCTGCGGTCTACACTCATCTCCAGGCCAGCGGTCACTCTTTCAGGGATGAAGATGTTCACATCCTGGACAGAGAGGAACGATAGTTTGAGAAAGGAGTAAAGGAGGCCATCTTTGTGAAAAGAAATCGTCCATCATTAAACAGGGGTGGAGGCCTCCATGTTCAACTGTCCCCCTCTTACAATGCTGTGATTGCTAGTATCACTCAGCCCTCTGTGAACAGTAAACAGCCATCAGTGTGCTAATGATCCATTGTTAGGCTGATGGTCCTTCTTGAGCATGTGATCAGCTGGTTTTGGTTGTCAGCAGCAAACTGGTTGATCCACTCTAAGAAGGTGCTATTTAAGAGACTGAGCTAAATACAGCACCTCAGACTGAGGAAGTCTTTCGGATGAAAGACGAAACGTTTCTACATTTTTTTGTTGTTTTGCTTTGTTTTTTTTTAATGTCCAGAGGACCAGATTTACCTTTTTTAGATTTTTCTACCTGGATTATTGAGTATGCATCAGGATATTTATCTTAGATTCATAAAGTAAAGTATAAAGTGTCTAGAAACTTAGTTGGCACTGAGAGTCATTCCTTTTCATCAGGAGGAAGATGTTTTATCCTATCTGAGATGTCCTGTCCTCATTACCACAAGGAAGATAATGCTATAGCCGGCGGTTCGCGCTGTCACTGAAAGGGATGTCTTTCCTTCAGGACCACGCCTCATCCAGCAAGGCAGTGCCTCATCATTCCTGGGTGTTTTAGGGAGTTCGGTAGACTTTCTCCATTTCAGCCAGTCCCGTCCAAGATGGAAGAATGGAGGGGCCTGACTCGCAGCAGCTCCAAACCCGCTCTTTGGAAAAATAACAAGACACTGCATCACCTCCCCTTGCGTCTCAGTTTTACCTGATGCAAAAAAAGGGGGTGTCTATAAATTGTAATCAATGTAACTTACCAACAGTGGGTGTAAACCAAGTTGCATGAATTAATTTTTGATCATAACCCCTCCTCTCAAAGTTTAGAGGGAAACAATGACTTTGTACTTTGTTTACACAGTAACACCATTTCTTCACAGATGTAAGTTTGGGTTTTCACACAATATAGGCAAACAACAGTTGGTCTGTTTGAAGCTCTGTCTAATTGTTCAACTTCCTTCTCTGATGTGATGGTCACACCTCTGTTGTCCTGGGGGTATGGCAAAGTTCTGTCCCTTTTCTTTGATCTAGACTTTTTGGAGATGCAAAGTTTATCTTTCTCAGGAAGGAGAATTGATTAGTACAGGGGGTTTAATTACCATCCAGTCAATTAAGTGTCTCTAAGGACAGAATGCCGACTCGTCCTGTCTCGTATGACTCTACATATGTAATGATGCAATGTTGAATAAAGCCTTTTAAGACCAGCTACCATTGGTTCTGTGGTTGCTAAATTTAATGCACTTCTCTTTCAGTTTTGAAGAGAAAGGTCTGTGGGGGAATATTCAATAAATAAATAAATGCAGTTGCAGTCTATGGGAGTTTGTGTGTATCCACTCTGGACTCTAGACGGTTTTGAGAAATAATCAGATCAAGAATACGGTTGGGTTTTCTCATTCTGGCAAAACCTTTTTGTTTATGTGGGGTTTTAATTTATTTTTATTTCTTGGCAAATTTTGTCCAAACCGTACAATGCATTGCTACCAAATATTCTTTCTCCCTTTTCTTTTTTTTTTTTGTTATTCTTTCTCATGTAGAGACACACCCCAGGCGAATGATGGGGGGACCAAAACACCTCGATCCAGGACTTCTTCCCGCTTCCCCAGACTGGGCCGCAGCCGCACACAGGAAGCCAGACCTGAACCTCAGAGTGGTGACCTTTGAGCTATAGCATTAAAACCAAGAAAAACAATTTGTTGTCTTTGGACTGTGACATACACACTCACTTGGTGCAAGGGCCTGTGGGGCATTAAATGGATCTTAAATGCGGATGGAGAGCCTCGGTCAATGGCTGTGGAACTCTGTGGGCCACTTGTCTGGCTTGTTGAGTAGGAAGCAGATGAATCTGACTAACCTGGCAATGACCACCTGGTAATTCAGCACCTCTTACCTTTCTGAGATCAGCACTCCCTGAAAACTGCACACGGACAAATTCTGACCTGCTTTTACTCACCTCAAACAGAAATAAGACTTTTTTTCCCCTAAAGCTGCTTTGATTTGTAGTTAAAATGCATCCTGGTCAGTGCCTACAGGGTTTTACCACTGCTTTCCTGATCTAAGCAGGAAGGGAAGGGTGTGCAATGGTAAACTCAAGTCCTGTCTTGGAACATGAACAATATTTTTCAGCTTTTATGTCAGCATTCTAGTGCCATTACATTTTAGACAATGATTTACAATCAGTGGACCACCACACTGCAGGCATTTCTTTTTCCTGCCTCTGTTATGATGTTGTTGTGGCTTTTATTACAAGAAGAATGCAGAAAGTGTACCATACCTTACACATTATGGGAATTAAAATAAAATCTACTTTAAATTACACAATATGAAAAAAGAAGACTGTCTTATGGTCTGCTGACCGGTTCTGGTTGTACCATGAAAAATGAAGCAGGTAAATTAAAAAAAGGAATGAATGATGATGAATGAATGATTGTGTGTGTGTGTGTGTGTGTGTGTGTGTGTGTGTGTGTGCGCGCACGCACTCTCGTGCAAACAGTAGCAATGGCATAATCAATAAAGCCAATGAATGTGCAGAAATATGTAAAAATAAAACATAAAATGGTTATGATGGCAAAGTTTTGGAATTTTTTTCCCCCAGGGTGTGCCAAGAAAGGCTGACTAATGGCTATATTTTATAAACAAACCATTTTTTCCCCTCTTCATACACGTGGCATACTCATCTTTCCACATATTCAGTTATCATACTTAAGCAGAAATAAAAATGAATTCCACACCAACATCATTCAAACAATCAGAGTAAAATGTGTAAAGCATCCTTTAGTTTCTGCCACATTATGTTTCAGATTTAAAGTTTTAACCACTTGAAGCTCCTTGTTAGCTGAATGGTGGAGCATGTGGCGAGCAGAAGCTCGTGCAGATGGACGGGTTGTGCAAGAGTAACTAAAGACTGACTTCAGCCAAGGAGTGTTCAAGGGGCTTTAAAAAACTTGAATTAAAGAAAGAAATGGTGCTTGCCATTGTTGTCAAGGCAAATGAACAAGGCTTTTAGTTGAGTGTTTTTTCGGAGTTGACCCTCTGCAACTAGAAAACACTCCTTTGTTTTACAACTCACACAGAGGTTTTGTTCAGAGTTTTATTGTAGACATCTCTCAGGAAGTTTCTGGGAGTTTAATGTAGTGAGTAAATAAAACTGAAAAAAGATCAAATGAGAATTATTGACAACGTTTACGTCTTAAATGTTTCAGAGATTTTGTTTGTAACACATGATGTGACTTAAAAATGAAGTTTTGTCATTCTTTTAATTTCATACTATGCATGTTATGCATTGCACAAACTCTGCATATTGCAAACTAATGGTTCTAGAATTGTGCCGCTCAAAGTGGCGTTATTCATTCTGGGATGTTGCTTTTGAAAACTTTGATTCCTCTTTTTTTCTGGATTTAAATCACCTTTTTTAATGATTTTATTCCTCTGGTATCAGATACTGTGCAGCTGGAAGGAATTTTACTGAAACCTCTTTTGCACATTTGTTATAAAGCGTAACCATGACAACAAGGTGTTCTTTTTTACAACTGGGAGCAGCTGATTAACATCTCAAAAGCTCAAACGTTACCTCAACTACAGCCCCAAATCCCAAATGAGATGAAAAGGAGGTGCCGTGGATACATCCCAGTCTACCTGGTGGCGGTGCTCAAGTACTTGACTGCCGAGATCCTGGAGCTGGTGAGAGGCACGGCTCGTGACAGTGGGAGGACCGGGATCGTCCCCAGACACCTGCAGCTGGCTGTTCATGGCGGAGTGACCATCGCTCAGGGAGGAGTTCTGCCCAGCATTTGGGTGGTCCTGCTGCCCAGGAGGGCCAAAACTCACCGGGTGGATGGATTGGCATTTGCGGCCAGATTCTTCAGATCTACTGTGAGTTGGACCACTGTGGGGCATCTGTCTGCCCACAGACATCAGCATCTAGAACAACTCTTAAACCAGTTTGATGAGATACAACATTTAATTTCGTTTTGAGATTAATAAAGTATTTTGAATTGAACTGAATTTTAAAACAAGCCACCTATATATGTTGTATTGTTTGCAGATACCTCAGATAATCATGTTAATCAAATAATCAACCTTTTTACAGACCCATTTTTAACGGTGAAGTTTTGTCTCAGGCAGAAATATCAAACTGTTGTACGGTGAATCTAAAGTGGATCAGTCCTCACATAAGAAAAATAAATAAATCTGACAAAACTGTGCTACAGCTGTGGCCACACCATGAAGTGAAAAATTGCTGCTATGCTAGTGTCATCTAAAAGCACCTGGATGACGTTATTTACAGCTTTGTTGCAAATGAACATGTTAAAATATTTGAAAGACAGAAACTTTGAAAATATCTCATGGGGATCATACACATTATATATATATATATATAAACTATATTTTTAGCACCAAACTGTTTAACTACACCTTTAAACCTGACCACGTGATTTCTGTAATTGGATGTGTTTTTAGTACCTAAAGTACTCTTGATAATTCACAAAACAAGCTGGTGCCAAAAAAACCTGCAAGCTCTTCGAACAAGTTCCTGGTGGCTTTGTAGCTGCTCTCCTAGGACATACAATGTTTCATAACAAATATATAATTCAATATTCCTTCAGATAATGCAGGCTCCTTCCTTCAAAACCCCACAGAAGATGGATTATTCCACTGTGAGTGGACGTTGGGGGTTGGAACCAGACATGCTTGCACACACGCAAATGCAAATCTTTTTCTTTCAGAGTCAGAGAGATTTATTTGTCATACACAGCACGTGGTACATGTGGTGGAACAAGATTATGTACGCAGGGTCCCAGTTCAAATGTAAAAGGAAAAACTATAATAAGATCTAATATATGAACTAAGAAAAACATCAACTAAAGGTAATACTTTACAATAAGGTACACAAAATTTGCTTAACTACTGGGGAACACCTCAGGAACGAATCAGGAGGTAATGGGTAGTTAACCAGTATTTATTGGGAAACATACAGCCAAGCCTTATTATGGGACTACTGGTTTGTTACCTTGTAAATGAAGAGGAACTAATCAAGAACTAATGGGTATTTAATAAGGAAACCAAAGGGGAACGAATCAGGAGCTAATGGGTAGTTAACCAATAGGTTTATAAAAGAGAAAATCCAATAAAATCAGTAATCACTATGAAACAGGTTTTTGACAATTACAAGCTGTGACCTCACTGGTGCAGGGTTTATTCAGAACCCACATGGACAATTTCTCCTCTGTTTCTGTGGTAACAAACCAGTAGTTCCCTAATAAGGCTTGGCTGTGCATTACCCAGTAAGTACTGGTTAACTACCCTTTAGCTCCTGATTCATTCCTCTGGTTTCCTTGGTAACTATCCATTAGTTCTTGATTAGTTACTCTTAATTTACAAGGTAACAAACCAGTAGTCCCCTAATAAGGCTTGGCTGTGTGTTCCCCAGTAAGTACTGGTTAATTACCCATTAGCTACTGATTTGTTTCTCGTTGGTTTTCATGGTAACTACCCATTAGTTCCTGATTAGTTCCTCTTCATTTCCCAGGTAACTAGTCCCCTAATAAGGCTTGGCTGTGTGTTCCCCAGTAAGTATTGGTTAACTACCCATTAGCTCCTGATTTGTTCCTTATTCAATCAACCTTTATTTAGACAGGTAAATCCCATTGAGCCTCGAGGACTCATTTACAAGAGAGACCTAAAAAATGTGTTCCCTAGTAGTTAAGCAAATTTTGTGTACCTTATTGTAAAGTGTTACCCAACTAAATAATACACTAAGCATTAATTGCATGAAAACATTACGTCGAACAGCAGCATGAACATTAAAAGCATTCAGTTTTGTCGGCTCATCTACTTTTCTGTTCGTGTCTTAATCTGTAATTGGGCCGTACCTGCATTATTGGTGTCACAGCAAAAAGTGGGCGTGAACAATAAAGTGCAATGTGTGGAGCACACACACCAGCAACGTCTTGGTGTCAGTGTTGTTACGCTAGCTGTTTGCATTTATGGATGAGGGCTAAAGGCCACTACAGTGTTCTGCTTTGTGTGAGCACATTTATATACAGGTCCTTCTAAAAAAATTAGCATATTGTGATAAAGGTCATTATTTTCCATAATGTAATGATAAAAATGAAACTTTCATGTATTTCAGATTCATTGCACACCAACTGAAATATTTCAGGTCTTTAATTGTTTTAATACTGATGATTATGGCATACAGCTCATGAAAACCCAAAATGCCTGTACCAAAAAATTAGCATATTTCATCCCACCAATGAAAGACAAGTGTTTTTAATACAAAAAACGCCAACCTTCAAATAATCATGTTCAGTTATGCACTCAATACTTGGTCGGGAATCCTTCTGCATACTGCTTCAATGTGGCGTGGCATGGAGGCAATCAGCCTGTGGCACTGCTGAGGTGTTATGGAGGCCCAGGATGCTTCGATAGCGGCCTTAAGCTCATCCAGAGTGTTGGGTCTTGTGTCTCTCAACTTTCTCTTCACAATATCCCACAGGTTCTCTATGGGGTTCAGGTCAGGAGAGTTCGCAGGCCAATTAAGCACAGTAATACCATGGTCAGTAAACCATTTACCAGTGGTTTTGGCACTGTGAGCAGGTGCCAGGTCGTGCTGAAAAATGAAATCTTCATCTCCATAAAGCTTTTCAGCAGATGGAAGCATGAAGTGCTCCAAAATCTCCTGATAGCTAGCTGCATTGACCCTGCCCTTGATAAAACACAGTGGACCAACACCAGCAGCTGACATGGCACCCCAGACCATCACTGACTGTGGGTGCTTCACACTGGACTTCTGGCATTTTGGCATTTCCTTCTCCCCAGTCTTCCTCCAGACTCTGGCACCTTGATTTCCGAATGACATGCAAAATTTGCTTTCATCCGAAAAAAGTACTTTGGACCACTGAGCAACAGTCCAGTGCTGCTTCTCTGTAGCCCAGGTCAGGCGCTTCTGACGCTGTTTCTGGTTCAAGAGTGGCTTGACCTGGGGAATGCGGCACCTGTAGCCCATTTCCTGCACACGCCTGTGCACGGTGGCTCTGGATGTTTCTACTCCAGACTCAGTCCACTGCTTCCGCAGGTCCACCAAGGTCTGGAATCGGCCCTTCTCCACAATCCTCCTCAGGGTCCGGTCACCTCTTCTCGTTGTGCAGCGTTTTCTGCCACACTTTTCCCTTCCCACAGACTTCCCACTGAGGTGCCTTGATACAGCACTCTGGGAACAGCCTATTCGTTCAGCAATTTCTTTCTGTGTCTTACCCTCTTGCTTGAGGGTGTCAATGATGGCCTTCTGGACAGCAGTCAGGTCGGCAGTCTTACCCATGATTGCAGTTTTGAGAAATGAACAAGACTGGGAGTTTTTAAAAGCCTCAGGAATCTTTTGCAGGTGTTTAGAGTTACATCGTTGATTCAGATGGTTAGGTTAATAGCTTGTTTAGAGAACCTTTCATGATATGCTAATTTTTTGAGACAAGCATTTTGGGTTTTCATGAGCTGTATGCCATAATCATCCGTATTAAAACAATTAAAGACCTGAAATATTTCAGTTGGTGTGCAATGAATCTGAAATATATGAAAGTTTCATTATTATCATTACATTATGGAAAATAATGACCTTTATCACAATATGCTAATTTTTTTAGAAGGACCTGTATGTGTATGCAGATGTGCACACACACTTTGTTCATATTCATTCAAACTTTATTTATACAGGTTAGTCTCATTGAGTCACGAGGACTCATTTACAAGAGAGACCTGTTTTAAATGAAGAACGCAGATGAGGTACATACAAATATAGACAATCGTATAAAAAGCATATAAAATGAAAAATATGGCAAAACGAAGAAAACAGTGTTCACATCATGCTCCACTTACAAAACAAAAGCACAAATGGGCAATTCTTAGAGCATCTGCTTTCTTGTTGGATGGTTGTTAAACTCAACTTGAAGTTTCAAACAAACTGCTTAGCCAGTTTGGGCAAAGTTATTTTGATTGTGAGAGCAAAACGGCGTACAAAATGACCATAGAGTAGAAAATTTGCTTATTTAGAATGTGGGTGGGAAATTATTTTGCAGTTTTAATGACACACACAATATTCAAACTGTATGTAAGCCAAGTACACCAAGTGATTTCCTTTTGCAAATTATTTTTAGCTGCTTTATTATTATTTAAATGTTAAAATAAAAGTTATAAATAAAAACAAACTGGAAAATATTTGAATGTCTATTATTATGAAAAAAATCTTAACTTTCTCAGACAGCATCAATAATAATGATAATAATACTTTATTTATAAAGCCCTTTAAAACAACCACAGCTGCCACAAAGTGCTGTACATATAAAATCAAGAACATTTAAACACATAAAAACAGTTGTTAAAACATTAAGATCAATAAAAGTAATAAAAACAGTGCAGAGTAAATTCAGTGTGTGCTAAAAGCCAGGGAGTAAAAATGTGTTTTTAAAAGAGTTTTAAAACTGGACAGTGAAGGGGCTTGTCTGATGGGAAGAGGGAGATTGTTCCACAGTCTTGGAGCAGCAACAGAAAAAGCTCTGTCCCCTCTGAGCCTCCGCTTAGACCTCGGCACCTCCAGGAGCAGCTGATCAGCTGATCTGAGGCACCGAGCAGGAGAGTATGGGTGAAGCAGCTCAGAGAGGTAGGATGGAGCAAGACCAAGATCAAGATGCAAGTATGAGGTAGAAGATGACTCAAAGCTACATTTTTTTGTGGTTAAAGTTTTTAATTTGTGTTCATGTTTATTAAATTCAACCTTTTGCCACTTCCTTGTGATTGTTTTTTTTTTCTTGCAGCAGCCAAAAAAAATTCAAACAAAAAGAAAATTAATAATAATAATGATAAATAATTTGTGGTGTCCCATATCGGTATCGGGCTCAATACCAGCATTTTTACAAGTACTTCTACTTGTAAATACTGCCCTGATACATGGGACCAATACTCCTTATATACTGGGTGGCGCCATTTCCGCTGTGCTAATGACCGAAGGTAAAAAAAAATGTCGGTGGTTTGTAGATCTATTTGAAGATATAAGTAATTTGATTATACACCTGAAGATGAAACAGGAGGCGGAGTCAAAGAGTTTGCTGCTACTAGCAGTTCATCTCAACCAACGCTGCAGCAAGTTTTCCAGAAATATAAAAACATGGCTCCAAACTGGTGCGGTGATGATAACTGAAGCTCTTACCCAGTTCATCGCTCTTGACGACCAGTCGTTTTCATTGGTGGACGATTCTGGATTTCGTCATCTTCTCAATATATTGGAGCCTCGGTACAACATTCCCAGTCACCACCATCCATCCATCCATCAAAACGTTGTTGAAGATGTATGACTTTGGAACAAAGCACATCCTGTTGCAGGATGTTTCTGCATTCAGTTTGACTACGGATGTTTGGACGAGCAGTGTAAGCCCATTATCTATTTAGTTTAACTACGCAGTGAATTGTTGAAGATTTGACTCCAGAGAGCCTGTTACACATGAATCAGCTCCGGGGTTCACACACCAGCAGTGCCATAGCAGGTGCGTTTGATGATATGCTTCAGACTTGAAATATTCCTAAAATTTGTGTTCATGTTGTGCTCAGAGACCATGATGAAAACATGATAAAAGCGTTGAGTGATGCTGGCCTCCCGTGTGTTGCTCACCCTCCAGCTAGCTGTTATAACGAAGGTCTTTTAGCTCAGAGGAGCTGAAGTTTCTGTCAGATGTAAAATAGTTGGACATTTTAAACGCTCCACCTTAGCTTACCTCCCGGACTGTAGGGCTCTAAATAAGGAGAGCCCTTCTGTTCTAAATAGAGAAAAAAGTGTGTTTTTAAGTCATTGTGTAATGTTTATGTTCTAACTGAGTAAGTACTTGGTATTGGTACTCTGTATCGAGGAGTACACAAACTGAAGTACTCATACTCGGTTTGATAAAAACTGGTATTGGGCCACCCCTAATAATAATAATAATAATAATGTATGTGTACATTACAGTCCTGAATCGTCCCATCCAAAAGGTTTCTTCAATTTCAAGTCTTTAAAAACTCATAGATGGCTGTATGGTTGCTATGGTGACCCATTATGTCTAATATGTTCATCAAGGAAATAAAAAGTGAGTCTTGAACTATAAAGAAACAACTCAGAGACACTGGTTCAGATATGTGCATGTCACCTGAGTCAAAATCAAAGCTCGTGGAGTGGAAGCTTTCACCAGACATGTCAGTTTCGCTGATAACATCAAGATCAGAGAGAATACCAAAAACAAGCTCAGTGCACAGGGAGAGAACATAAACTGTCATCAGAACTCTAAACCATTGGGTCAAACAAGTTTTTAGATTAAAAGACACAAATGCATTAAAACAGTTCTTCTGTCCAGTGTATAGCCTCATTAGGCATTTGTCAAACCATCCAGGAAAACTAAAAAGTGCTCCACAGAACAGATGTTAAAATACTGTCATCTAAATATGGCAGGAATATTTGAGTAACTTGGTCAGGTTTCCTCTAGATATTCTTGTCCAAACCAACCAAACAGAAGCTGGATCACTCTAAAGAGAAAATGACCAAACAAAATCTGAACAATGTGCTGTACACAATGCATTGCAATGAGAAGTGTTCAGACCTTTAAATAAACTTAAACCTAAACACCAACTATGAAATACAGCACAGATGACTCATGCAGCTCTCAGGTCAAGGCTCAACTGTCCTCCTTCATCTTAAGAAGAGACCCTTTTGGACACATTTTGGACCGAGAAGATAGATGGCTTGAAAAACCCAAAACACAGATATGACTCCTCTACCAAATGATTTCACAGCCACTTTAAAACATGTGACCAAAAGTCTTCATTTGTTGGTCCAGCACTGCACAGGGGACACCGAATTAAACAACTCATAGGATGGACAGGTGGGTCAGGGATTTAAGTAACTAATGAACCAATTTAGTGCATCTGTCTGTCCGTCTGTCTGTCTGTCTGTCTGTCCGTCCGTCCCTTTACCCGCTTCTTCCTTTTCGGGTCACGGTGGTTACTCGTGCCCATGTCCAGCCGTCACTGTGCGAGAGGCGGGGTACTGTCCTAACCAAGACTTATGAAGTTTGAATTGCCAAACCAGTGAAATGTCTTCAAGAAGAAAAATCAAAAAGTCCATTTACCGTTTAATAAACTCTTAGGATTACCACTTCCTGGATGACAACAGCAAGGCTCAGATATGTGCGAGCCCAAACACAGTAAATGTGCAGATCTCAGAACTGTCCTGTTTAGTTCCAGGTTGCTGCAGTGCTTCTGTACTTCATAACTAAATTGCAGTGCTTGTAGGCATTCATCACTGACAAGTCCCATGATTTCAGCTGGGTCACAAATGTTTCCACCTGTCTACAGTTACTACAAAGAGCCAGTGTGAATATTTTCACATTGCATCTGCTGCATTGGTTTCTTAAGGCTGAAGGCATAAAAGGTCAAAAGTGTATTATGAGGGTTGAATAACATAAAAAAGCTCAGTCTCTGTTGTCCCGTCTTACAACAATATTGTGCATGCTTGCTTTAAATAATTGTGAAACAGCTTCTAGAAGTATTACACAGAAAGCACCTGATCCTGAGCTCTACACACAACACGTTCGAGCCAACACTTCCTGCCAGGCTGTCCTGTCAGAAACAGGAAAGTTACAGAGGAAAATTCAAAACTAGGGTTGGCGTGTTGGACGTTGTTGCATTTAGAAGAATGTAGTGTTTGCAATGCTTCTTGATCTATCGTATTAGCGCTTAAGTTGTTAATTTGTTTATCATAGTATTATTTTATGCTTTTTAGTATGGGAGTGTTGGTGCAGAGGTTAGAGAAGGTGGGCCTGTGATCGGAAGATCACCAGTTCAACTCCTGTTACAACAACATCAAAATGTGGGTGGGAAAGGTGAAGCACCCACACCTGCCTCCACCCTCATTTGCCCCACTCTGGGCCTTTGAGCAAGGCCCTTAACCCCCATCATCTGCTCCCTCGGGCTCCATAGATAGCAGCTCTCTGCTCCACACAGAGGGCTGTGGTAGCTCGGTGGTCTGTGGTTGTGTCAGGAAGGACATCCTGAGTATCTATAGCTTTTTTTTTTTTTACAACTGGGAGCAGCTGATTAACATCTCAAAAGCTCAAAAAATATCTCAACTACAACACAAATCTCAAATGAGTTGAAAAGGAGGCTCCATGGATGCATTCCCATCTACATGCCGGCTGTGCTCATGTGCCTGACCACTGAGATCCTGGAACTGGCAGGAAACATGGCTCGTGACAGCAGAAGGACCAGGATCATACTCCCAACACCTGCAGCTGGCTGTCCGCAGTGACGAGGAGCTCAACAGGCTGTTGGAGGAGTGCCCATCGCTCTGGGAGGAGTTCACCCTGGCAATCAGGCAATCCTGCAGCCATGGGAGAACTGAGAGGTCAGCCGAGTCTGGGTGGACGGTTTGGACAGAACCTGCGGCCATTTGCTTCAGATCCGCAGTGGTACGGACCTTTACAAGAGATTGTTCCTGCCCACAGCCATCAGTATCGATAACAATTCTTTAATGAAACGCGGATAATTATTTACAACACAATTTAATTTCCCTTTGGGATTAATAAATTATTTTTGAATTTAATTTAATTTAACTGTGTCCGGTGTAAAAAGAATTGCCAAGTCTTTGTGCGACTTATTTCACTGTGGCGACTCCTGAAGAAGAGAGCAGCCGAAAGAAGAAGAAGAAGGAAAAATGTATTATTTGATGCTTTTTACCAAAAGGTTAAACGTAAATCAATGTTTGATTTTAACTCTTAAAAAACAAAAGCTATTTGGTAAATAATGAAGAATAAAGCTGATGAAAAATTCAAATGCTCCTTCTCAAACAGTTTGTCCTGTGCTTTTTTAATGTTTTTTGTTTGTTTGTTTTGTGTGCATATGAATGTCTGAGATGAATAAAACTAAAAAATAAATAAATTACTAAAATGGTTACCATCAAATATGTGGATTGCATATTTTTTATAAATTGATTATTTAAAGAATAATAAAAGTGTTGTAAGCAAACCAAAACTGCCCTTTCATTTAAACAAACAATGTCCTCCCAGACTCCTTAACCATATGGATGTCCTTCTCAGCTCACTTTACAGAACTGCCTGTAATCACAAAGCGCTTACCATTTTTTTTGCAAACTACATCAAGTCGACAGGGACCCTGGTTTAAACAAGGTCACTGTATAAGCAATCCTCCTATCTCTTCAGCACACAATGCGGCCTTGGCATCAGGACGAATGTTTAATGTAATGATAAGGAACAGACTGACGTCTCTGGCACCCTGTAGACAGCAGCGCCTCGGCTAAGGAGCTTCCGAACACTAACTCAGATTAGCATGTGCTTCGAAATTGTGCTCGCGAGAAGGGCAAGTATAGCAAACGCTCCTTGGAGACTGGAGTCTGCTTTGCTAAGCTGCAGCATCCATCTGGATTGCTTATGTCAGTAATTACAGCAGCTTTGGCCCATTGCTATGTTGCTGAGACACTGCAGGTTCATGGAGAAAAGTTTTTAGTAGACTAGATTTCTTATCAAAAATAGTTGGGATAACAAAAATTTATATGGAAACTGTAACAAATACTCTGCTCACATAGGGACACTTAGTTTAAGCATTTTACAGAAAACGTGTTATGTTTCCAGATGAAACGTTCTGCTTTTTTTGTAGATTTTTTCCCCCAACAAGTTCCTCTCACATCTAATTAAGTTGTAGTTTAGCCATTTTGAAATGGGAACATTACAAGCAACTAATATCTTACCTGCTGTAGATGGTTCAGCGAACAACTTTAATTTGGAGAGTTAAAGCCTGACAGCGCTGATGAGACCTCGATCCATCCATCTATCTTTAGGCATAAATCCTGGGTGGGGTCGGGTGGTTCTGGACCCCCAATTTTGGAAAAACAAAGCTGGACTCCTCAATAAATAATTGAAAAAAACTTGAGTTTTAGACAATATAAAGAAAAGAAAGCAGTTTAACCATTTATGTAGGCAAAACAATGTGTTTATGACTTTCAAAAATGATGTACTCTGCTCATCGGTGAATTGGAGACTATGCTAAATGAGGTAGAAGAATGTAAAAACATTGTGTTTGGCACGCTGTCCTTCAGCATCAGCATCAAGCACAAGTGAGTCAATGTGTGCAAAGCTGTAATTGCTGTGGGGTCAGAGCAGTGCACACCCACAGAATTTAAGAAAAACATCTTAAGACATTAGGATGATTAAATGAATTTACTGACCAAGATGCCACCCATCTCGCACCATGCCACCTTGTTGTCTGTTCCCACGTTCTACATCTGCATATGTCTCTTGATAAATTTCTCTCATTTTCAGAGATTCAGAGATTCTTTAATGTCATTCATGTGGTACATGGGTGGAACGAATTTATGTACACAGGGTCCCAGTTACATCCAACAAAAAAAGTTAAAGAGAAACAGTAATAAGATCTAAGATATGAACCAAGTAAAACATTAGCTAAAATACACTAAGCACTAATAGCATAAAAACAATACGCCAAACATCAACACGAACAGGAGTCTCTGTGAGCAGATGAGCATGAATGAACACAGCAACATGAAACAGATCAGCAGCAACATGAAACAGATCAGCAGCAACATGATGTGATTTTTCACAGTGATTATTCTGGTTAGCGATTCATGAGTCTAACAGCCTCAGGGTAGAAGCTGTTCCTCAGTCTAGTGGTTCTACACTTAATGCTCCTCAACCTCCTTCCTGAGGGGAGCGGGGCAAAAATTGTGTGCTGGGTGAGTGGGGTCCTTCATGATGCAAGTGGCTGTCTTCCTGCATCTGGAAGTGTAGTTGTCTGTGATGGTGAGGAGACTGACTCCAACAGTCTTCTGTGCAGCCTTCACCACTCTCTGCAAAGCTTTTCTTTCTGCAGCTGTGCAGCCTCCATGCCACACATTGATGCTCGAGCACAGGATGCTCTCCACTGTACACCTGTAGAAGGAGGTGAGGATTTTGGATTTTATTAGTATTTTGTATGGATCCATGTGAGGTGTTTATCAACCTCTTCTTACAGTTGATATGATGTCATAGACAAAAAGACATTCCCAAAGTGATCAGGTGTAGATTTAATCAGATTTATTACAAAACTTTGGAGAACAGATATCAGTCACAGAAGATCAATGCATTTACTATTACACACTTATTAATGCCTTCACCCGTCTGAGGTTCTGACCCGTCCTGACTTCTCGAACTGAAAAAGTTGGTTTTGTAGAGGGCCTGCCCCTCCCCTTTGAATGCCTGAGGTTTACAGAACTGAACCCAGTAGCTGCAAACAGAGAGCCACTGGAGGTAAACATTTCTCAAGGATTCTTACGGGGAACAATCACTGTCTACCATAACATTCCAAAGTCTCCAAAAGATGACCTCTCCACTATCTTCGTACCGATACTCACGTTAAGAATGATTATAATGTAGAGAAAACATCATGAACACTTTTACTATCATTAATATGAATAAAAAAGAGCAGGCACAATCTACATTAATCAAGTAAAATTATGGAACATGGCGAGTGCAAAAATACACATTCCCTTGACATTTGGTTTAATATTTTTGTTCAAAAGACAAATGAGCTTTTGATGTAAGTCACATGACTGTGTGACCAGGAAGTGAATCAAGCACCGGGCGGGCGGAGGAAGATGTACAGTGCTCCCTTTTAGTTTATGCAATTTGTGTACCTGGAGACCACAGTAATGAATGTTTCATTTTCATTTCATTTTACAACAAAACATTTCACTGTATCTTAAGGAACCCCCGAAAAAAATTGCTCTTGAAAAATTCCCCGTTAACTGATCCCCTCAAGAATGAGATGAAATTTCTGCCCTAGCATCCATCCATCCATCCATCCATCCATCCATCCATCCATCCATTTCGAGTCTTGAGGGGAGATAGTGACTATCTTCCAGAGGTTTAAAACAACTCCAGTCTTTTTGAAATTTTATGGTAGTTTATGCAAACACTATGACTTAAACACTTAATAAGTATTTAGTGCAAAATCAATTATGTTGTAAAGGTTTACTGGAGCTGTTTTAAGATGCCAGCCTCTGTACTAACCATTAGCTCTTGGGTTCTTTCAATGTGTCTTCAAACTGAGGCTGTTCAAAGATCCATTTACAACATGTAAATAAATAAATGTTCATAACTTTTCCACAAAAACTCTCTTCTAATGGTTGAACTAGCTTAGAATAATTAATAGATTAAATTTTTTGCGATTGCATGTACGAATGTCACAAGAAGGGGTTGAATCAACAAGTCGACTTCTCGACGAGTCGACTCTAGGACATCTCGCGAGAGTTTAAATTTCACGTTGACTAGTCGCAGTTGGTGATTGTGTCATGTGATCAGCACCGGGCCACTGGCTATAAAACGGATTCTTCCAAGCAGATGGAAGGTGAGGAGCAGGCCAAGTCTTCCCAAACAGGTAGAAATTCATCAACAGTGTGGAAGCATTGCACTAAAGATGACTCTTCTGGTTCAACTGCCAGTAGTGGATTCCACCACCGCCCGCCTCGCTGTTTTTATTTTATTTAATCCACAGTCGGATCACCACCACCCACCCCACTGTTTTTATTTTTAATTTATTTAATCCACTAAATAAAATAAAAATAAAAACAGGGGGTGCACCACCACCGGTGGTGGAATCCACTACAGCGCACGGTGCGGGACAGCGCACCATCATCAATGGAGAATCCACCATCGCGCACCACGAGCGGTGATGGATAGTTTTAATTTTATTTAATCCACCAAATAAAATGAAAATAAAAAAAGTGTGTGTGTGTGTGGGGGGGGGGGGGGGGCACCACCGCAGTGGTGGTTTATTTTATTTTGTGGATTAAATAAAATAAAACTAACTTTTGCAGATAGTAATAGTTTTGGTTTTCCTGTGGATTATTTGCAGTATGATAAATGATAGGAGCATAAATATACACTCCCATTGTTTGTTTGTTTGTTTGTTTGTTTGTTTGTTTTTGTAAATAATAAATTATATTTTTTTGTGAATATTGTCTTGAGTTTCTGTGATGTCACATCGACTAGTCGATGTCGACTCGACTTTTATCATGTCGAAATCAACTTAAAAAATATGTAGTCGTTCAACCCCTAGTCACAACAGGCTATGCTGATGTCAACAACAGTACAAGAACTCTTATTTATGTTTTGCACAAGACTGCATTGTCGTTTCAGATTTTTTTCAGTTTTCAAATAAAACCAGGAAAAGGGCTGAATCGATTTTTATTCTCATGATGTACGTAAGTAAGTGACATATGTTTTTCTGGTGCGCCTGCAAACTCAGACTGTTCCCCCAGTGCTGAAAGAAAGTTCACGTTCAAGAATCTTTATTATCCCCAAGGAGCAATTTGTTTCACATCAGTAGTCACACAAAACATCCATACTAGACAAGACAATGATACATTAAAATCACAGTACAGAAATCATTGTTTGTTGAGAAGTCGGATCTCTACAGGGATAAATGAGTTTTTCAGTCTGTTCATTCTACAGTACATATGGGCAGCAGATACCTGCGTCCAGATGGAAGCAACCTGAACTCATCATAGAGTGGGTGATCAGGATCTGCCAGAATCAGAATGGCCTTGTTCACTGACCTCATCTTGTGTAGGTCAGAGAGGTTCTGTAGGGCTATGTCAGCAGTTTTGCTGCACATCCTGACAATCCCGGATAGTTTGTTGCTGTTTTCCATGTCAAAAGTCCAACAGAAATGCAGTCAAACTGGAGTTGGTTTTTCTGAACATTTCTCTGGAGGTTTTATTGGAGAAGCTGTGAACTCGACTTTCAGCGTAAGGAATCAATTTGGCTGTTTGGAGTCACCATCAGAGAAATGTACCAGTGAGACTTTAAAAGGCAGAAACTGCAATTTACAAGTTCTGCCTGACCCAAACTGTGGCTTTGACGGCGGACTTATCTCAATCCTGGCACGTTTAGGAAAAACAAAGATGCTTTGTCTGTCTCCTCACGACTCCCTTCCCCAAGACCCTGGACATGTGATGGAACCTCAACCGAGCTGATGATAACAAACACCTCTTACCTGGGCAATGGCTGGGACGGGGGGCTCTGGACTATGCTACGACTTTCCCTTAAAATTCAATGTCTTCACAGGCCTATATGTACATGTATTGCTATGGTAGTTTTTTTATAATGCCTCAAACATGTCTAGGACACGGTGTGAGAGATCTTTTTTTTTTTTATACCATCTCTCCTCATGTTTTCTTTTACTCTTAAACAGATATATTATTATTGCTCCCATGATTGAAACAGAATAATTATCTTTAGGATGTTATTTTAATTCAGTGTATTTTCTGTCAATAATAAAATTATTCTGTGCAGCCAGGAGTGTGCATATCAATCCACTTGATTGAAGATACATTTTTTTACTTCATGTTTCACTCAACGTGTAACTTAGTGTCAGTTTTAAAATCATTTCTTTTTTTCCTACAACTGAAATATATTTTGTTTAAAATGTGTTTGCTAGAAGTCATTTGATGTTTCTTCTTTGCAAATTTTCTCTCTTGCTTAATTTTCTTTTATTTACACTCTAATGTGTTCTTTTCCCCTTCCTTCAAATCATCTCATCTTTATTTTTATCACTTTTTTGTCAGTTTTCTGCCCTTTTTCATCTTTTTTAACAAGTTTCCTCTTTCCCACTGTTTCCTCCAGCCTTTCACTCCCCAGGACCACCCTGCTTTTTGTCACACGATTTCCCCCTCCATCTTGTTTCTCACACCTTCCTCCATTCAGCCTGCCTCTCCCTCCATGTCTTGTTTCCTCTGAGCCTCGGTCTGCTCTGCACATTGTATTTACTCAGCTGTTCAGCGGCTGCCTCTGTTTATTACCTTTTCAGCTGCGACGCAGGAGAGACAGAACCAGCCCTTTGGAGAGTTCTCCTCTCTTGACTCTCGTCACCGAATCTTAAACTCTGGGCTGGAAAACTGATTGTTCCTGAGGTTTGTTTCCCTCCCACCACCCACCTTTTGTAATTTGTTTCACTTAATTCCTTACTGAGCTCTAACTCCTGTCTGTTACAACCAAAGCTCACAAATCTTAAACAGTGACATGTTTCTCTGGTGTTTTATCTGAATAAAAGCTCAAGTTTAGCTTTAATGGATAATGTTAATTAATATGCAACCAGTTCTGGGAATATTAATCAGTGAAGGCAACACACAGCAAGTTCTCATCATGTTAATTAGATAAAATATATTCTGATTCTAACCATGTTTGTTCAAGACGAGAGGAAGCACATAAACTTGGATGTGACTTGGTATGATAATTTCAAGATAAACCTGCAGGAGAGACTGTGTTGCAGCTTCTCATAACTCATTGGGATTGGGCTCACTGTATAAAACCAGAGTTTCTTTAGATCTCACCCAGCTCTTCTTTGTTCCTGTCCTGGTGTTTGACTTTTCTCCTTTTACCTGCAGTATGCCTCCTCCTTCACCATGAAACAACTTCCTGAAGTCTTCTCTGCCAATCTCTCCAGGATATCACAGGCTTGCACAATAGCCTGTGGCACCTGTTTGATCAGCACAGAAGCTCGATGATGAACACCTCGCTGAGCTGCTCTAACTGCAGCAGGGGAGGAAGTACAAGGTGAGGGGAGGCGTGAAATGTGGATGAACTGAGCAAATGGCAGAGCTGTCAATCAAGGCAGGGGCTTTGAAAAGTACTGCTTCGGTGTGTAGCTAAAACCGATTCCTTTAAATTCACTTCTTGATTTCCCTTTTAGCAGCCTGTCTGTGCTGCTCCATCTGGGAGAAGACAAAGTCTAATCCCAACTCTAGTCATTAAGAGAGGAATGACTTTGATCAGTGGCTTTTATCAGTAACACGTACTTTACTGAGTATAGCTTGAAATCTGGACCATATGAAATTGTGCATGGGAGAAACTGAATGAGCCAAATCAATTCCTATACATTTCTTTATATTGTGAACAGTTTGATTTGGTTTGGTTGAAAAACTGCTCAAAAGTTGAGAATTATAATTGAATAGACATAGATCACTCTTTATGTTTTCTCCATCCTTTGAGTTTACCCATGAGAGCCTGTCTTCTAATGTCGTGACTGGATCACATTTGCCCTGAGACAACTTTGTTGTGAAATGGTGCTATATAAATAAACTGAACTGAATTGAATTGTTGTTGTAGCTCATCATCCTGGTTTCATCAAAGAGTTGTTATAGATACTGTCTCTAGGCAGGAAGCATCTGTAGCAGTTCGTCCCACAGTGGATCTGAAGAAACTGGCTTGCAGATGCCGATCCATCCACCTGGACCCAGCAGACCTCTCAGTCCTCTTGGGCAGCAGGACTACCTGAATGCCGGCCGAGCAGAACTCCTCCCCGAGCGATGGCCACTCCTCCCAGCAGCCTGCCGAGCCCCTCGTCCCCACGGATGGAACTGCAGGTGCCGAGGGACGATGCTGGTCCTCCCATTGTCACAAGTTGTGTTTTCCGCCAGCTCCAGGATTTCGGCAGTCAGGCACTCAAACACTGCCGCCAGGTAGATGGGAATGCATTCACGACACCTCTTTTTCAACTCATCTGGGATTTGGAGCTGCAGCTGAGGTAATATTTTAGCTTTTGAGATGTTAATCAGCAGCTCCCATTTGTAGAAAACCACCTTGTTGTTATGGTTACCAAAACAAATGACCAAAAGTTAAAAAGGTTGCAGTAAAAATCCTTCCAGCTGCACAACATCTGATACCAAAGGAAGTACCTATACGAAACAAGTGATTTACATATAGAAAAAAGAGGAATTCAAGTTTTCAAAAGCAAAATTTCAGAATGAATGTAAAAGAGCTACTCCAACATGCAGCCACCCCGAACAGCGCAATTCTAGAAGGGCAAGTTCTGAAATGTTACTTCTGTTGTTTTTTGACCACTTGTGGAAAATAATGTCCAATATTGCTGAACCCATCTTTACAACCTGATCCTAATGAATCTTGAGATTTTAAATGGAAGGCCTAGCATACCTTAAAGGAATGTCTCAAATACTGGAGTATTAAACTAAAAGCTGCTACGCCACAAGAACAGGGCAACTTGTTCTCTGTTCCAGAGCTACAAGAAGATATGATCGTTTTTCCCCTCCTACATCTTGTTCTCAACCATCTGAGCAAAACCTTTTCACATATTGTGTCTAACAACTATTGTATGATTGGTCATAAATTTAAAGTGGATGTAGGTAATGTAGAAAAGCTGAAATGTTAAAATTCGCACTATGAGGACTTCCAGGGGTTCTGCACTTGAGTTTCTCATGAAGTATGAAATGTTCTGACAAAAACAAACTTGTTCTTAACTTCAGAAATGTTTGAAAATGGATCATTTTCTTGCTAGAATACGGAACATGCTTCAGATTGTCTTAGGATGAGAAATGACAGCGTTATAGCCTTATTGGTCAAACTGTGCAAATGGCATTATTCACAATCTCTTACCAGATATCACAAGATGTTAGCTCTCAGAGTATGTGTTGAAGATGACTCTTCACTACTACCACACCAAATTCTAGCTCAATGTCTGTGACTCTGACTGAGTTACAGCCATTTTTGTTTTAGCTGGGGCAGCCACTGGTAACTAGAGCGACTCTAAGAGGGAATCTAAAAAAGTAATGTAAGAGGTAATGTTTTGATTTATATACAGGAACTGAATTAAAATCTGTCCAGTGGCGCTTGATATATTTTACTAACAGACCAACAGTGTTGATTCTGTAACAAGATCAAATATGACTGACTCTCAGCCCACATTACCCCACATTGATCAAGATCTTGAAAATTTGCTACAACACAACCACTTTGTGTTTCCAAAATAAGTTGGCTCTGGTAGCCATTTTGATTTAGATTGACACTCATTGGATTTGCTTTTGGACTCCAAATGTTATTCAGTTGTAGATGCACATTAAGATGCACATCTCCTCTCCTACAGCCCCTCCTGTGAATCAATAGTTGTAAACAAACACTTGTCTTTTTGCGGTTTGGTCTGTCGAGTCTCAGTTTGCATTCTGGGTGTCTTAATTGTTTATGAAAACCTGATATAAGATACATATGTAACACAACTATTGCTCTTCATAAATTATAAATATATGTATGCAAATATATCAATATTATGTATATATACACTACATTGCCAAAAGTATTTGCTCACCCATCCAAATTATCAGAATCAGGTGTTCCAATCACTTCCATGGCCACAGGTGTATAGAATGAAGCAGCTAGGCATGCAGACTGTTTTTACAAACATTTGTGAAAGAATGGGTCGCTCCTAAATATTCCACAGTCAACTGTCAGCTGTATTATAAGAAAATGGAAGTGTTTGGGAATGACAGCAACTCAGCCATGAAGTGGTAGGCCACGTAAACTGATGTCAGCAGATGCTGAAGAGCATAGTGCAAAGAGGTCACTAACTTTCTGCAGAATCAATCACTACAGACACCTCCAAACTTCATGTGGCCTTCAGATTATCTCAAGGACAGTGCGCAGAGAGCTTCATGGAATGGATTTCCATGGTCGAGCAGTTGCATCCAAGCCATACATCACCAAATGCGATGCAAAGCATCGGATGAAGTGGTGTAAAGCACATCACCACTGGACTCTAGAGCAGTGGAGGCACGTTCTCTGGAGTGACAAATCGTGCTTCTCCATCTGGCAATCTGATATATATATATAGCTGTGCGAAAAGACAAATCCTTTTCTTCTTCTTTCAGCTGCTCCCTTCTTCAGGCTCACCACAGTGAACTAAGTCGCACAAAGACTTGGCAATTCTTTTTACACCGGATGCCCTTCCTGATGACACCACAAACCACCGAGCTACCACAGCCCTTTGTGTGGAGCAAAGAGTTGCTATCTAGGGAGTCCAGGGGAGCAGATGATGGGGATTAAGGCCTTGCTCAAGGGCCCAGAGTGGGGCAAATGAAGGTGGAGGCAGGTGTGGGTACTTCACCTATCTCACCCACATTTTTGATGTCAGTAAGGGGAGTTGGACCGGCGATCTTCTGGTCACAGGCCCACCTTTGCGAAAAGACAAATCCATTGACTTAAAAATCTGTTCAAATTCAAGTGGTTATTTTTGGCTTGAGGCCTTACAAATTAAATTAACCTCATAAAATAAAACATCCCCCACAATGTTGGTATGAGTCATAATAGGTACATTTCTGAACTGGCCTTATGTGTCTATCACTCTGAAACAGGGGAATCTAGGACAAGGGTTCTCAAACTTTTTGAATTTGGGGTCTCTCATAAGGGAGTCAGGGACCCATTACAGGGGAGGAAAACATTTCATGGCCCTTAAGTTTATTAAATAATTTTCTTCAATTTGTCTCTTTAATGTAATGGAAATATTTGTGTCACATAAATACTCAAGACCTGTTCTTTAACAGTGTTAATACAATTTTTACATTTTTAATCATATTTTTCATTTAAGACACTGCTTTGAGAAAACTAACAGTATCAAAAAAACACTTTAAAACTTCATCAATTCACTGAATGAACATAAATGTATCACGACTTCTTCAAATTATTCCAGAAATTCTTTACATAAAACTGAACAGATTCATTACAGCCGTAGTCATACCAAGTAACAGGGCTGGGGGTGGGGGGTGGGGGTGTGTGTGATGGTGCAGGGTGTCTGTGTGTCCTCCCCCAGAAAATTTTGAATGAAGTTGATGTGATTTCCTGCATTTTGTTGTATTTTAATGAATTGTTAAATATCTACGTGCTTGTAAAAAATTTAATAAATACATAA
>NC_056514.1:19988296-20003985 GCF_014905685.2 Nematolebias whitei | reverse complement strand
TTATTTGACACTTATTCGACATTTTATTTGGAAGTTCTGCCAAAATTATTCTTGTAAAACAACTTCCCTCCCCTTTTTTCTCTCCGTTTTTAATACCCTCTTTGCTCTTATGCTGACACACTCTGTCACCTCTCTCACCTTTCTGGCTCCATTAAATTTATATTAAAGTTATCTTTATGCAGAAATTGCTGACCCCAGAGAGTGAACCCTGATAAAACCATTGCGTCTTTTCCTTGTTCTATCAGACACAGACAGAAAGCAAAAAAGAGGATAAAGGGAAATCAGAGGGGCACAACCATTGTGTTAGAATTGAAAAGTGCCTTGCCACTTCCTTATGTCTTTGAGGGGGTCCAGGAGGATTGCTCTCGCTTCCCATCTCTTGTGTCACCCGCACCTCTTTCTCTGCCTCTGGCAGTGCCTGTTCAGTCTGGCAAGGCTGAACCTTCTGAGGGCCCATCTCTGTTGAGGAAGAGGGGGAGACTTGGCGACAGCCCACCTCCATGTCTCCCAGCGGGTTCCACACCTCGTGAGGGTCTTAAGTTTCCTGAGAGTTCCACGCTTCCTGTAAGTTTCCCACTTCCTGTGAGTTTCACGCTTCCTGCGAGTTCCAGACTTCCTACTAGTTCCACGCCTCCCAAGAGTTCCACGCCATTTACTGTGGATTCCACACACTTCACTGTGTGTTCCACGCTGCTTCCTAAGAGTTCCACGCTGCTTCCTAAGAGTTCCACGCTGCTTCCGGTGACTACACCCCCTGATGTGGCTATGCCTTCTCCTACCCCTGGGGTCTCATCATCGTAATCTGCTGCCTCTCTGGTCTCTGCGTCTTCTAATGATTATACCTTCTCTGTGTCACGTGCATGTCCAGAAGTTTGTAGTTTTGTCTCGTTAGTCTCTCTATATAAGTCTGCGTCTGTGTGTTATTCGTTGTCTGGGCATTGTCTGGTGAAACCGAATCCCTAGTGTTTCTTCGTGTTTTCTACGTGCTTCTTGAAATGAGTAAGTTTTGTTGCCATGACAGCTTGCTTATTTTGTGTTATTACTGTAAAATGTTTTCGTTTTACCACCTGGTCTCCAAGTCTTGCCTGGATCTGGGTTCAACGACCTGCCTCCAGCTCGTGACAGATTTGGACAAAAAAGGCTTCAACAAAATGGTGGGGCAAACCATGGTACTGCATCCTTTATTGCTTATGCTCACATGTAATTTACTGTAAGTACTGGATTGTATTTACCACAGGCAATGTGAATAGAAAAAGTCACATTGAACCTTGTATTGAGTACGGTAGTGAAATTAAAATAGTGCCATTTTACCAGTTTTTTTCTTTTTTCTTAGTATTTTTAAACTCTGGCTAATAAAGGTGTTGCAACTAAAGTTGATTTGTGAACTGAAAATATTATTTACTAAAAGAAAATGTTGAACATCATCAAATAGAAAATGAGCTACAGTTATTTTTGAAGTCTCAGGCTTTGTTCAAAATTGTCTTCCTTTGTAACTTGAATTTTTAATGTAAATATTATGGGTATTTCTACATTAAACTTTTTTACAATCTTATCTGGACATTGTTTTATGATTAAGGAAAATATTAATTTGAACATAATTTCAGTGTGTAGCATAGTCAAGGCCAGAGACAAGATAAAATAAGGATTTTTGGTAAATGTACATCTGTAACTTCAAAAACAACAGAGATAAATCTCTAAAACACAGAAAATGAGAAGAAAATTGTGAAGCATTTTATAGCAGAAAGAGCCAGCAAGACAGAGGAAAAAAATAACTGCGTGGATGAAGAGCAGAACAGGTGCAGAAGAAAGACAAAAAATGGGATAATTGGAATGAGACAATAGAAATGGACAAAAATAAACAACAACCCCTTGTTTCTTCTCTTTGGAAACAGAAAGGGGGCATCAATGAGAATCATTTCAAAGCTGCAACCTGGAAACACTCTGAAGTGGATGCATTTCATGTGCTTTGAGTAAAGGTCAGCCTCATTTGTTCTCCATAGAGACAAGAGGGTCCTTCAAATGATGAGAGAGGGGAGGGGGGGCATGAAAAGGGGGAGAGATGAGTGTTCAGATGGGAAACCTGAAGGTTGATTCCATCTTATTTGATCTTGTGACACACTGGCACATTCAGTGTTGACCGGAAGAAATAGATTTGATTATGAAACAGATGCTGCTCGTAAATCTGTAATGTAAAGTACATTTTCTACATGACTACAATAAAACAAGATGGAGTTTGAAATGCTTGAAAGCAGCCATGAGTAAAATTTATGACTGAAACCTTTAAAATAATGAAAAATCTGTCTGCAGCGTAAAAATGACGAGGATTTTGCTGCTTTATGGAAAACATCCATCCATCCATTACCTTCTACATGCTTCTTCCTTTTTGGGTCACGGGGGTCACTGGTGTCCATGTCCAGCCATCACTGTGCAAGAGGTGAGGGACACCGTGGACAGGTCTCCAGTCCATCACAGGGACACATAGAGACAAACGAGACAAACAACCATTCACTCTCTCACTCACACCTAGGGACAATTTAGAGTTACCAATCAGTCTAACATGCATGTTTTTGGTCTGTGGGAGGAAACTGGAGTAGCTGGAGAAAACCCACGCATGCACGGAGAGAACATGCAAACTCCACCCAGAAAGGCTCCTGGACCAGGATTTGAACCAAGGACCTGCTCACTGAGAGGCAGCAGCTCTACCAGTTTCACCACTGTGCTGCCCCTATGGAAAACATACAACATCAAATAATAATGGAGAGAAAATGTTCCTCATTTCACTGTTTTCACGTTTCATAGCTGAAATGTCAAATCTATTTTCTGACAAGAGTCTGTTGGTTGAGCCAGGAGAGCAAGACGGTTTGGATTCAGTCAAAAAGAGAGAAAACCCAGCAGTTTGTTGTCATGGTGTTCAGGTACAGGTGTTTCTTTCATCACTGAAACTCAGTGTTGACATTGTTGTGAGAGCACCTGACCTCACAATAAGGCTGCGAGATTTTGTTTCATAATGTTTAGAATAAACTGAAAAATTTGCTATAAAATATGGATTGAATTTATTTTCACTTTAGCAGGACCTTTGATGTTATCAAATGTGATAAGCCATCCTTGCTTTGAACACAACTTGAAGTGTTTTTACTGATTTACAAAAGGAGATGAAGTTCAGCCTTTTTATTTAGGTGGTATATGAATCTAAAATTTAATTAAAAAAGTACAAATGCACAAGTTCAACGAATGACATCTTTCACACTTTTGAGTGTTACCACATATACATATATATTGATTTATGACATAATTTCGTGTAATGGTGTTTATTGTGGTACTTTATACTATATTCAATATGCAGATAAGTGACTGACTAAAGGAAAATCCTGACTATATTTACAAAATTTGGAGCCCTCCAGGAACAACAAAGTTACTGCAAATCAATTATTATTGCTGATGGTGACCACTTATGCTGTGAAATTAACTTGAATTTAAAAATAACTCAATATCCATTCTGTGATGATGGTCCATCGGAGGAGCACAAGAGATCTCTGGCTGGTTTGAGTAAAAAAATGTGCTTTGGATTTTTTTTATTATGGGGTATAAACCAAACTGAATGTATTTGGAAAATTTGGATGAAACCTGTTTCTATCACAGGCTACACAGTGATGTTGGCTATTAGTATTGCCTTGCAGCCAGGAGGTCAGAGGATTGACTCTCAGGTGGGACTTTGCTGCATGGAGTTTACGTCTTTGCTTCATGCATAACGAGTTGTATTTGAGCACTCTGCTTTCTTTCCACAGTCTAAAAACATGCATGTAAGGTTAAACTGGCAACTCTAAATTGGTCCTAGGTGAGTTTTATGAATGGTTAATTGCCTGTAAGGTGCTCAGAGACAGACGGGTGATCTGTTCAGGATGTACACCACCTCTTGCATAATGACCACTGGAGCTAGGCACCTGGGGCCTCATTCATGAATGAGTATGCAGCTTTCATACTGAAAGTTGGCATAGGGACAAAATGTGAAAATGCTTTGATTTATCAGTGTGCATTCATGTTTTTGCAGGTTTTCTTCAAATACTGTATTCCAATGAAAATGGAACAGAGTTCAAGTGAGACACCACCCCTGTCACACCTGCATGCTGCATGGAAATGCATGAAGCAAAGACGTTTACTAATTGGCTTTTATGTATGTGAATGTTCTTGTAAAGTTCCCTGAGACAACTTTGTTGTGATTTGGCGCTATATAAATAAACTGAATTGAATAAAATGAATTGAATTGCATGCAAATATACAAATAGATTAAGATAAATTCTGCATATGAAATTTTCCTCTGACCAATCAAATAGATGCAGATAAATTATTTCAATTCAATTTAATTCAATTCTGTTTATTTATACAGTGCCCAGTCACAACAGAAGTAGTCTGAACAAAAACATTCACATACATAAAATATCAAATAGTAAACGTTATCAATCTAAGGAAGCCAGTAGATTGCACTGAATCTTTACGTTGCAGTCTTCCATCCTGAGCAAGCACATGGGCAACAGTGGAAAGGAAAAACTCCCTATTAACTTGGAGAAACAGGATGAGCGGCCATCTGCTTTGACTGCCTGGGGTTTGAGAGGACAGGAAGGAGGAACAGACAAACACAGAATGGCAGGTTCAGGAGTACCCCCTATTGGAAGAAAGACCAAAAACACATTTTAAGCTTAGAAATAACTACAAATACAAAAAGGTAGAGAAGAGTACGCAAAGACAGGAGCAGAGTGAGGAAATGTGGTCAGTTTGTCCTCCAGCAGTCTAAACCTATAGCAGCATTACTAAGGGATAGCTCAGGAAACCCAAGGCAATCCTAACTATAGGATTTATCAAAAGAAAATACTTAAGCCTAATCTTAAAAGAAGACAAGGTGTCAGCCTTATGAACAGAAAATGGAAATTGGTTCCACAAGAGAGGAGCCTGATAACTGAAAGCTTTGCCTCCCATTCTACTTTTGGAAACTCTAGGAACCATTGTAAACCTGCAGTCTGACAGCGAAGTGCTCTGTTAGGAAAATATGGAACAATAAGATCTGTAATATTAGATGAAGCTAAGTTGTTGAGAGCTTTGTATGTTAGAAGTAAGATTTTGAATTAAATTCTGAATTTGACAGGGAGATAATGGAGAGAAGCTAAAACTGGAGTAATATGATCTCACCTACCAACTTTCATTAAAACTCTTGCAGCAGCATTTTGTATCAACTGAAAACTTTTTAAAGACATTTTTCCACACCTAGGTAATAAACAATTGCAGTTGTCCAGCCTAGATGTGACAATTGCATGAACCAGCTATTCTGCATCATTTTTGAACACAATGTTTCTAATTTTAGTGATATTACGCAGGTTGAGGAAAGCGGTTGTGGTAATTGTTTTAATGTGGGGGTTAAAAGACATATCTTGATCAAAAATGACACCAATATTTTTAACATTAGAGTTTGGAGGCCAAATTAAGGCCATCCAGAGAAAGTGAAAGACTGCAAAATGTATTCCTAAAATGCTAAGGTCCAAAAACCACAACCTGTCTCTTTCTGAGTTTAAAAGCAGAAAATTAAGGGTCATCCAGGATTTTATGTCTTTAAGACATGCTTGTAGTCTAAATAACTCTTTGGATTAATCCGGTTTCATGGACAAATATAATTGTGTATCATCAGCATAACAATGAAAATTTCTCCCATGCTGTTTAATAACTTTACCTAATGGAAGCATATATAAAGTAAAGAGTATTAGTCCAAGCACTGAACCATGAGGAACTCCATGACTAACTTTGGTGTATGAAGAAGATTTATTATTTACCTCTGACTGAGGAAGTCTTTCGGATGAAAGACGAAACGTTTCTACATTTTTTTGTTGTTTTGCATTGTTTTTTTGAATGTTCAGAAGACCAGATTGAACTGTTTTAGATTTTTTTTACCTGGATTATTGAGCATGCATCAGGATATTCATTATTTACATTTACAAACTGGAATCCATCAGATAGATATGATTTAAACCATTTTAGATCCATTCCTGTAATCCCAATATCCTATTCAAGCCTCTGTAGTAAAATATTGTGATCAACTGTATCAAATGCAGCACTGAGGTCTAACAGGACCAGTATAGACACAAGTCCATTGTCAGAGGCCATGAGAATATCATTAGTTACTTTCACCAGTGCTGTTTCTGTGCTATGATGAGGCCTAAACCCTGACAGAAACTCTTCAAACAGATTATTTCTGTTCAAATGTTCACACAATTGATTTGCAACTACTATTGCAAGAATTTTTTAGATGAACGCTAGATTAGATATAGGTCTATAATTGGCCTGAATTCCTGAGTCAAGGTTAGTAAAGGTTTAATTACAGCAATCTTAAAACACTGTGGTACATAACCATTCATTAAAGACAAATTAAGTAGATCCAAAATGTGAACATCAATTAAGGGAAATACCTCTTTAAACAGTCTGGTTGAGATGGGGTCTAGCAGTCATGTGGATGGTTTGGATGAGGTTATTATTTTTGACAATAAAGAGAATTCAACAGGACAAACACAGTCCAAATATAAATCAAGTTCTAATGACATTTCTAAAGTTGCTTCATCTGACAGGGAGCAATAGTAAGAAAGCTTTTTTCCCCCCAAATGTTGTTCATTTACACCTCAGGGTCACCATAAGAATCTCATGAAGTCATCATTGCTTACAGTTGTAGGGGTACACGGCTCAACGCAGGACTTTGTGGTCATTGAGCATGTTTACATGTAAGGTAAATGTGACAAAAATAAAATATAAAACTCCAAAGGAAACTTTGCTTTACATTGGAAAACAGTTGGATTGGGACTCCTTGGATTGATGAAGCCCCTTTGGATGGAGGGCGCAATGTCTCTAACAAAAACAAAAAACAAAAAAACAATCCAGATGATCTGACTGACCATTGTTGGATTTTTTTTTTACCTGGATTATTGTGCATGAACTTTGATGTTTGCTTTACACTGTTTACAGCGAAGTGAGGTTGCTTCAATTAATTTAGAATTGTGTTAGATGTTTTGTTGTATGAGGTTTATTGTGGTTCAGTTTCATCGTTTGAGTTTGGACCATAAATGTTCAAACTCTTGAAAAACAATGTGTTCAAATGCTCCTTGGAATTGGGAACCAAAATTATGTTATTTTTTGGTGTATTTAGATGAGATTCAATTCAGTTTATTTATATAGCGCCAAGTCACAACAGAAGTCATCTCAGGGCACTGAACAGAAACACTCATATTTTGAAAATAAGTTAACAGAAACATTCATATATTTAAAAAATAACAACACTATTTATTGGAGGAGCAGACTGCTTTGAGTTTAACTTCATCACTGAACTCTAATCCTGAGCAAGCATGAAGGCGACAGTGGAAAGGACAAACTCCCTCATAGAAACCTCAAGCAAAACCAGGCTCAGGACAAGCGTCCGTCTGCTTCGACCGGCTGGGTTTGAGAGGAACAGGAAGGAGGAACAGATACACAATGGCAGGTACAGATACAGGAAGGCAGTGTTTCAGTATTTTGTAGTATGATACTGTAAACTGAAAAAGTTTGCATGGAGGTCAAATGTGCACTTTTGACCTGCACATTTTCATGGCAGTTCGAAAGTGCATGTATATTAACACACACTTTTATGCAACATTTGTTTTGATGCATCCCAACATGTGCATGGAACATGGTGCACACAACCTTTTGGTGAGTATTCACAATTGATACATGAGGCCCCCGCTCCCTGAGACCCTGAACAAAATCAGGTGCAGAAAAGGTATTGAATATGGATGGATGCGTCTTATCACCATTTAAAGATCAAATAATGATAGATCTTACCAAAGAACAGCCATCCATCCCAACAGATTTGTAAATTAAAAATAACTAAACATTTCAGTATAAACGTGTTTAGCACCAAGCTCTGTTTTCTTTAACAACTCGTGGATTCAGTAGGCATCAGTATATGTTGTATATCTGTTTCTAACACCACATCAAGTCTCTCTGAATTTTAATTGTGTTAATGACATACATTTATGTACTGACACGTTTTATAAAAAGCCATAAAGTGATAAATCTTTCTTTGGGGAAGAACATCGATGGCATCAGTTTTAAACTGCTGACTCTCATGTGGAATCCTTGTTATTTAGCCATAAAAGAACAAAACATGCAAAGGAGGGACATTTCACACCAGTAGTCCTGAAGATTCCCTCCTTGCCTACATAAGGGCTCCCTGACATGCTGTAATAATCTACGCTTTGCTGAAAGAAGGTGTATGTGTACTTTATTTTTTCAGTACATAAGTGGCTACAACTAAAATCCATTTTAAAAAGTTGTACAGGCAGAAATCCCAAGTATGTGTGCATGTGAATCCATACCTTCCTGTTGCTTGTGCTAATTATCCTTATTTCCCAGCAGAAGTGTGAAAAGCTGCTATTTAAGAGAAGTGCAACGATCACACCACCATGGGTCGGCCAAGTTTTTTGCCTTGTTTTCACGGTTTATCCACGCTCTGTATTTTGCCCAATGCTGTCACAGCTGACAATTGGCTGCTTAGTTCCATTTTTAACCAACCTGAGGCTGTTGAAACCAGTCACGTGTTTTATTTCACACAAACAGGTGTCCGTACATTGAACAACCATTATTAGATCAAATTACGTCAATGTGTCTGCAATATTCAGTTACAAACCTCGAGTTTATAGCTTAGCAATACTGAAGGCAGCCCAACATGAAAATCTAAAGCAGGTTGTTTGGACCTTCCTAAAAAACCGTTTGATTCAGAAGTAGAGTCTGCAGGAGAAAGTTGGCCTCTCAGTGCTTAGAGAGGCCATTACTGAGTGATTTGTATTGCCACTCGACCATGCTCATTCCTGCACCAAGATACTTTCGGACGTCGCAGCTGTGACCCCAGTTAGACTGGACTGTGTGAGTAGACACTGCTCCTCTGTGTCAGAAGCAGCTTGCCTCTGTCTGGGATTGCCCATCTAGCCCCAATTTGCTGGTCTTTCGGATTTCATAAAACTGTCTCCCTGAAAAATAGTGCTCCGTGGAAGCTTGGGGACTCCCAACAGCGCTGTTGTTGTTGTTAGTATGTGGCGAACAGCTTGTTATGTATGTGTTTGTGGACTTGTACGAACCAACTGGGTCATGTGCAGCTGAGGGAGCGTTTGTTGTTATGGCTCATTATCTCTCTGTGTATGGACGTATGAAAGGAAACTGAGACTGAGGGGAGAGACCTTGCAAGGGGAAAAAAAAGGGAGACAAATCTGGCAGCTTTATTCGTGCTTGCCAGTGATTTCTGCTGTGGGAGTAATTACATGTGGCCCAGGGCAGAGGTTGTCTGATCTGGAAGACAACCACCTCTCCACCTACAGCTAGAGGAGGACACCTCTGCTCCAACATGGAGAAAGGGATTTAAGGAAAGATGGTTGAGCCAAAACAACACTGATTAGATCTGCCAACAAGGTTCTTAGTAGCAAACTTTTAAATGATTTACACATTACATCATCTCCCATCATCATTTTTTCTTTCTTTCAGCTACTCCCTACTTCAGGGGTCGTGGCAGTGAGCCAACTTGCACAAAGATTTGCAACTGTCTTTATGCCGGATGTCCTTTCTGACGCAATCAGGAGGACTGGGTGACTTCCATCTAGGGTGCACGAGGGAGCCTATGAGGAGCATATTAAGGCCTTGTTCAAGGGCCCAGAGTGGGGCAAATGAGATAGAGGTAGGTGTGGGTGCTTCACCTTTCCTACCCACATTTTGGTGTTACGGTCAGTTTGAACCGGTGACCTTCCAATCACAGGCTTGCAGCCTTTAATCTCTGTGCCATCATTCCCACTTTCCCCTCGAGTTCTTTATTCCTCCATTTGAGATAAAAACTCAAATCTGCAAAACCTGGCACACCACTTTGTGCAAAGACCTACTTAGATACAGTAGCATAATATTTACTGGGACATTTATTTACTGGATATGAAATATTGACTGCTTTTTTAAATTTTTTAGAGTATTTCATGGTGCTCCTGTCTTTCATCTTCAAGACTATTGTCTTCATACACTTTATAGATTATTTCAGTGTTAGTGTCTTGCAACTGGTAAAAATGCTAACTCTGATGTTCAAAGATGGTGGTGTAAAATCATTCAGTCACAAATTGTCACTGAAGTGAAGTTCCTGCAAATCTTCTATACAAGGTTTTTCTTTAACACAGAAAAAGGAAAAGTATAATTTAGTGTGATGGCAATATCCCCTGTTGCACAATTTCTGAAAAATATTATAGCAGGTGATGGAGACATGATTATTAATTCTACGCAACTTGTTCTTCAAGTTCAGTCTAACACCCTTTATCCATTCTCTTTAGTATTTTTACATGTGTAGTTTTGAGAAGGTGCATTTAAGTCCAATTTATGACAGCTAAACCAGTTTTAGGACCAAACCTTACTTGCCTGAACTGGTCCAGTTTTGATGATTCAAACACATTTCATAGATCAGCACTTCCGAACATGAGTCTTGCAACTCAAATAGCTTCCCTCTTAGATTCTGGGCCTTGTTTCTTTGGGACCGGGGCTTACGCCCAAAATATTGCTATGATTTCTTAACATTTATAAGAGTGAGCCGATACTCTGGGTGGAAAATAATAAGCAGGTTCTACACTTGTGTATAGTTCCTGGTTCTACGAGATTCAAAACATTATGAGCTCAACTTAGAATATTAGAAAATCTGAAAATGTGCTCCTTCACATTGTATTTGCTAATGTGGAGAGTCATCAAATAAAATTTGGATACACTGTTTGTTTAAAAAAAAAAAAAAAAAAGAACTGAAATGGTATGACATGCTGTTTTTCTTCACATATTTGTTACATATTTTGATGCCTTTACATTGGATGTTGACCTCACTATGGCATTAAAAAAAATCAGGAAAAATGTGGACTTTTTTGCAGCAGCTTTGTGAGGTCTTCAGGTATGTAGATGTTAGGAACACAGGAGGCTCCTCATTGAGTTTGAACATATGCAAAACTTCCGTAAAGAAGTTGTGGTTTATTATTGTGGTGAAAGCATAATGGGGTCCTAGGTGGAGCGTGGGGACAGCAGTGGGCAGCATAACTATGACATGAGCTTGTGCATACTGGTGTGGCTTGGTTGTCTAGAATTTGAAGCAGTACTGGCTATGCTGACCTCATGCCAAAGCTACAACCATGACTGACAGGTTCCTGGAAGGAACCTAGCACAACTATGATACTTTTGGCAGTAGAGTTGTGCTAGTGTAGCGTATAGATATCGATGCAGTCCAAGAGAGTTGTGTCAGGGCAGGGTCTAGGGTATGTTGTGATCACTGGTGTGTGAGGTTGTATCATTGTAAAAATGTGCTGCTGACAATAGGTGATCAAGTGCATTCTAAAAAATTAAAAGAAGCATATTTCAATGTTTCATTTAGGTTGTGCAGAGCATAGCAGGGTCACAATTTAGTGTCAGGGGTTGTCTTAAGGGACATTTTGTGTTTGATTGTTCCTCCTTCCTGTTTCCATCAAACCCAGCTGATCGAAGCAGATGACCACTTGTCTTGAGCCTGGTTCTGCTGGAGGTTTCTTCTGGTTCACAGGGAGTTTTTCCTTTCCACTGTTGCCTTTGTGCTTGCTTAGGCTGGGAGACTGAGATGAAGTGAAGATTCAACACAATCTGCTGCTTCCTTAGATAGAGAACTTTACGATTTGGCTTTTTTATGAATGTTTTTGTACAGTGTTCTGTTGTGACTTGGCCCTATATAAATAAACTGAATTGAATTGTCTTAATTTTATCTTCAAGCTATTGTTTGTTTTTGTTGGAAACAAATTAACAAAAACAAAACTAATCTGGAAATTGCTCTGGACAAATACAAAAGAGAATTTATGAGTTTAATAAAGACTTATAGTAGATAAAAGATGCAGCTGCAAAACATGTTCAAAAAAAGAGGTGGAAAACTTACAAACATGACCCAAACCAAGCTGTGATTGGCCAAGTGGAATCATTTTGTTTCCAAATATTCTGATTATTATTTTACCCAATAGGAGGAAAGTACAGTTTCCCAATCAGCACAGGTGCTTTAGATTTAATATCTACAGTGGTGCTTGAAAGTTGGTGAAGCTTTTATAATTTTCTATATTTCTGCATAAATCTGACCTAAAACATAATCAGAGTGTCACAAAAGTCTTAAAAGTAGATAAAGAGAATACAGTTAAACACATGAGACAAAAGTTTTATACTCGGTCATTTATTTAGTGAGGAAAATGGTCCAAAATTACATATTTGTGAGCGGTAAAAGTATGTGAACCTTTGCTTTCAGTGTCTGGTGTGACATGTGTCCCACCCAGAGCATCAACAACTCTTTTTCTGAGCTCCTCAGAAATCTCCTTTGTTCCTGCCATGATCCACTTCCACAAACATGTTCTTCTTCTTCTTCTTTGATTTTCTTGGTGGTTGGCAAACAGCCACAAACATGTTGTGAAGATCAGACTTTGATAAATTCTGTTCTTTAAATCAACAGGGTGCCCACTCACACCTGATCATCATCCCATTGATTCAAAACACCTGACTCTAATTTCACCTTCAAAATTAACCGCTAATCCTAGAGGTTCACATACAAAGTACTTTTACCATCATAAATACATAATACTGGATCATTTTCCTCAATAAATAAATGATCAAGTATAATATTTTGTCTCATTTGTTCAATTGGGTTCTGTTGATCTACTTTGAGGACTTGTGAGAAAATCTGATGATGTTTTAGGTCATATTTATGCAGAAATACAGAAAATTATAAAGAGTTCACCAACTTTCAAGCACCACTGTATCCAAAGACTCATTCTGAAGAGACAATAAAAACAGCTCTACAATAAATTAAGAAAGTTTGCCTTTCTTTTTCACTTTGAATAACAATTCTAGATTTATGTTCTGAAGCTGTCCAATGTATCTACAACAATCTGCAACACATTTTTTTCCTTCTTGCTCTCGATGAAGGCGGACGATTTTCCATCCTGCTCCTTCCCTGCTCTGCTCTTTGTCCTGTGAACACTTTTAGAGCCTCTTTTCGCATATCTTCCGAATTGTAAATCATGAATCTGGTCAGATGGGCTCTCAACGCAATTGATCAAATTTTCTCAACGAGAAGACAGGGCAAAGGAGAGCCCTCCTGCCCCGACAGGACACTGGCAGCCGGATACACGATAGGTTCCAGGGGAAGTGGACGATCATGTGTCTGTCCATATTGTCAGTTGAGGACACTGAAGAGATGTACATAATTGGATTTATGATAACAGGATTTCTGCTGTTTGGAGTTGGTGGTTACCTGGCATATCGACAAACTTGGAAAACATCAACAGCTCTTCTAGTCATTGAAAGGCTGCCCAGCATGTGTGAAGAAATGTGCCGTGTTGTAAACACTCAGACTCAACTGCTGTGCGAGCTGAGCTGTAAGCTGAATGTGATTCTTGCTGAGAAGTGCAGGCTACTTGTGGCTCCTGAATCTCACTGGCGGGAATGAATAGATCTCAGAGAAGTTGTAAGCTCGACTCGGCGTATGTGATCACAACTTGGCTGTTTGGAGTTGCCATTGAATGTATTAGCGAGACTGTAAATGGCAGATGGCAATTAACAGAGCTTGGCCTGACCAAAACAAATGTTTCTATCTGAATCTGGCTCTCCCGGTGTCGGCCTTGGAAGGTTGAGTATCTCAAATTCTCCTGGATGTTATGTGAACAAGACGCTCTGCTCCCCACTCCCCTACCCGCTCCCTTCCCTAGGGACATGGACCTGTGTCAGAGTTCTACCGAGCTGGCTGATAAACACTGCACCATCACTATGGCTGGAGGGGGGGGGGGGGGTGGCTATCGGGACAATGCTCACTGACTGCTTCCCCTCAAATTCACAGCTTTCGCTGACCTCCCTTATTTGTCCCCCCAGTACAGCAACCTAGGTAAATGGTGCCAGCGGCTGCTCCACTCACTTGGACGGCCTGTGCTGGGACCCCCATCTTTACCCACTACACATGCATATGCTTTTATGTCACCAGTATGTTGCTTTTTCTTGTGCTGAGGTCTTTTTTGCAACCTCACACTGTGTCCCATCAAGGACTCAGTGTGAGATATGATTTTTATTATGCCTCCCCTTTCCACATATTTTTCATTTTCCTTATCTAAGTGAAAAGGACAGCACTTCGCACGAGGCTGCAGCCTCAGGCACCCCCATCTACCCATGTTGTTTTCTTTGTATGGCTGTACGGAAATGTAATTTCCTTGTGCTTCTGTGCAATGACAATAAAGGTTGATTCTGATTCTGATCAACATTAATGGTCTTTTCATAGATCTACACCACTTTGTGTATTGTTTTTTCATTTCTTTGTAACTACTTCCTGTTTTCTCAACAGACTGACGCCCCACAGACATTCAGTGCTACAAATGATGGCTTCACTGCTCGTAAGGGAAAACCTGCCTTTGTGCATGTTCGTTGTCATAGCTACTTGGACTTTTAATGGAACTAAAGCCATCTTTTTGCTCACCTGACTGTGACAAGTCAAAACGTCAGCAATGAAAACGTTCTATTTCAGACCCTTACAGATCTCCTGTCAGCTAGTCAGCCATGCTGTTTCCACTGCTACTGACTGCCTGTGATCTCCGACTGACTGCCCCCCGCGTCACACAAGTCACCAGTCAGCCTCGTACATATAGGTGGCAGCTAAAAATGTGTCTCTACCTTTTTTCCCCCCTCCCAGTTATTTCCTGTGAAATGTAACTACATGTCACCGTAACAACTCCCAGAGCCAATCAACCAAAAAACTCAAAAGCACTTCAGTGATTTTCTTTTCTTTTACATATTTCTTTTGGGGCTGTTTTTAAATTGGTGTTTCACTCTTGTCTTGGCTCAAAGAGCTGTCTGATTACTACAAAGACTTCACAGAGCAAATGTGGAAAAACTCTTCAATCATTTCAGAGCCACAAACTGAGTGCCAAGGAATATATGAGGTCTGCAAATTCTGTAGTAGGGAGATGGATCCAAGAAACATGTAAGGGTTAATGATTCAGTCGGTAAAAAAAATAAAAAATAAGAAAAAAAAAACATTTAAAAAAATATAATAATGCAGGTTCTTGACAGATAAGGGTTAATGATTCAGTGTAACTGTGGCAGAGTAAGAGTCTTTATCATTCATAACAATGAAATGACAAAGACAAAAATCCAGTGAAAAAAGGTCGCAAAGATTAGGTACCATTAAATAATTTTATTATTATTATTAAATGGGTTAGATAATATCTTCACTGCTGAACATTACTATAACTTTTTAAACATATTTAAATGCTGAAAACACCTTATCATGAGCAAGCAGAATGAAGTGTTCCCACATGTTGGAACAAACTCTTTTCCTGGCTGGCTCCGTGATGACTCAATTTCAACTCTATCAACCACACAACAACAAACACACCTACTCTCCAACACATTGCAAACATTTTAGCGCTGTTTCATAATGTTGAGTGCTCTCATTTCAAAACGGTCTCAACCTGTCACCTGCCAGAATCGTGACGAGGAGGTGCCAGGGAATCAGCTGATTGGACCGTGAACCTGTCAAGCGATTCATTCTGACAACGAAACAGTTTGTGTTTCGGACGTCACGTGTTACTGTAACGAACCCCGTATAATGGACCAAAATCACCACCACAAAAATC
>NC_056514.1:19956955-19988286 GCF_014905685.2 Nematolebias whitei | reverse complement strand
AGCGCAATCAGCGCTGCTGGCTGCAGTGAAGACAACGTTAAACTAGAAGTGAAGACAAACCTCAACCCACATGCAGAGAAAGAAAAAGAAAAACAAAAGAGTAGATCCCCAGAACCAAAACAAGTGAACAGAGTGACACAAAAACCTAACTGACAGACGTGATTCGTGACAGTTACGTGACTTCTTCCGCACTGAAACAAGCTCCGAAGCAGTGGTCCGATGTAATTTTACTTCAGGGTTCGAAGCGTGTTTTGAAGCTTTTGTTTCATACTACCATCACTATCCTAACCTTTGTGATTTCTTCAAGGACTCCCATGTCCTGCTCTCTCGAGTCCTCCCAAGGATTTCTTATCTCCTCTGTGGATCAACGGTGTCCCTTCAACTACAAGCCACCAAACAAATCGGATTGCGTCAACCTGCTCTTCTCTCCACCGACACTTCCCTCAACCCGGATCTTCTGAAAACCCAGGACCTCTCTTCCTCGGGACACACCTGCAAAATGACAACAGTAAGGAGTTATTCTCTACTTTGAAATCATACAAAGGCTTGCCTAGCAGATTCAATTACTCACCTTGTCCTCTCCTTTCTTTCAGCCCTGAAAACAGTCACTGCAAGTGTTGGGGGTTCAATTCCACCAGCAGTTACATGTTTAAGTGTCCCTGGGCAAGAGCCTGAACCCCTCATTGCCTCCGATGTGTGCCCCATCGGTGTATGAATGTGATAAAGCATTGATTTAATCTCTGTATAGATCTAGTAGAGTGCTGTATAAATGGATAAATGAAGGCACAGATTGTGTTGTAAAGCACTTTAAGTATCTTGTTAAGATAAAAAGTTGCTATATAAGTACAGTCCATTTACTTGGGGATCAACGCTAAATACAATCACGGAAGATTTTTTATTTAAATATGACTGGAAACACAAAGAATATGCACTTCATTGGATTTTATTTTAAAAGAAAATTCAGCCTTTTTGAAGTTGTGTTTTGAGTAAAGGTTAATAAAAATATATTTGTGTGTAGATGCATCAAAAAGCAAAGAATTCTTTGAAATATTTACAACACAAAGGTTTAATTATGCCATCTGGACAGTGTCAGTTTACTTGTTGTTATTGCCTCTTTGAACAATCTCAGTTTGGAGAATTAGTTTAAATCTGACAAGAATTATGAGCTAATGCTGAACATAGCCAAGGTAAAAGTGGACTGCTTTCAGTCTTATTGGTTTCAATCTCTAAAATTACATGGCGATTCATACAAATGCCATTTACATAGAGTTCTGTGATTATTTGAACGTGTAGATTGCTGATGCAGCAGAGAAATGTTGCAGAAGTTTAATAAAATCTCTTGACAGTAATATAAAGATTTAAAAAAAAGTTAGAATTACCCGTTATGAGCCTTACAACCAAAATCACTAAGTCATCAGTCCAGTCCCTGCACAGTACATGAAGGTGTAGCACAGGAAAGATCATTCTTCCTGACTCCCTCCCCACCCCTTTATTTGTTTGAAATATTCCTTTAAGGATGGACATCTAGTTTTCTTTACTGCAGAGCTTCTTCTTCCTTTTTTTTTTAAATCAAAAAGACCGTGAGAAACTGTTTTACTTGGTTGCATTTTGCCACCTTACCATGTAGGAATAGGCTTTTTCTTGGAGTTGTCCATTTCAGTGAGCAGAAACTTGGAAATGTTTTTTTTTTTTTGCATCAGTTGGAGGCAACACATGCAACACGGTCAGATTCTTAATTAAGAATAGCACAGCTTTTAGTGCGACTTTAAAAATGATCTTTTCTTTTTCTGGTCTATACTGACTCCAGACATGTATTTATCTTATAAGTGCTACATGAACAAATTATTTTGCCAATAATTACTGTCCAGCCTGTTGCTGATCAACAGAGTCTAGTAGATTAAAAAATGTCTGCTGTAATCACAGTGAGAACACGGATAAACTAAACTATGGAAGGTGCTGGTCATCAAGCTCAATTTATGACACTAATAATCAAAAAAACTCCACTTAGAGGATTTGATTTGTTAGATGATTTTCTCTGGATGTTATTTACTATTAAATGTTTGTAACATGGTTCATGCACTTTAGAGCACGTCTATAGTGAGCAAACTTGCATGAAAGATTTGGTAAATGTTTTATGCCAGATGTTCTTCCTGATGCAACCTGGGCTCAAACCTGCAACCTCAGGATTACAAGGCCACAGCACTGACCACCAAACTACTGCAGCCCCAGAGCATGTTTAATAAAACTAGTCTAAATCAGAGGCCAAACTTTCCATGAAACATCTATCATCTTCATGCCAGAATCTAAAACCAAGATCATTTTCTATTGAGCAATTACAAGAAAACAATCATTTCCTGAAAATAATGTTATGTGCACTTATTGTGCATTATCACATAGCAACCAGAGAATGAGTTAAAATGACTGAGATGTAGCCATTTTTTATATTTTCTGAGGGCAGTTGGGTGTGGCAGTCATTTAAAATTGTAGCTCCTGTTAATGCACTACTTGTTCAGCTTTCACAGCTGCGTTGGGTTTTTTTTTTCTGGAGGGTTTTCCATATGTCTAATTGCAGGAGATTTTTTATTTTCAAACCCAAATCAAATTAAATTTATTTAAATAGCATATTATAATAAAAAAAACAGCTGTTGGTTAATGTGCTGCACACAAAAACAGGAATTACAAATATATATAGTGGTTGCCATGTTGGATTTTTATGTGGCAACCCAATTTTTGAAAATGAACTTTTTTACACCATGCAGCCACACGCAAAAATGTTGTTCAAACTCTTAAGACAGATGAACGGACGGACAGAGGGATTTTCCAATTCTTCCTCTTTGCTGCAGGACAGGGGACAGAAACAAAGACAATCAAAAGCCCAACGCACAACTAATCTACAGTTTTCATCTCCTCCTCCCTAACAGGTATCCATCTTTTATCCACTTACCAACAGGAGCCAGGCAACAAAACTCCCAACATGACGCTTACTATGTTTTTATTCTGATTTGTCACCAACACTTGTCTAAAAAGAGACAACAGACATGTAAATTCATTCACAGATTTATGATCTCGCTTGACCACTGCACTCCTCCAAGGAATGGAGTCTGGTGCTGCTCGTCCTAATGCACAAAGCAGTCTGGCTCAAGATCTTTCTCAATTTTGAATCAGCTGAAAAAAATATAAAAGCACTTTCACACTTCTATCTTTTATTCTTTTGAGAACTTCACCCGTTATTACAGGGGTTCTCAAACATTTTGGGTTCAGGGACTCCTTATTTGGGAGAAAAAAGTTTCATGATTCCCTCACAACCCTCATGTTTATTAAATAATTTTCTTTAATTTGTCTCTTTAATGCAATGGAAATATTTGTGCAACATAAATACTTAAGACCTGTACTTTAATAGTGTTAATACAATTTTTGTACTTTTAAACATGGAGTATTTTTCATTCGACACATTTAATTAAGAAAAAAATTAATTTAAACTTCCAAAAATTACAGTTTTGAGAAAATGAATTAAAAGACTTTAAATTTTTACTTATTCACATAATGAACATAAATGTATCGCCAAATTTTCAAATTTGCAGAAAACGCTTCACATAAAACTGAACAGAATCATAACAGCAGTAGTCATATCCAACATTTTTCAGTCAGGTCATCTGGACAGTTTCTTTTTTTTTGTGCTAAAACGTTTCGCCTTCGATCCGGAAAGCTTCATCAGTCAAGGAAACAAACAACAAAACTGATTCTTCCCCCAACAGCTTACTCCAAAGTGGAACAAACCAGTTATGTTGGTGCTAAGATGGTCTCTTTGGTAAACCCCCTCCTCCATTGCCGGCCCTCTTCCTTGTTGACAGTCTTGTCAAACTGGCCAGTATATAATTTTAAAGTAGACTTCTGTGGAAATGTCCAATAATGCATGCTCGATAGGTAGAAAAGTGTACAAGGTGACTTAACCTTTTTAGATTCTGTGGAAATGCTATTAAAAAAAAAAAAATACACATATACACACACAAGTTTCAGCCTCTATTTAGAAAAACACAGTTTAACTCTGTCCAGATTATCAAACAGACAGCCAATCTGAATCCAGCCAAGAACAATGTAAATTTTTACAGTCGTAAAATAGTTTCCATCTCAAAAGCCTTATAGAACAGGTCTTAATGTGGGGATTGAAACAGAATTCATACTGTGGAATCAACACCTTGCTGTATGTAGTACTTCCTGTTAGGCCAGGGGTCACTTCTGGTAGAAATAATGATAAACTTGGATGAGCCGCTCTGAAAGTTTGAAGACTGGAGTTCTTTGTAAATGTCTAAATCTGCTTTGGAAGCTGGACACCTCAGACTGTATTGACAAGCACATAATGGCTATTCTGCAGAAACTGAATTACATTTTCTGTCTTATAACAACTCCAATCTTTAAAATGTTCTAGCGGTTCATGCAGACACTGTTATTGAAGCCTTTATGCACCAGTCAATTTTGCATTATGTTATTCTGACAAAAATATTTTAAAAGTTCTGCAATAATCGATTGTAAGTATAAATGCTTCTAAATCACACTCTTGGTTCTTTTTTCCCCCACTGAACTGTAAACTGAAAAAAAGACCCAAACAAGCCAAAACAAATCATGTTAGTACTTTTAAAAACCAAAATAAATAAATAAAATCCCTCCCGACGGTTGAAATACCATTTTTTTGTGAGGATTGGTGTGTGTTGGTTTGTTTTTATCCCTGTGTTTTCCAGCTCCTGCTCATCTGTCCCCTATCCTAATCACCCCAGGTGTTCTTCATTGTGGATCACTGGCGTTCCTTTTTATTTCGAGTCTTTGTGTCTTCTCAGTTGTCTGTGGATTGTCCATCTAGGTGTCATGTTCTGTTTCTGATCCTCTTGTGATCCTCCTCCCTACATATAAGTTTTGCTGCCATGTCAGCCTTATTTTATCCACAAGTTCCCAAGTCCCGTCTGCACCCTGGGCTCTACCTCATGCCAGATCATGATATTTTTATGTGTGTGTGTGTGTGTGATCTTTCTTGTTATGTCTCAGGTGAAAACTTGTGTACTGACTGAGAATTTAAGATGCTTTTAACTAGATATACTCCTAAAACCCACATGGCAATTAGACTCTTATTTCTTTGCACATTACCATGGAAACCATAATAATCATGAAATGTACACAGTTTGATGATCCATCCATCCATTATCTTTACCCGCTTCTTCCATTTTGGTTCACGGGGGTCGCCAGTGCATGTCCAGCAATCACCGTGCGAGAGACGGGGGACACCCTGGCCAGGTCTCCAGTCCATCACAGGGACACATAGAGACAAACAAGACAAACAACCATTCACTCTCTCTCACTCACACCTAGGGACATTTACATATTTCCATACATCTGAAGTGTTTCTATTTGTGGGTGCTTTCATATCTGTGTTGTATTCTGATCCACGTATTTTTATTATTTTCACCCTAAACTCACAAGAATTACATTAGCTTTGTCCAATGTGGCGGCTGCAAGAAAAAACAGCGGTGTGCTTGTGAAGCATTTTCTGTATATGTGCAGAAATAACTTTTTCACTCATAACGGACCCTTCAAGAAGTGACACGTGCAGTTTTTTATTCATTGTATGTAGAGATTTTATTTAACTTTTTTTTTTTTTTTTTGCATAAAATTATACCGTAACAGACGATGGAAACACTCTCTACCTCTCTTGCAGTCTGACTAGCAGCTATAGGGTTCAAACCAAGCAGGAGTGGAAATGGTCTCCCCTCATCACTGTCAGCTGTCCTCAACTCATTATGGTGGAGCCGCAGTGAAACTGCAGCTGGGGCCCCTGGGAATCCATGTTTATCTAAAGAGGATGGAGGCAGATTGAATATGTAAAGCCAACAGCAAGAGGAATCCCATCAGACTGATTGCTTTAGACCAGCTGAGAGTCTGAGATGAATTTTCTATTACCCTTTAGCAGAGGTCTAGCTGAACAGTGCAGATGTAACATGCATGTGGCTCTGCTGGAGGCAGGGGGGCTGTCAGGGAAAGACAACTCTATCAGCAAAAGGAAAAGACAAGAAGGAACTGATTTTCAAACATTCGTTTGTAATGACATTCTGTTAGCAAATGATTCTGGTCAGTTTGCGATACTTGTACTCCTGGATCATATTGCTGTTTTTGAAACTGTTGACCACAGTATCTGTAGATCAAGGTTAGAACACTGGGTTGGGATTACAGGTGCAGCAATAGAATGGTTCCATTCGTACCTAAGTGACAGGAGTTTCTGTGTTAAGGTTGGAAATAGTGTATCCACATCATTGCCTCTTTCCTGTGGGGTCCCACTGGGCTTGATTCTTGGACCCCTTTTATTTTCACTCAGTCTGCTACCTTTGGGATCTATCCTGAGGAAACATAGTCTTTCATTTAATTATTATGCTGATGATTGTCAGATTTATCTGCCCTTGAAACCAAACATTTCCTGCTCCATTTGCCCTCTGATAGAGTGCATTCACACCAGCCCTGTTTAGTCCGCATTAATCGAATTCTAGTCCGTTTGCCTAGAAAGTCCGGTTCATTTGGGGAGGTGAATGCGCAATAGAACTCTGATTTAAACCAAAAAAGCGAACTCTGGTCCACCTAAATAACTAGGTCTTGGTTCGGTTGAAGTAAACTCTTGTGCAGTTTGAGTGCATTGTGAATGCAAGCGGACCGGATACCGCTCCAAAGCATTAATTGGACTACAGCGCAGGGCATTCTGGGTAAATACAACCAAAACAAACACGCATTTCTCATACCTCATACGGAGCCGTCTCAGCCGCCTTGTGTGAAAAACAACATTCTCCATGATCTTCTGCCTCATCTTCCACTCATGCTGAGTCTGTTGTTGTAAAATGTTTGTTTGGCACATGTGCCACAACCAAAACAGAAATCCTAAAACTGCAAAAATTTGACACCACTCCATTTTAGTTTTTTATTTTCAGAAGAAGAAGAAGAAAAAATGTCTTCTTCAGAGGTTTTTGTGTCGTTTCCTTCACTAGTTCTTGGTGCAGGGCCACCACAGGCGAGGGGGGGGGGGGGGGGGGGGGACAGGTTGGCTCAATTGACTCAGTGCAGTGTGACTGTGAACCACACCAGCTGAAAATGTAAACAAATGTTCCGAATTTTGATCCCCAATCGAACCGAGTCTACCAGACTATCAGGTGTGAAAACAACCTTAAAATGTCTTGATGACATCAAGGCATAGATGGCTTAATTTTTTAAAAGTTTTAATGATCAGAAAACTGAATTCATTGTGTTGAGCCCCAGTTTCACCGGTGCCACTGATCCTGTAAATCTTGACTCTCGTCAGCCTTATCTTAATAATAATAATAATAATAATGTCATCACAATGTCAGCACTGTATGTTTCCATACAATGGCGAAATTAGTCTCTGCATTTGACCCATCCACCACCAGGTGGTGCAGTGGGCAGCTATTGAAGGCGCCCGGGAGGCATTTTGGGGATGAGGCGTGCTGCCCAGAGACGCCACATGATGTGCAGTGACTGGGGATCGAACCTGGGACTTTTGGGTCCCAAGCCGGCTGCCCTGCCTCTACACCATCTCGGCCCCCATAAGCAGTCTGTTATGAATCTCAGGATGTTTTAGACTCTGACTTTAAGTTTTTTTTTCTTCTTCTTTCAGCTGTTCCCTTCTTCAGGGGTTGCCACAACGAACTAAGTTGCACAAAGACTTGGCAATTATTTTTACACCGGATGCCCTTCCTGACACAACCACAGACTACCGAGCTACCACAGGCCTCTGTGTGGAGCAGAGAGCTGCCATCTAGGGTGCATGGGGGAGCAGATGTTAGGGATTAAGAACATTGCTCAAGGGCCCAGAGTGGGGCAAATTAGGGTGGAGGCAGGTGTGGGTGCTTCACCTATCACACCCACATTTTGATGTTGTCGGCACTGGGAGTTCAACTGGCGATCTTCCAATCACACGCCTACCTTCTGTAACCTCTGCGCCACTACTTTAAGTTTAATAAAAAGATGAACTCTGTTCTACAAACATGCTTCTTCCACTTAAGGCAGATAGCTAAACTTAAGTCCATGCTAACCAGATCTGACCTTAAAAATCTAGTTCATGCATTCGTTACACCCCGGTTGAACTACTGTAACACGCTTTATGTTGGGGTCAGTCAGGTCTCACTTTCATGTCTCCAGCTCATCCAAAATGCTGCAGCTCGACTATTAACAGGAACTCGTATACGTTTGATCACATTTCACCAGTTTTGTCCTCCCTTCACTGGCCCCCTGTACGTATCAAAATTAATTTAAAAATTCTACTGTTGATCTGTAAGTGCATTAACGGCCTTGCATCCTCTTATATCTCTGAACTACTTCAACCATATGTTCCTTCTCAGGCCCTGAGATCATCTGCTTCTGGTTGTACCAAAAACCAGGCTGAAGCTCAGAGGAGATCGGGCTTTTTCAGTCATGTGCCCTAAACTTTGGAACTATCTGCCCCCCAACATTAAACAGGCCACTTCACTCCCTGCTTTTAAATCTCTCCTAAAAACACACCTGTTTTCACTGATGTTTAACACAGTGTGATTTGATTTAGTATTTCATTGTTTTCTCATTGTTTGTGTGTTTTTATGTTTTTATTTTTGATGCTTCAAAATTTCATCTTGTTATTTTTATTTACTGCCTTGATCTTATTGTTAAGCACTTTGGTAACAGCTGCTGTTTTAAATGTGCTTCATAAATATATCAGATTTAAATATTATTTGCCTTGTGGATTCAATGAATATTAGATAGAAAATGACAAGACATTTTTAAAACCTCACATGTTAAGTTGAATATTTCCAAACAACCTGAAGATGTTAGTTTGAAGCAATGTTCTCATCCTGTGTTTTTCAAACAGTTCATTAGAAGAAGCAACAGACTCAAACTTTTGCATCCTGTGCTTTTTATTCTTTTTTAGGTTGGCATGATGGGACAGTGGTTAGATCTGTCACCTCACAGCAACAAGGGCATTGATTTGCCATTCCGTGTGGAGCTTTCTCTGTGCATGGGCAGGTTTTCTCTGGGTGTTCTGGTTTCCTTCCACAGAACAAACTGTTCCTAACTGTGTAAGTGTAAGGTTTAGTGGAATATCCAGAGAATATAGACTGAAACAAACAGACTTTGGACCAGTAAGATTAACAGTGATTTATTTACAGTGTTAAAGTTCATTATAGTGTTCATTAAAGTTCATAAAGTTCACTTTGTTGTCTACTGCTGTCATCATTCTTTGTTTAAAAAAACAGGTCTCTCTTGTAAATGAGTCCCCAAGGCTCAATGAGACTAACCTGTATAAATAAAGGTAGAATGAATTAACGTGCACGAGGAGGAACTGGAACCCTGTGGAGTGAGGAGAAGGTTCAGTATGGTGAAACTCAGAAGATGATTATTAGTAGTAATTGCTCTTATAGAGTTATGGATTGTTGAGGGAGCAGAGGATCCTATGGTTCCAGTATGAGTACACCTCAAACTGGTGCTAAATGCTGATAAAACCAAAGGGATGTGGTTTTCAAAAAGGAAATCTGTACCAGCAGTCCTTCCTTCTATCCTATCTACGAATGGTGTTCCTATTGAGTTTGTTGATTCCTACAGATATTTGGGAATTTTGGTCAATACACATCTCTCATTTAAGCCTCATAAGTTGATAAAGAAATTGAAAGTAAAATTGGGTTGCTTTTTCAGAAATAGATCTTGTCTAACTCTGAATGCTAGGAAGCGCCTTGTAACTGCTACTTTCCTTTTGCCATTGACTATGGTGACATTATTTACATGAATGCTCCTGCAAGCACCTTACAGATGTTGGATGCTGTCTATCACAGTGCGTTAAGATTCATAACTGGCTGCAACTACTGTGCTCATCATTGCACCCTTAATTCACTGGTTAACTGGTCATCAATAACTTCATGTAGACTCTCACACTGGCACATTTTTATTTTTAAATCACTCCTTGGTTTGCTGCCTTCATATATCTCCTCCTACATGTCAAATCATCAGTTCAGCTACAGCGTGCACTTCCAAGACATCATTACCTGCAGTGTACCATCAGTGCGGACTGAATTTGGCAAAAGGGCCTTCTCTTATTCTGCTCCTGTATCCTGGAAGACCTTGCAAAAAGATCTGAAGCTCTCAACCTTGACGTCTCTAAGGGATTTTAAACTACAGTAGTGTTAAGTTCAATACAAAAATCAACGCAGACATGTTCCTGTTTTTAGTATTTTACATCACTTATAATGTAGCATGTTTTTTAAAATTGTGTTTTATATAAATTATTTTATGTACTTTTCATTTTATATGCTTTCATATGAATGTTTATTGTTGTGTGTACCTCGTTTATGGTTTTGTCTCTTGTAAATGAGTCCTTCTGACTCAATGAGACTAACCTGTAAAAATAAAGGTTGAATGAATGAATGAGGAAGGAGGACGTCTTAAGTAAGTTTCAGGTTGTGGTTGGCAAGTGGTTGGAAGGCAAGGAGACAGCTGAGGAAGTCACAAGGGAACTCAGGGCCACACAGAGTAGTACAGGAACAGTTAGGTAGCAGAAGTTGATGCTGAAACCTGTAGAAAACACAGAGTAAGTATTTTCTTATCATAGGCTACTACAATGTGGCTAGAAGCACAAATATGGGTAGGCATGTGATATTCCAGCAGCGAAGAGTGCTCTTCTGCAGCCTTTTGTACTCCTGAAGCTCATTAAGGGAATGGTCCACAGGTGTGGCTTGTTGGTGCAATCTTGTGACTTCAAGAGGCTGTAGAAAACTGAACTCCCACAGTAAGTGGGAATGCTATCCACCTGCTCCCCATGACCCTGGGACTGGGGGGTAGGTAAAGATAATTAATGGATAGAGGTTTGACAGATCTGGAAAGAATGTCTAACATGATCTCAATGAGATTTTGACCCAGAATAGAGTAGACCGAGGAAAGAAGACTCAGACATCATAGAAAGGTAAGTGGTGTTTATTTACTTGGTCTGGTGAAGATCTTGTTACAAGGGAATAACAGATAAGCACCGTCATTTCTGCCATATACATCACACCGCCCTATAAGTCGCATCAGTCCAAATATGTCTAATAAAGTGGAAAAATCCATAATTATATTGCTTCGCCATATACGTCGCATCTATTATGCGTCACCGCTGATGCGTCGTGTTTGTTATGCGTCACCACTGACCACCCGGAAATGTGCGCCAGTGTTTTGCCAAAATAGCTTGACTGCCAAATGGCATCCATGGGAACATGCACAGGAGGATTTTAACAATAATTTAACATTAACACTTAAAAACAATTATTTGTTTGCTCGAAATTATATTAAAGGTGCGTCTCAGTCTAACTTTTCCTTAATAAATGCACTTTGACGGTCAAATCAGCTGTATTTTCAAAAGCCGATTCACAGCCGCGGGAGCATGCAGAGGGACGACTTGCTGTGCATTTCTTCGAAACTTAACAAGATAACCACATAAAAACAATTATTTGTTTGCTCAAAATTATAGTAAAGGTGTGTCTCAGTTGAACTTTTACTTAATAAATGCACTTCAATGGTCAAGTTAGCTGCATTTCGCCGGGGCGGCGCAGCAAAATGAAACTGATTTGATGGTTGCTCCAGGCGAGCTGGACGAAAGTGACAGGCTATGGCAAGTCGATTGTGTCATTAATAGATACTTTTTACCTATTACATGACACAACGGCATGCCATACTACTCGATTGCCTTCTAGCGGCTGAAAATGGTAGTGTTCAATAATTTCAGTCAGAATGAATGAAAATGGTCAGATCTCAGCCAAAAATTGGTTTAAAAATTGGTTATAAATATGAGAAAAAAATCCATAAATACGTCGCTTCGCCCTATAAGTCACAAGGCATGCAAATATGCAAAAAACTGTGACTTATAGGCTGAAAAATACGGTAGTTTGAATGTGGAATGGTTCTCAGTTAATGTTCAACCTTACTTTGTTCTTTGTTGGTGCGGGATAGGAGAGGAGGAAGATGGATTCCAGAGGAGTCAAAAGCGGTTGATGAAGGAGTTTAGGTGAGTAGCAGGCAAGTTGGAGAGTGGCAAGACAGAACTCAATACTGAACCAGAGATGCTGTTTTCACAGTTTGTCGAATGAGATACAGATGCTACAGTGGCCGACGGGTGCAAACGCGCAGCAAACGGCAAAACGCGCAGCAAACACATGTATGATGCAAACTCAAAAACACGCAAACACAAACAAAATGCAAACACAAAAAACAAACACAAAAAAACAAATGCAAACACAAACAAAAAACATGCAAACACAAGAAAGATGCAAACACAAGAAAGATGCAAACACAAACAAAATGCAAACCCAAAAAATAAAACGCAAACTAAAATAAACACGCATGCAAACACAAAGAACAACACAAACAGAAAAACGCTGCAAACAGTGAGAGACACCAGCAAACTCCTCCACAAAAACGGAAGTGCTCCAGACCACTAGGGGCAGTCGAACAAAGAAGAAATCATAAAAGAAACTTGGAGGAAGGATTAGCCACAGGTAGGTGTGGCTCCACCATGCCTCTCACTGACTGGAGGAAGTGGTTAATTCGGAAAATACTTGAATCCTACAATATCTTTGACACATTTGCTGTTGAACTGAAATCTACTTGCATTTTCCTCCCAGGCACTTTTTTCCTAGCAACTCTGCATCCATCTTAGATTTATTACCACACGAGACATTTTTAATTTGTCACTCACACACACAAAATAACATTTGTAATAAAATAAATGGGGTGCGGGGTGGATTATGTTTTCTTTCTGGGCTGAGAACACCCTAGGATCTTTCAGGAGGCACTGAAAATAGTCACTGTGGACAGGGAATGTCTGGTTTTCCTCTTGGACCTGTTGCCTCAGAAACTCAACCATAGACAGTGAAAGGAAATGAATGAATGGATGGCTTCGTTATGTAAACATACAATTAACCATTTCGCTTGTTGGGTATACAAAAATAAGTCTACGCATGTTGCTCATTATTATTCTCATAATGCTACTTATTCTCATCTACTGCGTAAACACTTTTTAAGACACAGTTTTTGTTTTAGGTTTTTAACCAACCACAGGCAGCCAAAAAGTGCATTTGATCACACATTTTGTCTGACGTGTCAAACTAGGTCGGCAGCATACAAATGTGTTGTATGATGAAGGAAAGGGCAAGTAAAGGGAGGAAAAGACTGAACTAAAAGCAAACACCTTCAGACATCTCAGAGGTCGTGTCTGTAGATAAAACTCTAATATAAAAACATAAAAGAAAAAACTTGATCGGACCCTGAGGGGAAGTGACAAATTAGAAAATTGAAAATGCTAATCCTAATTAAAGTGCAGCAGTAAGTTATTCTCCTAGAGACTTTTTTTTTTTTAAACCAGGTACTACTTCACAATAAGGGTCCGTTTATAAAGGATTAAATAATGCTTTATACATAGGCTATTCGTGAGTTTATTCATAAAGCATTAACAATCATTTATAAAACTAATACAAAACACAACACATATACTGAAGCTGGCTCATTAGTTACGAATATCCCGTGATAATAATCAACAAATATTATGTAAAATTATGTAATAAATTAATTCATAGTTTAGATTTTAAACATCAAACATCAATCAATAGTTTACATGCATATAAGCACTACCAATATTTCTAAATACAAAGTTTGTATTGACAAACTAATAATAAAAAATAAGGTGATCAATAAAGAACATATTTAACTGAATGAATAAAAAACAAGATCTTGCCAAATAATGAATTTGCTTTAAACTGTTGTACAAATATTTGTTCATGCTTTATAGTGTTCACAAACTCATTTATGAAGTATTAATTAAGCATTACTAGAGGTTTTACAAATGGGCCCACATGAGAAGTGGTACCTTAAACCTCATAAGGGAGGAAATATGAGATTAAAAATAAAAAAGAAATCCAGACAGAATATACCTACACAAAAACAAACTTGAAAGAGCAGAAAGACACCCTGATGCCTTATTAGCAATCTGAACTTCAGAAGTTACATCAGTAACTTTGATCCTTAATTAGCTGAAGGAATCTGCAGAAATCCTAGAGATTTTTGTCCTTTTGCACTCATTATGCCTTCTTGTCCGTATGCAGCACTTTGAGAGATACACTGATGGTGCAGCACAAAAACAGGAAAGCACAATTTATATAACATGCATGTCTTACTTCCCTTCACAGAACTATATCATCCTCAATTACAGCCTGGAGCTTTTCTCTTTTTGATGTAAACACCAAATAATAACTCCAAAGAGAATACACACACACACACAGACACCCCCCCCCCCCCCCCCCCCCCCCCCCACACACACACACACACAGATATACAGCCTATACACTAGGAAAGTGGTGAATATAAAAGCCATCTTTTTAAAATCCTATTTCCAGACTTAAGAATCATAAAAATCATTGCAGCATTCACTGAAGCCTGGTCTCTGAAGTGTAGTCAACGGCAGCATGCAGCGATTAATTAGAGATTTGTCTCAATGAGGGGGGGTTGGGAGGCAGAAGGATAAAAGAGGCAAATCTGCTGACCTAATTAGGGGAATTTAATTTCTCAGAGACTCACATTGACTCAGACCTTGATGAGGCATTTCTGGAAAAAAACGAGGGGTGGGGGTGTGTGTGTGTGTGGGGTGGGGGGGTGACACCAAGCTTGTCTGTGGCGTAGTTTTTGGCAACAGACTGGTGAAAGGAATAAAAACGATGCTGTTTGTCTGCTGTCTGTAGTTAGGTTAAAAGTTTCTTATGCATTTTGTAATCCTTTTCGGAGGATCAGATTGTGGTAATTCTGGACCAGCAGACTGTTTGTCATGCTAAGCCTGAAGATGACAAACTGTGGATGAAAGTCATTTAAAAGCTGAGTCACTGATGGAGATTGGGCTCTTACTGTATACTAGAAGTGGAAGTTTAAATCTCATTATATACTAGAAATTGTCCTTAATATTCAGAGTACAGTGAGTAATCCTGGAACAAACACTTTTACTTCTATTTAATTTTATTTCACCTTTGCCGTTCCTTTTTGTCCTTGGTTTTTCAGTCTCTGCTCCTCTGAACTTTAGGAAGTCCCAATAAAAAGGATACTGACATGAATGCTTTGACGTTTGGTGGCAGTAAATCTTTCGACGTAGGAGAAATTTTCAACATACAGTAGCAATGAAGTTTTGGTGAAATGAGTGAGACAACCCAGCTCTGTTTGAAACTTAACAACTCAGGTTTATGCTAGAGGAAAGAAAAATCAAAGTTTAAACATGTCACAAGAAGTTGGATTTTTCACGGTTGGTAGAGCTGCTGCCTCTCAGCGAGAAGGTTGCCTGATCAAATCCCGGCCAGGGGCCTTTCTGGATGGAGTTTGCATGTTCTCTCCGTGCATGCATGGGTTTTCTACAGGTACTCTGATTTCCTCCCACAGACCAGAAACATGCAAGTTATACTGATTGGTAACTCTGAATTGTCCCTAGGTGTGAGTGAGAGAGTGAATGGTTGTTTGTCTCATTTGTCTCTCTGTGTGTCCCTGTGATGGACTGGAGACCTGTCCAGGGTGTCTCCTGCCTCTCAGCTGGATGAGCACCAGTGAGCCCTGTGACCAGAAAAGGAAGAAGCAAATAAAGATAATGGATGGATGGATGGATGGATGGATGGAGCCAACATTTTTCAGTCAGGTCATCTGGATAATTTCTTTTTTTGTGCTGAAACGTTTCACCTTTGATCCGGAAGGCTTCATCAGTCAAGGAAACACACAACACAAAAACAAAAACTGATTCTTCCCCTAACAGCTTACTCCAAAGTGGAACAAACCAGTTTTATTGGTGCTAAGTTGGTTGCTAAGTTGGAAAAATGTTGGATTGTATACCTGGATTATTGAGCATGGACTTTGTTGTTTTCAACCAGTTTGACACGACTGTCAACAAAGAAGAGGGCCGGCAATGGAGGAAGGGGCGTTCCAAAGAGACCAACTTAGCACCAACAAAACTGGTTTGTTCCACTTTGGAGTAAGCTGTTGGGGGAACAATCAGTTTTGTGTTGTGTGTTTCCTTGACTGATGAAGCCTTCTGGATGGAAGGCGAAACGTTTCAGCACAAAAAAAGAAACTGTCCAGATGACCGGACTAAAAAATGTTGGACTAGAACAACATTTTACATGAAAGGGCACTAAGCTTTTTGCCACTAGATTCTAAACTTCTTGTAGTTTTGGTCTGACAGTTTGAGTCTCAACCAAAACTTAAAATATTCTTCAAAATAAAAGTATCAGCTTAGATTATTACAACAAAACTTTATTGTACTTTACAACAAAAGGATGATAAATGTTAAATGTTTAGACAATAGCTGTAATGGCAAGCTTCAAGTTTTTTTTTTGTTTCTTTTTTTAGACATATTTTAGTTCCAGTTTAGGATTTTGTAAAACCTGTACCTAAAGGAAATCCATTTGAGGAGAAAAAGGACAGGACTAAGAAGACAATCTTTATAAACTCACTGATTCAAATAATGCAAATTGTAAAATAGTAGTACATTTATTTTATTTAACAAAAACAATCTTAATAACTTCAAAAACTGTCAAACCTAAATTTTACTGAAGGTCAGAGTTAAATAATTGGATCAACTATCCTAAATAACATTTTGAAGAATTTGCTTAAGGTTTGTCTCTTTCCCACCCAAAGGATGTTGCTGATAACAGTTTGAGGGACATTTTTGTAAAAACCAATCCTGCGACTTGAGATGGAAGATGAGACAGATCTGAAGCAGACTTGGTGTCAGCTCGACTTAATGAAAGAGACGTCTCTTTTTTTTTTTTTTTAACGGAGCATACTTGGTTCATCTGTTCTTAAGTGCCGGGGGAGGGGGAGTGAAGCAGTATGGTGGGGTTGATCTGAGCTGACAGAACAGCAGCTGGACTCCACACTTTAACAGCAGTAAACCGTTTCTACCACAACATCTAAAGAATGTAATTAGTGCCAAATCACAAACACACCTGACTTTTTCTCACTTCCTTCGCCCATCTGCGAAGACGCGCCATCGTGAATGTGTGAGGAAGCATTAACACGATACAGTCAATCACAGACATTACACTAATGGAGCCCGGAAGGCTGTTAAAAGGGGCCCGGAGCGTTTGGGAGTGGGAATAATATTCAGTAACCCGTCGCTGCTCTCCATCACACACCTTTACACACAGAGTGTGGAGTCCAATGTGTCCACAAACTAATAGCTCTTTCATTAGTGCCAATCCAAAGACAAATGGATTCAATATACAGTCCACGTCTATGTTTAGGTTTAGAAACATCCCTGCTCCTCCAGCCTTCACCTGGTGTTTATACACTCTGGAGCGGCTGAACGAAAATGGACACTAAAGTGAATATAAAAGACAGAGGAACATAATTAGACTCAACAAATGTTTACAGGCTGATGTGAACGGGATGTACAGAAAAAGGCTGGAACCAGGAACATACAGCCATGCGGGAAAAGAGTTTGATCGTACGTTTTCTAATACATTTATGAAGATTATCACCTTTTTGCAGTTTGGGTCAAATATAACTTTGCACCTATTAGATTAAAAATAATAAAACTAACTAACTAAATAATTAAAGCAGATGTTTTTTAGCCATTCTTAAGTGTACACTTTATTAAATCCCATGCGGTGTGAGTCAAAATGAGAAATTTGCTTAAAGCTTTGTGCTTTTTCAATTAGCTATTTGGTTTTTTGATACGGTCTTTAATTTTTGCTTTAGTTATAACTTTTCATTTCTATGTTCTGTATTTAATGTTGCTTATTTTTATGACCTGCTGCTATGAAAAGCAGGCGATAATGTCATTGCCTTTGTCTGCGTTGATTGTTAGAGATCTCACGGACAACTGGTTGGACTGATTGTAATTATTGGATGGACGTCTACAACTCATTAACATTTGGAGTCAACTCAGTTCAAAATGGCTCCCACAGCTGAATGACCACAACAAACACAAAAATTGGTACAACTCAGATCATCTTAGAGGTACTGAGCTAAAACTGCACGTGGTAGTAGCTGAGAGTTATCTCCAACACAAGCTCTGAGTTTTAACAGGTTACTTGAGATCTTTGTTTAAAACTGTCATGCAAAGAAGAGAGTAATGCATTCCTTTAAATAATGGTATGTTTATTTTTATAGTTTTCTTTGGTGTTATTTTTTTTGTTTGCATTCATGTTTCACCACCTTGGTTAGGAATATGATTGGTAATTTGGTAATTTGTTTGGTATGCACATGTGAACTCACTTTGTACAAAGGTTCACCAGAGAATGTATTTTTATCAGAAGCTCTATGGTTTTAATGTTGATTAGACATTTATGAGAAGTTTTATTCGTGTTTTATTGAGTCGCTTTTAACTTTCACCTTCATCTGTTGGTTTGGATTGTTAATATGCAAAAACAGGAACAAACTCTTTGGGATTGTGAGGATGTGCAGCAAAACTGCTGGCACATCCCTACAGAACCTCACTGACCTACACAAGGAGAGGTCAGTGAACAAGGCCAGGCTGATTCTGGCAGATCCTGATCACCCACTCCATGGTGAGTTCAGGTTGCTTCCATCTGGACGCAGGTATCTGCAGCTCAGATGTAGGACAAACAGACTGAAAAACTCATTCATCCCTGTAGCAATAAATGAAATGAAAAATTATGATTTATGTACTGTTATTTTAATGTCTCAATGTTTTGTCTAGTATGAATGTTTTATGTTCCTGCTGACTGTGAAACAAATTGCCCCTCGGGGATAATAAAGACTCTTGAACGTGAACTCTAACTGGAAAGCTGACATGTCTCTTACCCAATCAATGCCCTTAAAAACACAAAATAATCGAGTCACCAGTAACTTATTCTCTTAGTTCGCACACACACACAAAAAAATAATTTTCTTTTAAATTGGTAAGAAAGGAAAGTGGTCAACATCTGTGCATGTCATTTTTAAAATGTGCTGACATTAAAATCAAACGTTAGATTTTTTCTTCTCAGTTTCAGCACTTACGATGTCGTAAATGGTTGCACCCTTGGGTTAAAACGGATCGAGACAACTTTAGTCATGGTTGTCATGGGTGAGCGTCAGTGGTGTGTCTTAATCACAGACTCTCAGCATGTGCAGGTTGATGCAGCGTATCGGTGACATGCACCCACTCGCAGGGTCTCTAATCAAGTTTCGAATTCCAATTTCCAAGCAGTGCCCTCTGTTAGAGCCAGGGTCAAGTCTTCTTCCCTGATTTGTTTTTGCTGCTGGAGAGAGAGGGAGTCCGGCTGTCACAACACTGGCAGGAGGGCGGCCCCGGCAAGTGTCAGATAGCAGAGAGTAATAGCCGTGTCTGTCTGACTCTGAATACTTTGGTGAATCATTCGTGTTTGATGACGGAGAAATTTCATTTTTCTGAGGTTTATTTCTGAACGTTTTCCACACTGACAAGAAGTAATATTTTTGGAGGATCCTTTGAATGTGTGTGTTCAGTGATGCGGGCTGCAGGGTGGGCAGAAACGTAGGAGGTGGATGACTGGAGTGCAGTTAGGTGGCTTGGCCCAGTGGTGGGAGCTTGCCTCCTAAATAACAAAGGGCTGTCTGTAAGGCAACAAAAAACTTAAAAAATGATCTCTCCTCTGTGCGTGTGCACGCCTCTCAGTGCTTACAGTGTGTCAGGACATGAACAAAAAGACGTGGAAAGAATTAATAAAGGATTAGACATCTATTTTAACATCTTTTGTCGACTCAAATAGTTTTTTTTTTCTTTACCCCAGAAAGAAATGGGCCAAGTGGTTGTTATGCATACCAAGTGATCCTCGGTTCACAGCGAAAGCTCGAAAAGCTTCTGTAAAATGTTTTAAAGCAAACCTTTTACATATGACAGAAAAATCAAATAAACTTGTTTAGGACCAGTTGATGGTATCGACAGTAAAGTGCTTATTTGTCCTTTTAACCACAGTCATTTCCCTGCAAGTCAGAACCTCTCAGCACATTTTTTTACATCTATCAAAACTCTTTGTGCCTTTTGAGGGCCCTGTTTCCATAGCAATAAGGGCTATATGAGTGTGTGCATGTGTGTGTGTGTCCAGCTCTACTTGTTGCATTTGAGATGCTTTCATCCACTAAGATGTGCCTCATGCTTCTGAGGACAGCAGCACAAATGTAATAAGGTAGCGGTATGTTTTAATTTCAGCAAAACTGTGCAACAAAATCATAAACCTGCTTGGAAAAAGTCAAGGCAACATTGGGCATTTACTTAGAGAAAACACCAGTGAATATAGACACAGCTAACATGTGTAACTGCACCACGTGGTTGGCTCGTATGTTTTTCTTCCTCTTGCTGATCCGTGCAGCAGCAGCGTTGTTCTGTCAGGCATCGTGTTTACAAGCTGCAGCAGCAATCTGAAGACAGAACAAAATCTCTCTTCTTCTACGTTTACTGCGCACATCTCATTCTCTGTTTTTCTTTCTCCTTTCCTTTCTGACTGAGACCTGCAGATTCCAGTTACCACTCCGTGTGCATTTCTCTATTTGTTCAATTCTTTTGTTTTGACTCTGCTAAGTCACTGAAAAAACCCTGTCTTTCCCTGAATTCTTCCTCTTCATACAAGTTTCATTCACCTCCGAGATATCTTCATCCTCCACCCACACCTGAGTATTTGTCACCTTTGTTTCCTGTTGATGGTAATATCTGTCTGCTAATGAATCAGTTGTCTGCTGTGGATCAAAGTACCACATGACATTTTAGACACGGTTATGGAACATGCATATGCAATGGCAGATGGTTCACAAAAGCAACATAGCTAATGATTATGCTAATTAAAGCTAACATGATCGAAATGTGTTTCATAATGAACTACAAATGCCAAATGTGCTCATAAACTGGAGCTAAGCTGTTTTGTAAAGGCTAACAAAGAGAATGTAACATACATGTAAAAATTAGCCTTGGCATTATTACCACCATCCTGATATTAAATAGGTTATTCTATTTGCCACAAAAATAGGCTCAAACATCACCTGGGGTATCATTAACAAATTAGATTTTTTATGAAACAGTTCTGTGATATGGCCACTAAGACGAGACCTTCTTGAAGCTGACTCTGGATGTTCACTAATGCATCAATCAAGCCAACCATGACCCATAACACATTTGGACCACAGAATACCACTTTAGTCCTTTTTAAGCATTTAATCTATTTATCATTTTGTGTTTGTTTGTTTGTTCTTTGCACTTCTGGTGTGGCCATTCATCGACTTTATATCTACGTTCATACTTCAGAGTAGATACTGTTTTCAGCTCAACAGAAACTCTTGAGTGATGTTCCAGATACAATAAAACTTTAGTACAGTAAATAAATAAATATATGTATATATATATATATATATATATATGTGTGTGTGTGTGTGTGTGATATCATATAAATCATTCTCCTTACATGCAGAAAGAAAAATAATTGGTCTTCGGGGCCCTCAAACAGGGCTGTCAGGGTTGCAATGAGTTTGTTAGGTGGGTGAATGATTTGATCATCTGACTGTTGATTGCAGTAATCCACATTATTAGCAGAATTAGAGGGGCCCCAAACCAAATTTTGTTTAAGGCCCCATGGAGGCTTGGGCCGGCCCTGAGCCGGACTCGTTCTTTGTGATGCATCCATTCACCACTGTATCATATGCAAACTTTACAATGTGACAGCCTGAATGGGTAGGTGAGCAGTCATACATGAGTCGAGTGAACAGGAGGGCCTCAACACACAGCCCTGAGGGTAGCCAATGCTGAGGGTTATGTTGAAGGAGGAGCAGTTGTGGATCCTCACAGACTGTGGTCTGCTGGTTAAGAATTCCAGGACCCAATTGCACAGGGAAGAACTTAGTCTTAGTGTGAGTAGTGTGTCCATCAGGGTCTGGGGAATCATGGTATTGAAGACAGATGTGAAGTCCACAAAGAACATACAGACGTAGGAGTCCTTCTGCTTCACTGGGTACAAATGCCTGCTGATTCTGAAGACCTCGAGGTCGATTTGTTTGACCCTAGCAACAGAAGATGGTCAAAACATATAGTAAGTGGATAAAAGCATTATATAAACATACGCTGCTGGAAGCTGCCCAACCAGGAGAAAAGTTATGAACTAAAGAGAACAGAAATTTCATAATAATATAAATTAATTGAATATATATATGGGGCAGCACGGTGGCGCAACTGGTAGAGCTGCTGCCTCTCAGCAAGCAGGCCCCTGGTTCAAACCCCAGTCCAGGGGCCATTCTGGGTGGAGTTTGCATGTTCTCCCTGTGCATTTCCTCCCACAGACCAAAAACATGCATGTTAGGCTGATTGATAACTCTAAATTGTCCCTAAGTGAGAGTGAGGAAGAGAATGGTTGTTTGTCTCATTTGTCTCTATGTGGCCCTGTGATGAACTTGCGACCCGTCCAGGGTGTACCACGCCCCTCGCACAGTGATTGCTGGACATGGGCACCGGCGACCCCTGTGACCCAAAATGGAATAAGCGGGTAAAGATAATGGATGGATGGATGAATATATATATATATATATGTATGTCAAAATGTAAGTTAGTTATTCTGATTGTGTTTAGGCCTGCAGAGAAGGCTTTGCTGGCCCTGATGGTCCACAACTGGATTGCATATATTGACCATGTCAGCTCCAGTAAGAGGTCCAGGTGTAATAGTATTGACTTTAACACCCCCTCCCTGCATGCCACATATGTTCTTGTATGATTTACAGAGAAGGTGGAAGCAGACATCTAAGACTTGGGTTGAAAGGGTTTAATGAAAGGGGCAAATGTCTCCTTATCTGTCCCTTTTGGCTCTTTGGACAGTGAGCTGGGGTCTTATTGGACTAGCTTTCTTCCCACAAATGACTTAAAATTCCATCCATATTTAGAGCATTTAAAAATAAAAACTTTTTTTTTGTGGTGCCCTCGGTGGTTTTTGTAGTCTTTATCGTCCCTGTTCTTACGGTTGAAGTTTCCATGAGACCAAGTTCATAGTTTATAACAACTAAATAACACAAATTTATATTGGTGTAAATTCCCATCAGCAAAACAAAAATTGAACAATCCATAAATAAATGTTGATGTCACAGTATTTCATTGGACTCTTACGCTCTCTTTCAACACAGACTGTGTACTTTCTGCTTGTGGATTAAACAAAATTACAAATATATAACAATTATGGGTGTGCACATAAAATGTAAAAGTACAGGTATAAGTCCACAGAAGACCAAGAGATTCAATAGATTGTGAAATAATTTATTCAAATGCTCAGATTGAACAAAATACAAAACATCATCAATACATGCCCAAACTGGACTTAGACCAATTCCCATTTAAACCCAACTCTGCTCAGCTAGATATGGATGAGTCTATTTGTGAATCTTTGCAAACATTTCCTCACAAAGTGTTCTGTGAAACACTTTCAGAACACCATAAAGAGAAGTCCTCCAGCTTTGCTACCAGAAACAAGCTGCTGCTGAACTGAAAATACAACCTGTTGTCTTTCTATTGAAAACTTGAACTTTTTTATTGAAATAAATTAAATGTATTATTATTATTATTATTATTTACAAATAAAGACAAACTTTCATACTAACAAAACACGTTTGTTCTACTGTCTTTAAATAAAAATGGGGGTTGTTTTGGAATGAAGCCTTGGTGAAAAATCAGCATTGTTGCAATAATTGGGACGTATTGCCTGGGCCCAGTATCTCTATCTAAGCCTGGCCTACTGGGGTGCAGCTCCTTTGGATGAGCCTAGTATTTGGCATTTAGGTGGCCCTGAAGTCCCACACTTGCCAAGCAAGTAAAAAACGAGCCAGGCGGTGTCACAATTAGGTTAATGACAGCTGAGAATGAGCTCACTTGCTGGCTTAGAGTTTGAGCGATGCAGAATGAAGGAGGAGGAGAGGAACAACCCTCACGGTGGGGATTTCAAGGTGGGGTTGCTTGAAGATCCAAGCCCAGTCAGGTGTGCCAAACAGAGCAGAACAATTGGTCGAGCATGGTGGAGTTTGGAGTAGAGCAGCTTTGCTCTGGGCTGATGTGACCTGCTGCCACTTTGAACAGCCACTGTGCAAAAACAAAGAAGAGAAAAGATAGCACAGAGGGATTGGAGGGAGTGAAGGGACAGATGGAAGCAAACAAGAGAGACTAAAAGAAACCTGAGTGAAAGCAGAAGTGGAAGCAACAGGGAGCAGAAGGAAAAGTTGTGGTTAAAAGAAAAAAACTGATCATGGGAGGAAAAATAAAAAAATAAAATGAAGGAAATAGGATGGCCACTAAAAATGGCATAGATAGAAAAGAAACATTTTAGGAATTTTAAGAATTGCTCCTTTAGACCTTGTTGATGAAGCATAGCAATAATTAAAACTGCTCATTGACACATCATTTTAACAAGAAACAGTGACATAGTGTTGAAGTTAAAATAGAAATGGGACATGTGCTCCTAGTACGTAGGCTGGCTGCAGTACAAGTCAATGTGAAATTAAACTGGGTTATAAAATAACTACACTTTGAATAAATGTTTTTCTAGGTGTTGATTTATTGATATATAGAGATCTTACTATGGTGAAAATTACTAATGATATTCACATGGCCTCAGACAATGTAAATAATGAATCTTCTTCCTACATCAAAGTTAATCATGGAGTTCCTCAGAGTTGAGTGCTTGGACAAATACTCTCTATTTTATAAATGCTTCCATTAGGTAAAGTTATTAAACGTGGGATAAGTTTTCTGTCAGGTTTGTATCAACGTTGGCCCCCAAGTAAGCAGACTGATTCAGTAAAGACGGAAACAGGAATACAAAAGTTAAGTGTTCTTTATTTACAGGTGGATTAGTGGCATCACAGTGTTTGTTTTGCAGGTGCAGGCCGAGAAGGAGAGGAGAGGTCCTGGGTTTTGCAGGAGATCCAAGTTGAGGTAATTGGTGGTGGAGAGAGGAACAGGTTGACCCAGTTTTGATTTGTTTGAAGATGGATTGAAGGGACACCATTGATCCACAGGTGAGCTCCAGTGGAGAGATGAGGTCCTAGGAAGGACTTGAAGAGGCAGGACATGGAAGGCCCTGGAGAAATCACAGGTGGTGAGAACCAGCTGTAACAAAAGGTTATTTGGCTGTACACGAGTTACCATTTGTCAGTTGATGTCCCAGCACTGCAGAGACGTCTGGCAGGAGCTTAAATACACCGTCAGGCAGTCTTCCTCAGAGCAGCAGCAGCAGGTGGAATGAGTTAAAGGTAATTAGCTGTGGAGGGAAGAGTGAGTGACAGGCAGAACCCAGGAATCCCACATTTTCATTGTTATGCTGACGATACACAGTTATATTTGTCCATGAAACCTGATTAATCTAATCAGCTACTTAGATTAAAAGCTTGTCTTAAAGACATAAAAACCTGGATGACCCTAAATGTTCTGCTTTTAAACTCAGACAAGACTGAAGTTTTGGGGTTTGGACCTGAGCATCTTAGAAATAAACTTTGCAGTCGTTCACCTTCTCTGGATGGCATTAATTTGGCCTCCAATACTAATGTTAAAAACCTTGATGTTATTTTTGATCAGGATATATCTTTTAATCCTCACACACACACAAAAAAAAAAAAAACCGGTACCAGAACCGCCTTCTTCCACCTGCGTAATATCGCTAATATTAAAAACATTTTGTCTAAACGATGCAGAAAAAGTGGTTCATGCATTTATCATGTCTAGACTGGACTACTGAAATGGTTTATTATCTGGGTGTTCAAAAATTTCTTTAAAACGTTTTCAGTTTATCCAAAATGCTGCTGCCAGAGTCTTAATGGGAGTTGGTAGGAGAAGTCATATCTCTCCAGTTTCAGCTTCTCTCCATTGGTTCCCTGTCAAGTCCAGAATTGAATTCAAAATCTTACTTCTAACCTACAAAGCTCTCAACAACCTAGCTCCATCTTATATTACAGATATTTTAATCCATATTTTCCTAACAGAGCACTTCGCTCTCAGACTGCAGGTTTACTTGTGGTTCCTAGATATTCCAGAAACAGAATGGGAGGAAGATCTTTCAGTTCTCAGGCTCCTCTCTTGTGGAACCAACTTCCAGTTTCTGTCCATGAGGCTGACACATTGTCCAGTTTTAAGACTGGGCTTAAGTCTTTCCTTTTTGATAAATCCTATAGTTTTCTATTAATTAATATTAATTCTCATTGGTTTCCTGACCTAACCCTTAGTTATGCTGCTATAGGCTTAGACTACTGGAGGACAAACTGACCTCATTTCATCAAATGATATTGGATATGCTATTGCACCAAATGCATACAAATTAATGATTTGCATTTGTAATAATTTCTATCTTAACATGTGATTTTTGTCTTTCCTCCTAAAGAAAATCCTCCTCGCTTCCATTCTGGTCCTTCCATTGTGTGTCTGTTTCTCCCTCCTGTCCTTTCAGACCCAGCCAGTTGAAGCAGATGGCCACTTGCCCTGAGCCTGGTTCTGCTAAAGGTTTCTTCCTCACAAGAGATATTTTCCTTTCCACTGTTGCCTTTGTGTTTTCTTGGGATGGGAGACGATGTTAAGGCTCAAAGCAGTCTGCTCCTTAGATAAATAACATTATTAACTGACTTTTTACGTATGTGAATGTTTCTGTTTAGTGCCTTGAGATAATTTCTGCTGTGACTTGGTGCTATATAAATTAAACTAAATTAAAGTAGTTTGCTGTTTAATTCTCAAATCATTTTTCTAACGTGGTTAGTTATTATTTAACATTCAATACCTAAAAAGTCAAGAAGTGAGGGAGTCTCAGTGATAATTGTCATCATTTCATGCTTCCTTTGTAATCACTAGTGGAATAGTGTGTAAAGTTTAATGTTTGCTGTATGTTATTGCACATATATGATGACATTGTACATTTATAACTTTTTGTGTCAAGTTAATAAAGTTGATACTTGTTTATGTTTCTGCTCCTTGTGGTTCTAATAAGTTTAATAAACACACAGCTAAATGAGGCTGCTGGACGATTTGCCTGACTAAACGAGCTGCCACTGGTTTCTGCTGGTCCTGGGTTCAAAAGCAGCTGCTTTTCTCTGCTATTCTGGTTTTTAATGCTCTATGAATTTTTCCTACATATGAAAAACCACATGGATGTTGTTATGAGCTAGATAACAGTTTTAGTTGAACAACAGAAAGAACCTTTTATTGTCATAGATTTCTCTGTGATTGGATGGGTACATGTCGTACTTTAGTAGTAGAAAATACCGAGTACATAAACCACATAGATCATTTCCAGCCGGAAGATTTAGCAACATGTTCTTGATAGGAATCTGATAGCACAGTATTAACATTTTAAGCTAGTCTCTGCAAAGTCCTTTTGTAACAATTGATCAGAGCTCGCAATGTGTTTTCTTTAAACTTAATAGGAACATACTGATCCTTGATTTTCAGTTTTTGGAGTTCTATTTATCAAAATGAAACAATTGTGGTTTTCTGTGAGTGAACTTAATTTAGGCTATTCTGATCCAAGAATCATTGTGCCTGCTTCTTTTTTAATTTTTACTGAAGCTCTATTTGTTTTTCGGAGTTACTTTGTTTTATATAAATTTTCTTCATCTGGCTGAGCTGATTAAACAACATGTCACTTTACCATAAGGTTTTCAGAACCTTTGACCCACCAAAGATCTAAGATGAGTCAAAAGATTCTCAATTAATACAATATTTTTTTCAGGTATGGAGTAGTTTTGCTGGCTTTTCCTCATCTTATATTGCTCAAAAGTCTTTGCTGTCCGGCACATATCATTTCTGTGGTGTCTGCATAAATACTTTTTCCCCTTCACTTTCACAGAGTTAGAAGACACGGTTACAATTTTATTGGCCTACTTTTTGTGCTGCAGTACAAACATTGTCGGTTGTTGGTCATATATTTTATTTTAATATAAACACAATGACAATTCTCCATTATGTTGGGTCACTTTCTCCCATCATAATACAGTTAAGATTTAGGACATTTCTAGAATACTACTAGAGAGTCTGGTGGTAACAACCAGCAATACTGTACTTTATGTTATTATCCCATTATTAAGTTTATATCACAGTGACGTATTTCATATAAACCACTACTGAACCAATGATTACAGAGCCTTGAATGAGTGGAGTAAATCACTGTAGGCTGGCCATGTGTGATTTATTAAAGAAACAGCCATTTTTCATGTATCATCCTGTTGACACTTATTTGCTGTTGTGTGGGCTGTTTGTCCACTTAGTGTTTATGCAGCTCAGAGGCAGCTGTTCAAATGAACTGTGATGGGTAAAGACTCAATATAAACACTGCTACTGTGATTTTAATAGAGGCAAATGAACACTGACAGGTTTACTGCAGCAAGTGAGCCAACTATTGCTCATAATCTGTTGAAAAGATAATACCAGGGACAGCTTTAAGCTCACAGACACAAGCCCTGTACCTACTTCTGACAATAAATACAGGGATATTATTAAAAAGATGACTTAAAATGAACAGTTTTGCCTGTTTTGATGGAGCAAAAAACAACCACAGAAGAACCAACTAGACACAAGAAAACCTTAGGATATATGGCAAAGTAGTAAATTACTGAGAAATGTTTCACCTTTTTTAAAACCGTCTCAAATATTACTTGTGATATGACCAAAGAAATATATTTAAAAAAACATTTAAAGTGGGTGAAACGGCCCAGTGGAACAGTTGGTAGAGCTGCTCTCAGCGAGAGGTTGCCCGTTCAAACCCTGGTCAGGGGTCTTTCTGTGTGGAGTTTACATGTTCTCTCCGTGCTGCGTGGGTTTTCTCCGGGTACTCCGGTTTCCTCCCACATTACAAAAACATGCATGTTAGGCTTCTTTCAGGACAAGGCCTCGCTTGAAAAAGAGATCTGTGATCTCAGTGGGATTGGTTAAATAAAGGTTAATAAATACCTGTTATTAGCCTCATTTTGTAGAAATAAAGTTCATTTCCAACATGAGTTATGAGCTAACAGCTAGTTTCAAAACAGCCCAGATTAAAGTGGATTGGCTGTTGTCTTATTACAGCTCCAATCACCAAAGGTTCATGGTTTCATTTCATACAAACATTTCATAAACCTTTACGTCGCCATCAATTTTGCAATCCGCAGTTATTAACATGAAACTTTGTGGTTCTTTAACAACACGAACAGTGGCACTTCTGATAGAAATTTTGTAATATTTCTTCTAAAATAAAGGCCATCACATTTACATCAGTGCAAAAATGTCCTAACGGACTCACTTTCAAAGCAAAAACAACTTAAAACAGCTTCAATCTTAACAACAGCCATCGATGCAAATGATATTTTTGAAACTTTACTTCAATGTCAGTTTTACATGATACGGCTATTTTGAAATATAAAAGTCCTGCTTTAAGTGCCACCACGTAGCAGCAAAAGTCTCAGAGCTTGCTGCTGCTAGTTGTGCTTGTAAAAACAGAATTCCATGTAAATAACCAAGTATCACAAAACTAAAGACAGTTTAAAGAGAAAGTACAGTACGAAAAAATACTTTCATTACCAGCTATAACATTTATAAGATTATAGTTGTTCTTGATCTTAGCTCACCAATCTGTCCATCAATTCATTTTTTTATTTACTTTTCTGTGGTGGGTCATGAAGGCAACTGGTTTATGAGGGAAACTCAGTTATCCATCTCCAAGCAACACTCTCCAGCCTCTCCTTGGGGATCTCAATGGGACGTTAACTCTATACCCAGGTAGTAAGTGACCGAAAAGAGCAACTTCAAGACCAGAGAAAGTTTTAACAATTACAGGAAGTGAATAATAAACAGTAGGATTTAATTCAGCAGGGAGGGACTGGAACCCTGGAGAGCAAGGAACAGAATTTATATGAGGCTTTAGACCCTTAGAAATGATTTGATATTCAGTTTGTCTCTTACTGTTGGAAGTCAAGATTGTCACAGAGGCGAAGGTCCAAAAGGTTCAAGTAGCAAGGGGCAAGGTATTTCCAGAGAGGTACATATACAGGAGGGCAAGAGGTGGAAGGCAAGGAATGGATGTAGAGAACACGAGGAGGCTTTAGAAGAAACCAGGGAGGGCTAAGGCACAGGAGGAATGCAGGAGTCAGTGTGATAGGCAGATAATGCGCAAGTGTCAGATTGAAGTCATCTGCTGTCATATATACTCTTACAGCTCATTAGTAGAATGGTCCTGAAGTGTGTGCTTGTTGGTGTAATCTGGTGTGGAAAAGCAGAAGAAAAACTGGAATTCCTACACTCAAGGTGTTCCCAGGCCAGAGAGAATATACTGCATGATTCTTTGTGCAAGTTCTGGGTCTGCCATGAGAATGTTCGGATTGACCTTGGAGGAAGTTAATAAGCACGGTCCAGCGGAAAGCCCACAAATCTGGCCATTTTGGATATCAAAAGTACCAGCAGAACTCAAAGTTGATGAGAAATAACAGTCTGCCTGCATAAAAAACAACTGTGACTTATCTGAATCTGATTTCCCCGTTCGGCCTTGAATCAGACCAACTTACCAAATTTCTCCTGAGATGTGTGTAAACTAAGAAGGCTCTGCTGTATCCACCCCCCCCCCCCCCCCACGAGAACATCTGTGAATGCTTATCAGAGCAGTACCAGCTGACACCAGCATCTTATTAGGACTATGGTGCTATCTGGAAGTGCTTCATTGACAAATCTCACTGTCTTGTTATCAAATGCATAAGTAATGTGTTTATAAATGTGCTTGCTGGTAGAGATTTTTGACGTCTTAAATCGTGTCCTGATAAGGATAAGGTGTGAAGAAATCTTTTTTTGTAATATCACTATCCTTTCCTCATGGTCTTTCCCCTTTTCTATCTAAAGAATAAGGGGCCGCGCTCCTAAGAGCTGCAGCCGCGTGAACTCCGCCCATCTTTTGGACGAGTGTACGGAATATAATCTCATCGTACTTCGGAGCAATGATAATAAAACTTATTCTGATTCTGAGGTCTTCTCCTAGTGGCACAAATTTGGAGAATTTTGGGAATGAGACATTTTTAAGGCACACCCAAACCACTGGTAGACTCCTTTCAATGTGTAGGAGCAGCCAAACAAGTATGCCGTATGTTTGTTTAAGTCTGGCTGTTTATTCAGTCAGATTTAAACTTTATTTCTCTGAACCGAGAATGTTCACAAATCTATCTAAATATTTTCTAATATCACTTCAAAATCACTAGACTATTCTCTGAAGACAAATGCTGTTTGAAACAAGGACTGTAATTTTGATACAATCATCACTAATTCAATCCATCCATCCATCCATCCATCCATCCATCCATCCATCCATCCATCCATCCATCCATCCATC
>NC_056514.1:19952714-19956945 GCF_014905685.2 Nematolebias whitei | reverse complement strand
ATCCATCCATCCATCCATCCATCCATCCATCCATCCATCCATCCATCATCTTTTCCCGCTATTCACTCTCTCACTCTCACCTAGGGACAATTTAGAGTTACCAATCAGTCTAACATGCATGTTTTAGGTCTGTGGGAGGAATGGATTACTCAGGGAAAACTCATGCATGCACGGAGAGAACATGCAAACTCCACCCAGAAAGGCACCCGGCCGAGATTTGAACTGGTGCGATCTGCTTGCTGGAAGGTGGTAGCCCTCCCAACCGCACCACTGTGCTGCCCACTGATTCAATCTTTCTGATATATTTTCAACAACCAAGTTTTATATAACTTTATTGGAAAAGGAGTTAAAACAGATTATAATTCTGTTTAACTTAATGAAGTTGGAGGCATCAGTCAATCAATATAACTTTATTGTCCATAACATTTGATGAAATGGAGATTTATGTTTGACATCTGGCTCCTAAAAAACAAAGTACATGTTAAAAATGTCATAAACATATAAAAAATGTTTGCTATCCCAATAAAAACCAACATTCTAAAATACATGATTCATTAAAAATATAAAAACATCCCAGCAGACAATTGTTTGTCACATGAGGCTGCATTTAAATAGGACCCTGTAAGTATACACTCACAGCAGAGGGGAAAAATGACTTTTTGTACCCATTTTTCCTTACCAGAGGAACCACCAGTCTTCTGCCAGATGGTACCAACCTGAATAATGGTTGCAGTGGATGGGTTGGGTCATTGTAAACCTGTATCAGGCATCAGGAAAAAAACAAACTGAGATGCTATGTCTTGATACTTTCTGCTATAAAGAAATTGAAGTTTTGAGCTTCAACAGATTTGGTTGGAACCCAGTAGAAGTGAGCTTATATTTATACTCAGAATATTCTCCAAAGGACGAACAGATCACACAGATACATTACTGCCCCATTTTTTGTTCATACCTGCCTTCACCACATCTCCCAGCAGGAGACATGGAGAAGAAAAAAGAAGCTTGCCGTGAATTTCTACCTCTAAAAACTTTTTTGGACCAGTATTTGAATTATTTAAAAGCGGAGACTGTTCTTACATTCAGACTTTTTCCTCTCTGTGCTCATGCTGAAGTATTAGCAACAACGGAGGAAGGGGGAGTTTTTTTCATCTTCAGCCATGCCACAAGCTGAGTATCTACACCGACGAGCATAGCATCCGAATTACAGACAGAGATATTAAAATGATTAATCTGGCCCCACCAAGCTGAGCTCCGATTCAACTAAACTACTTTCACGTTGCTTCCCTTTCTTGCTTGTATTAAAAAAATGCCCTTTTCATGCAGATGCTCCATAATGGGCTTCCTACACACAGGCATGATGGTGGGAACCCAGATGGTGTTTGTGAGTGAAAATGACAATAATTTTGTTTGGAAAAGGGTGGAAAAATCGATGGAGGAGGATAGACGGCAGAGTTAAAGGAAAACACGGTAAAGCCTGACTGAGTTCAAGACCTCAGACTGTTCATTTACACCATTTGAAAACCTACTTTTTTACCAAGTGAGCCGTGCACAGAACAGCAACCCATCTACATGATGTATGAGTTAGCCATGTTGTGGTTTAGTAGTATTATTAAGGTCTTCAATTTTCTTCTCACTCCATTATTAGTGATTTTGTACTTGTATTACTGATAGATTCATGTAGGGATTTTTTTAATGTAATTTTTGTGCTATAGTTTTTTTTGGCATTCTTTCTTTTGTCTGTTTCCATGTTTTCTTTTTTTTCCTGGACATTGCATTCCAAACATCCTTCCACCAATATGGCATCTATCCTGCCTCTGGTGCACCTCTAACTTTATCTCCCAGTTGTTCAACCTACTCTGAATACTTTTTACTGCAACTATCACAACTTTTCATGTGTGTCATCCACATTAGGATTTGATGTTGGAGCTGAATCTCTGTCTTTCCTAATCAGACTCTGAACTTTAGGAAAGGTTCCAGTTGATTTTGACATATCAACAAATAAATGCACCATTGGTACTGGTTTCGCAGCACGGTGGCGCAACTGGTAGACCTGCTGCATCTCAGCGAGCAGGTCCTTGGTTCAAATCCTGGTCCAGGGGCCTTTCTGTGTGGAGTTTGCATGTTCTCTCCGTGCATGCGTGGGTTTTCTCCGGGTTCTCCGGTTTCCTCCCACAGACCAAAAACATGCATGTTAGGCTGATTGGTAACTCTGAATTGTCCCTAGGTGTGAGTGAGAGAGTGAATGGTTGTTTGTCTTGTTTGTCTCTATCTGTCCCTGTGATGGACTTGCAACCTGTCCAGGGTGTACCCCGCCCCTCGCACAGTGATTGCTGGACATGGGCACCGGCGACCCCCATGACCCAAAATGGAAGAAGCGGGTAAAGATAATGGATGGATGGATGGTACTGGTTTCTACCCTTCCCACACACCAGGTTTGAATTACTCAGCTGCACATCTGCAGCTTATTGTTCAGCTCTTTCAGTAATAAAATCCAAGATTTTCAGTTGTCTCTTTATCAAAATCTCCCTATAACTGCTCGGTCTTGATTTTCTCTCAATTCAGCTATTTGCATTTTTTTAAATTTTTTTAATCTTCTTTATATCTTGCTTTTACAGCACCTCTGGTTTTGTCTGTTCCATCAGTAAATTCTAAGTACAACCTTTTTTAATTTTTTGACTTCTGCACTTGATTTGGTTCACTCCCAGCCACATGTAAATGTAATTTTTAAAATGCTAATGCTTGTCTTCAATCAGAAAACACAATCATTCTTTTTTTTTCTTTTGTTCTTTACACATAATTTCTATGTAATTACACAATTAAACAACATCAAACATTGAGGTACAATGAAAATTAAGGTAATAAATCAGCACCACAATCAGCAATATTGGTTAAACTGCGAAGAGGCTTTTAGAAATCATTAATTAATTCATTCATTCATTCATTCATTCATTCATTCATTCATTCATTCAGTGAAGCTAGTTTAATTGTAAATCAATTACGTACATTTTTTGCTACACTTTAGTTAGATATGACGAGTATCAGAAGGTTGTGGCTATGGGTTAATTTAAAATGAGTTATGACTGGACAGAAAACAATAAGTAAATGGATCTTTGGGCTTCTCTGCTTTCATAAATGTACTGAACCCTGATCTGTGATGCTAGTTTAAATAAAAAAAAAGTTACCAATTTTAAAAAACAGTAAATGTTACCAATTAAAAAAACAGTTAAATGTAAGATTGTTTTCAAACTATTTGAAGTCGGGCCAATCACAAAACCTGGCTCCCCCTTGGTCATTAATCAATCATGATGAAGTTCTCTTTTTACTAAAGTTTTTATTCATATCTGAGGCCATCTGCTAGACAGCTAAAAGTTGGCTGAATATGGGTCATGCAACAGGGCAGCAGTCCAAAACACAGCAGTAAATCTATGACAGAATGCCTGAAAAAGAAAAGAACCAAGGTGTTGCAGTGGCCCAGCCAAAGTCCTGACCTCAACCCAATTCATTATAAACAAAACATTCAGGAATCCATGCATAAACTTACTGTATGACAGCAACTTTCAAAGAAGTTAAACAAGGTTGTGGAGAGGAGGGACCAAAAAGTTCTTCCCAAGAATATTACTGACTGACAAGGTCATACAGAAGATGATTACTTCAAGTTATTGCTGCTAAAGTGAATCAAAAAACAGCATAAATGTTTTTAGAGCACTGGAGAAGACAAAAAAAAAACCTTCTTCCACTCAATGAAAACAGAAAAACAGCATAAAAGTTCCCCAGCTGACAAATCACTAGTTTTTATTAGAACCAACAAAGTTAAGTCAGGTCCTCTGAACAGTTTCTTTATGTTGAAATGTTTCATCTTTCATCCAAAAGACTCCATCAGTCCGGGGAGCCACAAGAAACTCAGTCTTATAAATAACACCTTCACATAGTGGGTCAACCAGTTTGATGGTGCTCAGATGGTTTCTAGAATCCGCCCTCTCCCACGCAACTTTGAAAAACATTGCAATGGTTGGCAGACAACTTGGTGCAGTGATGACACTTTATGATCGTGTTATCAGTGTGTTGTTATCAGATGACTTTGGGGAAATGAGAAGTTACTTCTCAGCATGATAGTTACATGATGCATATACATCTGAAACTATTAAGATCTTCAAAAATCCTTGGAACGAATCACTAAACTCTTTTTTTAACAAAAAAAACGAAGTCCAGATGACATGATTCAACCTTTTTT
>NC_056514.1:19914336-19942714 GCF_014905685.2 Nematolebias whitei | reverse complement strand
CAAAGTAAGACTCCAAAATATAAGAAATATATACAAATAGAGCACACTTCAAAACACCCGGCCACTGTCTGTTCACCTGCAAAGAACATGACAAAACACAGCAACAAAATACATATGTATAAAGAACTTAAAATATTCATGGCTTTGCAGTAAGTTTCAATAAATATATATACCCATACCTACGCCTATATACATACATACATACATACATACACATGAATATACACTCACATACATATCTATATATCTACATATAAAGCCTACATAAACATCCCTGCTTCTATTTGTGTGTGGTTGTGAGCATGCATAAGTGTATAAGGCTTCTCTAATAGAACATTTATTAGTAATTGTGAAGCAGCAGAGACCCGACCCCCAAGACCAGAGGCAGACGAAAAAGTGGGGACCAGAGCCCAAGACCCCAGGAGGGACCCCGACCGCGGAGCCCCCAGAGCCACCCACACAGGGCGAACCACCCACCCACCCCCCAGAAGGGACCACAGGGGAGAACCGGAAGATCCCCACCAGCAACCACATACAGTGACCCCCCGGGGCCAACAGCGACAAACTCATAGGCCTCCGTCGGCACCCGCCACACCGATGTAGGTCCAGGTCCAGGCACCGAGGCCCGGGCACCGAGGACCCACACCACCCAGGCCAAGGCCTGACAGGGCCAGAGGACCCGAGCCCCACCAGGCAGACACCAGGCCGAGCCGACACACGCCCAAGCGCCCAGCCCCCGATACCAAGGGCCCCAAGCGCGCCGGCAGGCAAGGGCACACCCCACCAGGGGGCCGCGCGATAGGGGCGCGATGCCAAGCACCCCCAGTTGTATCAAAGAGGGGGCAGTCCGAGTCTCGGCCTAACAAATACCCATTCATACACATACACAATCACACTATCCCAACCTCAATCTCACATTCATTCACTCAAAGACATACAATAACGATACATTTCATTCTTATTCCCGATACGCACTCTATACCCCCCAGGTCCAAGACATGTACCCGCCCTCTACAGGGGGCAGCCCATGCCCAAACCCAGGAGGTAAACCCATTCATTCTTGAGTGGAGAAGAGCCAATACCCCAGACCCGGCCCAGGCCATGCCATGCCCCGCCGACAGGATACCTCCCCACCATGAAGAGGACACGCCACCGACCACCCCCACACACCGCCAACAACCAAGCACGCACCCCCAGCCGACCGCCCGCCAGGCCCCGGCAGCCACCCTGGCCAGCGGGCCAACCATGGCACCCAAGAGCCAAGCTCAGGGGGTCCAAACAACCCCAGGGAGAGCACAGCGCCAGCACCGCCCATGGCAACCCCCAGACCCTGAACCCCCACATAGTCCTGGTCAACACCCGACGGCCTGCCCTTCTCCCGGACCCCACCCCCGGAATGGCAGTCAGGGAACTAGGTGGGTAGGAAGAGGAGAAAAAAAATAAAATAAAATAAATAAATAACTAAAAATAAGACCCCGACACATACACCCCCACCCCTAGATGTGCTGTTGATGTGTGTTGTTGTATAGTGCCATTAAAAAGGAAAGAAGAAGGAGCAAAGGCTGGCATGGTGCCAGTTTCCCCTCCACCCCAACTCTATCCAAACCCTAGTGTCTAAATGCAACCGTTGTGAGCACAGGCACAGGGGGTGAGAGTAAGGTCATCCCACCACCCATAGCCATGTGCCCACCTCAAATTCCTATATATGAATGTCATGAGGATGTTATGAATGAATGTCTAAGGTGTACAATAAAATTGAGTCCCAGGTGGCTATGGTCAACAAAGATGTAAAATTGTTGCAGCACACCCGAGCCCAAACAACCCTAAATGTATGGAATTGAAATGAAGAGGGTGGAGGTGCATGGTGAGGGATGGGGAGAAATAACTGTGAGAGCAAATGCTCCCACAGGGGGTCAGCTCCCCCACTGACCCAACAGCCCCCCCCCAGCCCCCCAAGGTCCACCCAGGGATTGAGGCCAAGACACCTCTCCATCTGGACCGACCGTCAGGCCCGCTGAGCTCCAGACCAGAGAGGGACAGAGCCCCGAGGGCCGCCAGAAGCTGCACCAGCAGCCTACACACCCGAGGGCCACCAGGACCCCCACAGATCGCAGTCAGCCCGCTACCAGATGGAGCCAAACCCCACCAGGACGACCCGGCCAAGAGCGCCCGCCCAACCGCCGACAGTGCCAGGAAGCACCGGGATCGAGCCCCCACCACAGGAAAGGGGCCAGCCAGCCGGCCATGCACAGTCCCGGGCCGCCCCCAAGGACATCCACCCCATCCCCACTCCAGAAGAAATACTACACCCACCCCTCATTCGGACATCTCTCAAAACACATATCACACTAGACACCTAGGCTGGGTCAAACTACCCCCTCCTAGGGGCTACTGGTCACGCCCCCAAACACCCAACCCCCCAGCCCATGACCCACAACCCACCAGCGAGCCGAAGGCCCCCGCCCAGAACCGGGCACCAGAACGCAAGCCGGCCCAGAGCCCGGCAACCCGCCCGCCAGAGCCCAAGATCCCCGAACCCCACAGGCCCAAGCCCGGGGGCGACAAGCCCCCAGAACCCCAAGCCCCCGCGCCCACCCCGAACCCACATCAGCACAGCCAGGCTACCAGATCGGTGACCCACGATCGCCGCCATAGACCACCTGAGGGCCTGCATGCAGCCACCAGCAGACATCCCCCAGAACCACCCAGGCCCTCCCCAGAGGGAAAGCAGTGCCCCCCTGCCCAGGTACCCCCAAGAGCCCAGCCCCCGGCAACCCCCCCGGGGCCCCAAACCCATACACCCACCTCCACATCAACCCCAAGGCCCCACAAGGTCAGATCCCAGACTACCCACCCTCACTATGTAACGGAGCCGATCAAAGGAGCCCACAGAGATTGATCCAATGTGTCGGCAGATGCTGTTTCAAGACTAATATGATCTAACAGCAGATTTTTATACTGATTAATACTAAGATTATTTTTATTTTTCCAATTCAGGAGTATGGTTTTCTTTGCGATGCATAAGGCAGTGAAAATCATGCGACATGTATTTTTTTCCAGGGTAACATCTTCCAAGATAGCCAATAAGCAAACAGACGGAGAGAGTGGAATATTACATTTCAGACATTTAGACAAGTCTTCACAAACCTGGACCCAGAACCTCTGAACGGGTGGGCAGAACCAGAGTGCATGGATATAATCATCAGGAATATTGCCTGTGCACTGTGAGCAGTTGTTAGATGATGTAAATCCCATCCGAAACATTCGCTGACCTGTATAATGTACTCTATAAAGATACCCGCTTCTTCCATTTTGGGTCACGGGAACCGCCAGTGCCCATGTCCAGCAATCACTGTGCGAAGAGCGGGGCACACCCTGGACAGGTCGCACGTCCATCACAGGGACAAATAGAGACAAACAACCACTCACTCTCTCACTCACACCTAGGGACAATTTAGAGTTACCAATCAGTCTAACATGTACGTTTTTGGTCTGTGGGAGGAAACTGGAGTACCCAGAGAAAACCCATGCATGCACGGAGAGGACATGCAAACTCCACCCAGAAAGGCACCCGGACCGGGATTTGAACCAGGGACCTGCTCGCTGAGAGGCAGCAGCTCCACCAGTTGCGCCACCGTGCTGCCGTTTCCAATATTCCTTTCTGACAAATAAATAACTTTAAGAATATCTGAAAACATATGCTCACCTCCTGTTGTCTTTCTGCAGATCTCTTTTCCCAGAGGCTTTGTATTCACACTGTAAATAAGTCACTAACCTTTTTACCAGGTCTCTTAAAAAAAATAAAAACATAAAAAAACATTTATTTATACAGGTTAGTCTCACTGAGATGCGAGGACTCTTACAAGAGAGACTTGTGAATCCTTTCTGTTTTTGGTACTCAAACCTGGTTTGAAACACACATCATTCAGAAATGATAGTTGTAACATTTTGCTTCTGAAGATAGGACTATGACTGTATTCTGCAGAACATAAAGAAGACCAGAAACTTTTTGCCATTTTCAATTCAATTCAGTTTATTTATACAGTATAGCACCAGTTCACAACAAAAAAGATGTAATTACACTTAAAAAACGAACATACAAGTTCATTCATTCCAACCAAATACCGATTTAAACCCAACCAGTGCATTCACATACAGAACATTTTGCAAAGCCAATTAGTGAAAAATATATTCTTTGGAAGTCAGCAAATTGCATCAATCGTTAACTTTGGCACAACTCCATCCCAAGCACAAACATGCTGATAAATGTGGAAAGAACACTGCACAAAGTTTCTAAGTTGTGTTCCTGGACGAATTTGAACTTCTGCAAATTGTTTGTTTAGTATAATCATAGAGTTTTTACATGTACAAACAAGCATAAAGCTCACATCATATGCATGCAATGTTTCAATTTCTCTTTGCCTCTGAGAAAAATGAAATAATAATTCTGTTTGTAATAAAGCCAATAATGCCACTCCGCATCAGTGCCAGCACATTGCAGTCTGTTGGCAATTTGCTGCCTTGCAAACACATCAAAGTGAAGACAGAAAATGTGGCATTCATGCAAGCTGCTGTGTTTTTCTGTACACGTGGATCTACAGTGGTGCTTGAATGTTTGTGAACCCTTTATAATTTCTATATTTCTGCATAAATATGACCTAAAACATCAGATTTTCACACAAGTCCTAAAAGTAGATAAAGAGAATCCACAAATGAGACAGAAATGTTATACTTGGTCATTTATTTATTGAGGAATATGATCCAGTATTAGATTATTTGTGATGGTAAAAGTATGTGAACTTCTAGGATTAGCGGTTAATTTGAAGGTGAAATTAGAGTCAGGTGTTTTCAATCCATGGGATGATGATCAGGTGTGAGTGAACACCCTGTTTGATTCAAAGAACAGGATCTATCAAAGTCTGATCTTCTCAACATGTTTGTGGAAGTGGATCATGGCAGGAACAAAGGAGATTTCTGAGGAGCTCAGAAAAAGAGTTGTTGATGCTCATCAGGCTGGAAAATGTTACAAACCATCTATAATGACTTTGGACTCCACAGTCAGACAGATTGTGTACAAATGGAGGAAATTCAAGACCATTGTTACCTCCCAGGTGGTGGACCAGCAAAGATGACTCCAAGAGCAAGGTGTGGAGTAGTCAGCGAGGTCACAAAGGACCTCAGGGTAACTTCTAACAACTGAAGGTCTCTCTCACATTAATGTTGATGTTCATGAGTCCACCATCAGGAGAACATAGAACAACAATGGTGTGCATGGCAGGGTTGAAGGAGAAACCACTGCTCTCCGAAAAGAACATGGCAAAGGTTTAGTTGCAGTTATTGCTGCTGCTGTGTGTGTGTGTGTGTGTGTGTGTGACACCACGTAAAATATGTAATATTGGATCATTTGCCTCCATAAATAAATGACCAAGTATAATATTTTAGTCTCATTTGTTTAACTGAGTTCTCTTTATTTTCTTTTAGGACTTGTGTGAAAATCTGACGATGTTTTAGCTCAAATTGATGCAGAAATATAGAAAATTATAGAGTTCACAAACATTCAAGCACCACTGTATGCTTGGATTTAAACCTAAATGCACAACAATTAGATGAATTATTTTAAATTATTTTCAACTTATTTAAAGGGCTTATTTAAAGCTGTATTTTTTTAGGTTTAAAAATCTGAACATTTTGCACAGAAAACATTAGTACAGGAGATTATGTTGTAGATTGTTTATAAAGGAAAAAAAATAAAAATTTGCACTGGACGTTGAAATATTTACAACAGTGATCAGCCAGTTCAACATCAACAGAAAGCTTCAAAAGCAGTTTAGTCACTCATGTGCCTATTTGTACCCATGCACACAATCAAATATACGGCAAATGGCATGAAACAACTGAAGCAGCTCTGTCTGATATCTTTATTGAGGCAAATTGCAATGGGAAAAAACAACAACAAATATTAAACTGAAAAATGGGACGTGACTTTGTTTACACAGAGCTGGCATGACTGTTACACATCCTGAAGCCACTGCTTGCTGATGCAAAAATAATTTACCAAAAATTGTCCTGTGGGTGCATGTTTACATATTCATTCATTCAACCTTTATTTATACAGGTTAGTCTCATTGAGCCTCATGCTTGAGGTGAAGACGTCTGACTCACAAGTTCTAGTTCTCGAATGGGAATGGATCCAGCTGTTGTTCTTGGCTTCACATGAATGTGTTGGTGTTTATGTGCAAATATGTGAAGAACATGAATGTGTCAAATAGCCATGTTTGTCTCCCAAACAGCTGTGATCAACTCATCCTCCAGATTCTTGATCCAAGCAAGCAAAGCAGCCATAATTCCAGAGAATTCACACTGCTACCACATTTCAGTCTAATTTTGAAGCTGACAAGCAAGCTCATAAAACATCAGCATGTATGAGGGATTGGAAAATAATTTCACAGAATCACAATGTTGATTATGTTCAAGAAGAACAAACTAAGATTGAAGACAAAACTGTTATCATTTACTCTAAACGCAGACAGACCTTTTGTCATAGTCGTGTGATATTTATAGATTTGTTCTTTGGATGGAGTTGCATTGCATTTGTTGCTTCTATACTTTTCAGTTGTGTGACTGGTCCTTGGTGTATGCAGCCATTGTCAGATTCTTATGGTTATTTAATATTCTGTTTGTGGTTCAATTTTTTTTTTTAGTTTTTACTTTTTTAATTAAGTTTTAGAGGTATTACTGAGTTCATCTTGAACTCACCATGAAAGCCTGTTAACAAAATAGCTCATGTATCACTAGACATCTTTTATTGTATATCACGGAAATGACTCCTTAGATGGACATCCACAACTGATGAACTTTTGGTCTCAACCTAATTCAAGATGGCCACCACAACTATGCAACATTAGCCACTACAAAAATGTCTCTAACCTGCTCTATTTTTAAAATATAGAGTCCAAACTTGTTAGTAGCGTTAAGTCATCCTCAACACATAGCCTAAGTATATCTTGTTATATTGCACAGGATTGCATGTTATTTTCATACTTGACTAGTTAAAGCTGTCATTTCCCCAACACATTTTCTTAGTTTAAATCTCTGGAAAACTCAGCGTATGTTAAGCATGCATTCTTCCAAGGTATGCACACCATTTCTTTAAAAGCAGATTTAGATTTTCCTGATCTTTACTGTTACATTTTCATGTCGTCATCATGGTTTCAAGCAACATTCACAAACAGAATACTCAAAGTCACCTTTATCCCAGATATCAAAGCTGTCAACTGTAGCTGAAGACCTCTGACTGATGTTTGTGGTCGTCAGAGTTAAAACTTCCTCATTGAATGGAAGAAGTAGCTGACAGCAACAGCATAAACTCCTCAGTAATTGCTCTGAATTGCATCATGAGCCAGCTTTGTTGGACTCAGTTGGGTTGCTGCAGAGTTGCTGATAATTTTTAACAGTTGGAATTAAATTTGTAGATTGACTGATGATGGCTGTGTTGTTGATCCTGAAAGTGTCTACTGTAAACACAAAATTAGATATTGACATATTAAAGCTGATGCCTCGATGTGGAGACCTCATTTCATTCATTAAAAATGACAACAGTATATCTGTTTTAGCAGCTCTGCTGCCAGAGGAGTAGACTAAAATAACATTATTTGCAAATCATCTGTGCTTTATTTCTACGCTATAAATCAAGACAAGACCCTGTATTCATTCTACCAGTGTCCTGTTCTTGACGTAGAGAACATTAAGATGGAAGCATATTGCCTGCCACCATAAAATGCAAGTAATCGTGTAGCCTCTCTCTTCCACCTGCCTCCATCTTATTCACACACATATACTCTGTCTTTCTGACTTTCACTCCTCTTTTTTCAAGTGCATTCTGCCACCTCTCCAAGTTCTCTTCCACCTGGTCCCTCTTCTCACCACAGATCATGTGGATTCCTGCCTGACCTCATCTGTTGGTCCATCACCAGAGCAAACAAGAAGGGGCTCAGAGCTGATCCTTGATGCACTCCCAACTCCACCTTGAAGCTATCTGTCACTCCTACAGCACATCTCACCACTGTCCTGCTGTCCTCATACATGTCCTGACATACTTCTCTGCCACTCCAGATTTCATCATGCAACTCCAAAGTTTCTCCTTTGGCAACATGGCATATGCTTTTTCTAAATCCACAAAGACACCATGGAGTTCTTTCTGACCCTCTCTGTACTTCTCCATCAGCATTCTCAAAGCAAAGATGGCATCTGTGGTGCTCCTTCTTGGCATGAAGCCATACAGCTGCTCACAAATAGTGACCTCTGGTCTAAGTCTAGCTTCCACAACTCTCTCCCAGATCGTCACTATGTGGCTCATCAACTTAATTCCCCTGTAGTTGCTACAACTCTGTACATCACCCTTGTTCTTCCTCAGGCATTTTCTCATTCTCAAAAAAATTGAAAACTGATTCCAAAATCTCACTGCCATCTCTCCTAGACATTTCCAAACTTCTACATCTCCCCTCTTCTTCATCGTCTTCAAACCTTTCCAAACTTCATTCTCACTAATCTTTCCCACATCCTGGTATGGTGGATATTGTACAAATAAAAATATCTATGTTGAAAAGAAGGAAGTTGCTGATTTTGCTCCTAGTCTTTTCTCAAATGATTTAACTATTTTTGCTGGAGGTGTCAGAGCCAACCTGTTGGTGTCAGGTGGGTTATATCTCACCAGTGGACCTGATTACCTGCCAACCACCCTCTCAGGGTATGCTGTCACATTTAATTTTCTTACCTGAGTGGCTGTGTTTATATATGTGAAAAGCAACAGAGAGGAGAGAAACAAAGAAAAGCTGGACAGAGAGGATAGTAAACTGGAAGGCATGACATTGACGAATTAGTAAGCTCGTGGGTCTGTTTTCTGCCATCTGCTTTTCGTTTGTGTGAGCTAATTCATGTGCAGTCATGCATTCATAAAGCTCATCCCAGCTGAGTGTAAAATGCCGTCAGAAAGTTAGTGATATTGTCACATGTGGCTTTGATATCAGTTGAGATATTCTTGTCACACTCGTTGTGGTTCATCATTATTCAGCTGTGTGTTCGACCTGCGATGGATCAAAAACCACCGTCCTCCTGTCACATCTATTGTATCAAAGAGTTGTGAGTGTGAATGACTGATCAGGAGCACTTCTGATAGAGAGTGACAGTGAAGGATATCCACTTTCTAAAAAATACCATAGTGGTTTTGTTAAGAAATTATTTGTAACTTCCTTTTGCATCTTGTTTTTACTTATTTATCAAGTCAAGTAAAAGTTTATTTATATAGCATATTTACCACAACTTCAGCTGACCAAAGTACTTCACAGCAATTACATCATAGATATAAATATGATAAAATAAATAAAATTGAGTTTAATAAAAATAAAAGTATGATAAAAATTTGCAGTAAAATACCAATAAAATAATAGTACAAATAAAAACCAACACGTACTATTTCAGTTGCTGTGGTTTCCCAAAAAACTCGAATCAGTCAGGTACTGATTTGAAGTTGAAGGCCAGGGAGAATAGATGCGTTTTCAGTTTGGACTTACATAAACTGATCTACTGACAGAGAGAGTTTACAGACAGAGGGAGGCTGTTCCACAGTCTGGGTGCTGCCACAGAGAAGGCTCTGTCACCTCCAGTCTTTAAGTTTGCTTTAGGGACAGCCGATAGAAGCTGGTCAGCTGACCTCAGGGCTCTGGATGCAGTCTAGGGCTGCAACAGCTCTTTTAAGTAAGATGGACCCATAGAGTTTAAACACTTAAAAACAATCAATAAAACTTTAAATTTCACCCGAAAAGAAACAGGGAGCCAGTAAAGGGAGTGTAAAATGAGAGTAATGGATCCACGCCTCCTTGTGTTCGTCAACAGATGGGCTGCAGCATTTTGGACGCTCTGCAATCGCTGCAGGGAGCTCTGGTTTTGTAATGTAGCCTTTTCCATAAAGAACCACTTAGTGACTAAGTAAAAAAAAATAATGTATTCAGACTTGATTATAAGAGTAGCTAAAACATTACAACTTGATAAATGTGTCTTAGCCACAGGCAAAGCAAAACTTTGGAAATAAAATCTCAGAAAAGGTCATGATTCAGATCAGTCCTAATACACACCGAGGGGTAATGCAGTCAGGATGGATCAAATTGTCCTTCCCTTGTGTGATAATTTGAGTCTGTTGCAGATGTTTAATAAGAGTGGGGAATGCTAAAAAATATTAAATAAACAATATATGTTAAGAAAGATGCACTACAGCTTCAACACATTTTATTTTAAAAAATCTATTGTCACCACACTCAGATCAAAATTCATTTCACTAAGAATCATTCATAATACAAACTGTGATCTCATACTCCACAACTTTTTTCATGCCACAGTGAGTTATATATTTTTTTTACATATTTAAAAATATATATATATTTTCATTTATATGAAAGACTCCCTAAAACCAATGAATTTTAAAAAGTCTAGCTAGTCAGGACAATATTATAATAATATTGCGTTTATGTCAAGTTGATCATTGAAAAAAGTCAGAGTTTTATCTTTATTTGGTGTGTGGATTCACTTAAACTTCAATAAGGCAGTTCTACTCTGGCTCTTGCTCAAGGCGAACGCTCCTGCTCTCCTTCCCCTGTTCTCCTTCCTCCTGCTGCGCTCTCTGTGTGTTTGAAGCTTCTGGTACACATCCCCCAAACAAAAAATACGATTATGGATCTGGCGAGCTGGACTTTCAACGCAATCGACAAAATATTTTCAACAAAACAACAGGGTCCTAGAGAACCCTCTTGTCCGGCTGAGACTCACGCTGCAGGGTTCGTCAGAGATCAGCTGATGTGTCTCTCAGCTCAGTCTCAGGAGGACGCTGAATACGTTTATATATTTGGATTTATGATAGCAGGGGTTCTGCTCTTTGGTATCGGCGAGGCTTGGCTTTGTCAACTTTTGAAGAAGACTTCGGCAGCAGTTTCGGCCATGACAAAGCTTCCGAGTCTGTGTTTGGTACGTGCTATGAGGACTCAAAATCAGCTGATTTACAAGCTAAACTGTAAAATGGAGGTGAGTTGTGAGAACCACAGTCCACCTGCAGCTCCTAGGACTCATCAGCATAGTGGGATCGACCCTGGAGAGGGCTCATAACATGGATCAGTGGAGTGGATACCCATAAATTTGGTCATTTTGACTCCCACGTTTAGCCTCGGATACGAGCCGACTATCAAATGTTTCCTGGGATTTGGGTAACTAGGGACAAAGCTTTGTCTATCGCAACCACTTGGGTCCTACCACCGACTGTGACATTTTCTTTAAATTAACTTTCAAGGAAGGAGCAAGCATACAAACAAAAATACATTTGAGGAGTGTTGAATTTTTACAAGTCAATTATTTTCTTTTTTACCCAAAAGTTTAAAGTTTTAAAGTTTCTGCTGTACCTCAGTCGTAAGTTTTATTTGTTGCTGTGTTGCTTAATGTTGTTCTTGGACTTCATTCAACCTTTATTTGTATGGGTTCTCATTGAGTCATGAGGACTCATTTTCAAGAGAGACCCATTTTAGACAAACACACAAAAAAAAAAACACAGATGAGGTACACACAACAATAAACAGTCATAAAAAGCATATAAAATGAAAAGTAAATAAAGGTAGTGATATAAAATGAAATAAAACAAGCTATATGAAATATTATGAAATGGGGTAAAATACTAAAAACAGAAACATTGATTTTTCCATTCAACTTAACAACTGTTTAAAATCCCTTAGAGGTCAGAGTTTAGAGCTTCAGATCTTTTTTACAAAGTGCTCCAGGATACAGGAACAGAGTAAGAGAAAGCCCTTTTGCCGAATTCAGCCTGCACTGAGGAGACGCTGCAGGTAATGATGTCTTGAGAGCACACGCTATAGCTGCTGCACTGATGACGTGACATGTAGGAGGAGATTCATTCAACCTTTATTTATACAGGTTAGTCTCATAGAAATATATAAAAGCAGCAGACCAAGGAATGATTTAAAGTTAAAAATTTACCAGTGGGAGAGTCTGCGTGAAGTTAATGATGACCAATTAACCAGTGAATACAGGGTGCACAGATAGGTATGGTAGTTACAGCCAGTTATGAATCTTTGCGCACCGTGATAGACAACGTCCAACATTTGTCAGGTGTTTGCAGGAGCAGGAGCATTCATGTAAATAATGTCTATAGTCAATGACCAGAAGGAAAGTAGCAGTTATAAAGTGTTTCCTAGCATTCAGCGTTAAACAAGATCTATTTCTGAAAAAGAAACCCAATTTTAATTTAAATTTCTTTATCAAGTTTTCGACGTGAGGCTTAAAAGAGAGACGCACATCGACCTAGATTCAGAGTCAGAGTCAGAGTCAGAGTTTCTTTATTGTCATTCGCACCTCATGTGGTACATGTGGTGGAGCGAAATTATGTACACAGGGTCCCAGTTACATCCAACAATAAAATGTATAAGAAAAACAGTAATAACATCTAAGATATGAACCAAGAAAAACATCAACTAAATATACACTAAGCACTCATAACATAAAACATTGAACATCAGCACAAACATGAACATGAGTCTGTGAGCAGATGTGCACGCATGAACACATCAACATTGAAACAGATCAGCAGCAACATGATATGGTTTTTCACAGTGATTATTCTAGTTAGAGATTCATGAGTCTAACAGCCTCAGGGTAGAAGCTGTTCCTCAGTCTAGTGGTTCTACACTTAATGCTCCTTAACCTCCTTCCTGAGGGGGTTAAGGATTATTCCAAAGTATTTGTAAGAATCAACAAACTCTATAGGAACACCATTCATAGATAAGATAGAAGAAATAACTGTTGGCACCAACTTCCTGTTTGAAAACATCCCTTTGGTTTTATCAGCATTTAGTACCAGTTTGAGATGGAACAAGTCTGACTGAATGATGTCGAATGCGGACTGGAAAAGCTGGAAAAGCTTAGCAACTGTTCTAGCTCGACAATAAACAACTGTGTCGTCGGCATTGCAAGGATGCATCAGGAATGATCTGACCTACATTACTTATGTAGATTGTAAAGAGGGTGGGTCCTAAGACTGAGCCTTGCGGTACACCATTGTTGACAGTTAAATAACTGGAAGAAGTACCATTATGTTGAACACATTGCCTCCAATTAGGGTAAAATACAGGGTAATGAAGTATTTGGGACTTACTAAATGATGATCAGATATTTCTGCACTTGTGCTGTATATTGCCACATTCAAATAATGAAACACTTCAAATTTTAAGCCCCATTGCTGTGCAAATGTTTGGCTTTATAAAATATTGTTATTGGTGAAAAATTTCACCCCACATTGTTGCCTATTTTTGATAGGTATCTCAACAGACAAACAACAAAACTGTGTTGTTTTTCCACCCTTTTTATGGCCAGGGACTCACAAAATTTACAACAACACTAACACATTGCTGCTGTTTTTCACTAGCTGGAAAACAGGCCAGTTATATTTTCCCATCAGTCAAAGCTTTATAGGCTTCAATACATAAAACTTTTCTCTGCAAAAACACAAACAAACAGATAATCTGCTTCTGAAGAACAAACATATACTTTTCTAGACACAACTATCACTAGGACACTCACTGCATGTGTGTGTGTGCTGATGAAATATAACCACAGATTACTCTGAATAAATCCAGTCCTTACGGCATTTGTCCGAAAACTGTGAAAACATGCATAGTAATCTTCTGCTGTTGACTAATTCTGATGGCACTCTATGTTAAATGCTGATTGCTTTTTGCAGTTATGGTAATGGGGTGAGTGACACATATGTTAACACATATCTCGTTCTATTAGGACCTTAATGTGAAACAAACAAGATGCAGTAAAAAGACATTGTCAAAATGAGAAATTTATAAGAAATGTATTCTGTTTCTGCAGAATTAAATGTGAGGACCTCCTAACATCATTCATTGCTTTATAATGTAGCTTATTTTAGTTGTTTTTATCAAATGTATTTTATTTATTTTTCATTTTATATGCTTTTATATGATTGTCTATTGTTGTCTTTACCTCATCTGTGTTTTTTGATATCTCTTGTAAATGAGTTTACCAGAAACTTCAGAATAAATTCTCCCCCTGTACTGAAACCTGTTTCAGGGTCTTACCACCAGCATTACCGCTACCAGCTGGTAAAGTGCGTGACATCAGTTTTTTAACTCTGAACCCACCCACTAGAAATGTTACTGAAAGTATAATGGAAACACAACTCACACCGTGCCGAGCCGAGTTGAACCATGCTGTACCGGTACTAAAGGTACTAATGGAAAAGAGGCTTAAGATGGGGACAACTGGACATGGAGGCCTCCGCCTCGTTTAATGATGGATGGTTTCTCTTCACAAAGATGGTTTCCTTCACTTCTCTCTCAAATCAATGTTCCTCTCTAGTGAACATCTTCATACCTGAAAGAGTGACTGCTGGCCTGCAGATGAGTGTAGACCGCAGTCTAGTGTAATCCAGAAAATCAACCAAAATTTATTTGTATGTGGTCTCTTACTTGTACCTACTCTGAATCCCTGTCATTATCATCATCGTGTTGTTTATGGACAGGTTCTGAAGGCTCGGTTGTGGAAAGGAGGGTGTATGGTTTATAGGGGTGCACTGATTGCAGTTTTCTTGTTGAGCACCGATTTCTAAAAAGACTGATCTGCCAATTCAGATTTTGGCCAATACTGATTTTGTTTAATAAGCAACACTGTCAGATGTTATAAGGTCCCAATGCACCTTCAATTATCCATTATTATTTTATTGAAAAACATACCTTTGATCATTATCCTAGAAACAATACAAACTTGTGTTAACTGGCCATGAGGTAGTGTTATGAAATAGAAATGAAGTTCAGACAATTGTTGTTAAAACTACAAAAAATCAGTAAAATTGACAGTGCACCCCTAATGGTTTAGAACCTTTTGGTTCTGCTTTATGCATGTGATGTGGTTCTGTCTTGGGGCCAAGACCTTCAGTGTGCACTGCGATGGCTTGCAGCTGAGTGTGAAGCAGCTGGAATGAACGTCAGCTCCACTAAGTCAGAGGCCATGGTTTTCAACTGGAAATGAGTGAAATAGGTGGAATGGCCTCCTCTGGGTCATGGGAAGTCTTTGCCCCAGGTGGAGGAGTTTAAGTATAAATGGACTGTATTTATATAGCGCCTTTCTATCTTATTTCAAGATACTCAAAGCACTTTACACTACAATCTGTGTCCTCATTTACCCATTCATACAGCACTCTACATCTCTACAAAGCTAATTGAACAAATCATTCTAATGAAACTAATCAGTGCTTTTAGATCACATTCATACACTGATGGGACACACATCAGAGGCTATGAGGGGTTCAGTGTCTTGCCCAGGGACACTTAGGCATGTGACTGCTGGTGGATTCGAACCCCCAACTCTCGCATTGAATGACAACTGCTCTAATCATTCAGCCACAGCTGCCCGTATCTGAGCATCTTGTTCATGAATGATGGTAGGATGGAGCACAAGATGGATTGATGAATCTGGGCCTTATCCTCAGGAATAAGGGCATTGCTTCCATTGTTCATGGTGAAGAAAGAGATGAGTAAAAAGCCAAAGCTTCTGAATTACTGGTGTGTTTGTGTTCCAACCCTCAACTTTTGTACTGAGGTATGAATCCTAACCAAAAGAGCAAGATACAAGAAATTTAAATCAGCTTCCTTCAAAGAGTGGCCAGGCTCACCTTAGAGAGAAGGTGAAGAGCTTTACCATCTGCAGGGGAGCTTGGAGTTGATCCATCCATCCATCCATCCATCCATCCATCCATCCATCCATCCATTATCTTTACCCGCTTATTCTATTTTGGGTCACGGGGGTCGCTGGTGCCCATGTCCAGCAATCACTGTGCGAGGGGCGGGGTACACCCTGGACAGGTCGCAAGTCCATCACAGGGCCACATAGAGACAAACGAGACAAACAAACATTCACTCTCTCACTCACACCTAGGGACAATTTAGAGTTACCAATCAGCCTAACATGCATGTTTTTGGTCTGTGGGAGGAAACCGGAGTACCTGGAGAAAACCCACGCATGCACGGAGAGAACATGCAAACTCCACCCAGAAAGATCCCTGGACCGGGGTTTGAACCAAGGACCTGCTAGCTGAGAGGCAGCAGCTCTACCAGTTGCGCCACCGTGCTGCCCGGAGTTGATCCACCGCTCTTTTATAATGAAAGGAGTCAGTTGAGAAGGTTTGGACATCTAATTAGGATGCTTCCTGGATGCCTCTCTCAGGAGAGTTTTCAAGCACTTCCCATTCGTAAGGGGCTCTGAAAAGACCCAAAACTTGATGGAGGCATTGCTCATTGTCTCTGGCCTAGGAGGTCCAGTATGGCCTAGGCAATGCCACAGAGGAGAGGGATATCTGGGTTTTTCTCCTGGACCTGTTGACTCTGTGACCTGACTATGGATAAGTTGTAGAAGATGGAGATGGAGTTTGGTTTGATCAGCCAATCACATTGGGAGTTGTAACCAAAGTGTAATTTATTAGGACATTCACACGGGGTTTTGGATAGTCTATCATACCTGGTGGCTGATTTATGGGAGGCCTACAGTGCTGATCCTCTGTCTCAGCTACTCTAAATATGTGGACATGATATTGATGCAAATTTCTAATTAGTGCCATTTCAAAGCTGACTATTCAACAAAGAGAGTAATGTTGTTTAATAAGGATCTAATCCAATCCTTATTTGCTAGTTGTTTGGTTAACAACTGGTATTACATTTCACTCAGCACCCTATTCTGCTACTAGGGGTGCTCATTTTTAGGGAAGGAGAATGTTGGGTGGAATTGAGAAGATTATAAAAAACCATATTTGTTTAACTATAAACTGCAGAAAACCATTAAAATAGAGGGTGTCATCTAAAGAGATTGATCAATTTGAAAGCCTTTTAAAAAAGACAGATGTTTTATGTATATCCAGCTGAAGAGAAAAACACCATCTTCAGTGATTTTGTTGTGTCTGGTTTTACTACAGCATTGTAGCTTATTTCATTGAATCTGGTCATTTTCAATTTGTTCCCACGAAAACACACTTTATGCATGTTTTTTGAAACACGGCCTTAAAATGCATGTTGCAATCCATGCATCAATCTGCTTTACTTTTTGTAGCTGATAAATTCACAATATTTGTGAGTTTGTTCAGGCTGATAACTCAGACTGTAGAGCTGCTTCACACATGACGACACTCACCCTTCTCAGAACATATTAGGCTTAGCAACCAATTTAGGCAAACTATTTAAGCTGTCACACTTTCTGCTTCGTTCTGCTCAACATGTCTACTGATGCTACTTCTACTGGCCTGTCTAAACACACATTTATTTGTTGACCATGAGACCATGACTCACAATATATTTAATTCTACACGAACATAGTCTCTCCTTGGTGTTTTTCCGTAAGTAAGATACTTTCAAATGCAAATATTCCCTCCTCACTTTTATAAATAATTCAGAATTTTAAGATTAAAAATTTTGTTCACCAGTTTAACATTGCAAGAAGGAAATTTCGACTTACTTAGAAGCTTGGAGTCGTACAGTTTCTCCTTTCTCTGAAACTTTATTGTTCGGGTAAAAACTAAGCAAATGCTTCAAATGAATAAAATTTAATTTCATGTTTCAAATCACAAAATGATGACATTACTGAGATTCATACTTTTTTTTTCAGCAGAGCAACTGCAGAGACAAAGTCTCTCCAAAGTTAATATATTGGGGCAGCTGTGGCTGAGTGGTTGGAGCAGTCGTCCTCCAATGGGAGAGTTGGGGGTTTGATTCCACCAGCAGGCACATGTTAAAGTGTCCGTGAGCAAGGCACTGAACCCCTCATGATGTGTGCCCCATCAATGTATGAATGTGATCTAAAGCACTGATTATAGTCTCCACAGATTCAGATTATCTTTGTATAGATCTTTGTAGTAGAGTGCTGTATGATTGGGTAAATGAGGTCACAGGTTGTAGTGTAAAGCACTTTGAGTATCTTGATAAGATAGAAAGGCGCTATATAAGTACAGTCTATTTCCATTAGCCATACAGTAGTAGTTTTTTATATTCTACGTGTGAAAAATAATTTATTTCACAATCTTTTTATTTGCAAACATTCTCAACTACTCAGTAAAATAAAACACACAAGGCAGAAGAGCAAAAGGATTAGTTTTGATTAATTTCAGGGATGAGCAGAACCTTGGATTGGAATTCGTATGACCCCCCCAAACACAGATTAACTGCTTTACCAAAACAGATGATTATCATTAGCCTGATGCTCAATAAATGTGTGCTTGAATCTCTGCCGTAATGCAAAAGTGGACCATAATGCTTTTGCCTTGGAGCATGTGTCTGTTAGCAAAATATTTAAGAATCACTGAACAAATTTAAATTGAACTCTAAGTAATCTTTCAAGGACACAGTGTGAGGGATTTTTCTATTCCTTCTTTCCTCCTGTTTTTCTTGCCTTTACTTATCTAAACGATAAGGGCAGCGTTTCACAACGAAGATGCGGTATCCGTGCACTTTTGTCTACACTTGTTGGACGGCTGCACTGGAACGTATTTTTGCTGCACTTAACTGTGCAATGACAATCAAGTTGATTCTGATTCAGACTGAATTGTTATTTTAGCCTGATTAAGTTTTAAAGTCAATTTAATTTGACCTCCACAGAAAAGCAATCTTATAACACAAAAGTAGTAATTCAGTCAGTTTGACAGATGCTGAGCTAATATTTGATGTGATAGTAGCCAATACTAATTCTCAGCCTCTGAATACTAGCTGATCAAACAAAGCTCAAATATAAAACTTTACCATTAACCAATTGGAAACTTCTTTGTTTGTTAATAAAATATCAAATAAAGCACTGGATGGATTTAAGTAAACTTTCATAAAGTAGCAGATGTACATACTGTATAGTACTAGTAAACTTTTGGAGCCATTTAAACACGAGATGGCTGCCACAGCCAATTGATCATAGAAAACACAATAAATTACTAATCAATCAGTTTTACAGAGATTGAGCTAAAATTTGGTGTGGTGGTACCTCAGAGCCATTCAATTCAATTCAGTTTATTTATATAGCGCCAAGTCACAACCGAATCATCTTAGGGAACTGAACATCTTGAGCAAGCATGAAGGCGACAGTGGAAAGGAAAAACTCATTCATAGTACACACTTCATTCATACATTTATTATATTTACCCACTTTTTCTTTTTCGAGTCGTGGGGGTCACTGGTGCCCATATCCAGCAGTGCCTGTGCGAGAGTGAGAGAGTGAATGTTTGTTTGTCTTGTTTGTCTCTATGTGTCCCTGTGATGTACTGGAGACCTGTCCATTTGTCCCCAACCTCACACTTAGGGATCATTTAGAGTTACCAATCAGGAGGAAACCAGAGTACTGGAGAAAACCCACACATGCACAGAGAGAACATTAAAACTCCACCCAGAAAGGCTCCCGGACCGGGTTTTGATCCGGCGGCCTTCTTGCTGAGAGGCCACTGCTGTACCAACTGAGCTACTGTGCCGCCCCACACACTCACTCCAAATGCTACTAACTGTGCAAGATCGATGTTTCACTTGCAGTACCATCTTATGGTGAATCCTGTTACTGTGATAGCAAAATATCTTACCACTGGATGGACTTTGACAAAACTTTGAGCAAGTACCATACTCAATGGGTGTGCATCTAAGTTAGGGTTTTTTGGAGCCAGTCCAATTTAAGATGGCTACCACAGATAACTGACATTGGCTAACACACAACTGGCTTGAACCCAAGTCAGTTTTATAAACATTTCTCTAAAATTTGATGTGGTAGTAGCTGAGTCTTTAACAACTACACATTTTCTAAGTGTAACTGCACACAAGATAGCTGTTAGTCTTTTGACTGAGAATAAAGTCATTGTCAAAATTTGACTGCAATGGCTAAAATTAATGTATTTCTCAACATAAGGTGATCTCAGTCTGAATGTTGGTATGCAATATTCAGTTCTTCAAGAAACCACAGGTCTTTAATTAAGTTTTAGTGCTTGACCTATATCTCAATGACTGTGTCACAAACCTGCCCTTATACCACGATATGCTCTTCTAATCTAGGAACTTATTCCAAGCTGCTGAACAAATGTATTATCCAGGTGTGTGTTGCCATAGCAACAGATGTGCACATTAGAGCAAAAGCAGAAGCGGTCCTTACTATGCAGTACTGTGAAACAGCAAGTTGGGTAATTTTATCAGGCAGTGAATGTGCTTTTCTGAAAAGGGGGATTAAACATCACAACAGTGTGTTCATGCAGCGTGTACACAACACACAACCTTCTTGGAAAAATCAGCAAGAAACCAATAATAGACTCAATTAAAAACTTCAGTTGACTCAGATATGGGTTTTTTTGTATTATTTGTGGTGTTTTTTTTAAAAATAAGTTAATATTTTTTGTTTTAACAAAACCATAACTAGCATTTTTTTTTTAAACTAACTTTTCCAAGAATGTTATTAAGTTGTCAAGCAACTGCTGCAGTTTTTTTTTACAAGGCACCTCCTGATATTTAACATATCACCCACTGCTGATGGCAAAAAGGAAATACTGTGTTTACCTGGGCCTGTGTATGTGTGTGTGTGTGTGTGTGTGTGTGTCTATTGTGTAAGCAAATATCTCAGGCATTGGACACATTTTAATGAACCGCTCAGAAAGTTATCATTGGATGTACGCCAACAAGACAATCTTTGGAGTCAGTCCAGTTTTAAATGGCCACCACCGCCCGCTGAGCACAAAAATGGTTGTAACTTTGTCGATTTAATAGATTTTGAGCTAAAACTTGTTGTGGCAGTGGCTGAGACAGATCCCCATTGAATATTTGGAAGAAGACACATCGCGTGATGACGTTGATGTGATTTAATTTATGATATTTTATTGTCTTTACAACGTGTAGTTATTATTTTTTACCATTTATTCTTCCCTTGATGTTACAAATGAAGGTGAAAAATTAAAATTTATTTCACAATAAATTATAACCATTTTCATTATAAAAACAAACCTTTTAAAATTGTAGGGACCTGTAAAGTACTCATGACATTTAGTGAGACCTTATAGAGCAACATAATGAACAAGAAAATGGTGTTTCATCTGAACTCTTTGGTCTCAAATAATGTTGATTACACCCGTGTTAACATGTCACGTGACATTCTGAAATGCCATACTGTAAAAAGGTGAATAATTATATGGCCATGTATAACTGCATCTGTTCTACATCACAATCAAAGTAAAAATAAAATAAAATAAAGGCAGCACTAATGCAGTACCTTATCTCCGTGCAAAATGTACAAAATTGAGTGACTAACAAAGACTGCTTTGGAACATTTTGCTGAACATATTTTAATGGAGTTTTGAACAGAAAAAAATATTTTTTCCATTTGTTTTGATAATGTATCATGGCAGCACGTTGACTCAGTGGTTAGCATTGTTGCCTCACAGCAAGAAGGTCCTGGGTTCAATCCTCGGTTGGACCTGGGGTCTTTCTGTGTGGAGTTTGCATGTTCTTCTCGTGCTTGCGTGGGCTTTCTCCGGGTACTTTGATTTCCTTCCACAGACCAAAAACATGCATGTTAGGCTGCCTTCAGGCCCAGACCTCCTTTGCAAAAGAGATCTGTGATCTCAATGGGATTTGCCTGGTTAAATAAAGATTCATGAATAAATATGTTCTGGAAATTAACAACAAAATTTAGTACATTTGTTATTTGTATAAGATTAAACATTGGTGTATTACTACGCGAGACACCTTGTACCTATTTTTGCTCTCTGTCAACAAGCCTTTGACGCTCAGTGAGGATGCTCACATGGCAGCTAGGCCACTAAGTGGCATTCACATTTCACTGGCTGCAGAGTCGGACACTTTATCTTCCACTTCTGCCATCTGCGAGTGCTGGCACGTCGCCCAGAGCTGGACGGACCAGTGGACCGGTGACTACGTGAGTTTGTGTGTCTGTGAGCATGTGATAGAGTGAGAATGAGTGGATGATCGATCAAATGAGTAAACAAGTAATTGAACCAAGTTCATGTGAGCTTGTTCATTTATTAGATTTTTTTTTTTTAATGCTCCAGCAGCAACCAAAACAGCAATTATTTATTTCAAGACAAATAATGGCTGGCTTACAGACAGGAAATGCATCATAAACATTTACAATTAATCAATCTGAAGGTGTCTGATGAGTCATATATACTTTCAACAATAAGATAAAACTTTTTTAAAGAACATTTTGAATAGTGTGAATACAGCTACTGCCGGAAATGCCAAAGCACCTCAGCTTTCTTCAGAAGAGCCCAATAGTAGATTTGAACATGCTTTCATCCTAATGTAAAGTGACAAAATGCCAACATGTTTAAAGAATTCCTGAGCAGGAAGTCAAAGAAGCATCTGGTCGTCATACATGGTAATTTTATGTGGCTACAGTGTTTCATGTGGGAAATATAAAAAGAAGAAAAAAAAAGACCCCGTTTTTATGAGCAAACTCTAAGCTCAGATACAATGAGATTCAATGGGAGCATGGTTGTGTGCACCCTGCCTTCTGGAGAGATTTCAGAGAAAACAGTAGGTGCTACAAGAGTGAGAGTACCACCGATTAAGAGAGGGCAAAAATATTTACACTGTGAAGTAAAACCAGTATGAGAACTGTAAAGTTTTGTGGGACTAAAACAGTTTGTTTGCAAACTTTTTGAAAAGTTTAAACAACTGAAAAGATTATAATGTGTAACACCACACTTATTCAGTTCTACGTTCTGTGACAAACTCTTCAAAAACTATAAAACATTAACTCTTTATGACTGTGGGGATTCTGGGTTTTTCCATTATCTGACCCCTCTAGCAGCTCCTGAGTGGCAGGGCAGAGTCAATCATCTCCTGCTGTTGCCAGTTCTGTTGATGATGAACCTCAGTATATGAGGCTGCCTGGACATCCAAGGGTGTCAAACTCACTTACAAAAGGGGGCCAAAGTTAAAACTTTTTTCAAACTAAGGGCCAGTTTCAGAATCTACATTAACTCAAGTTAAGATACCCAACATCTTTTCTTGTTTGCAGGTTCCTCAACAAGAGTTTGATTGGTCTCATCTGACAATATCTGTTGCACTTTTGACATCATAATCCAAGATTACTGAAAAAAATAAAGTGATAAAAGTATTTTACGTTGAACATATCATCTTGGGGGCCAGATAAGATGTCAACAAAAGGCCATATTTGGCCCCCGGGCCTTGAGTTTGACACATGTGATCTAGACTCTGCTGGAACATTGACTCACAGTGGTACTTTGTCTGGCTCTAGTGAAATCTTGTCTACCATACAAGATAAATCTAAACTATGTTCTCTTTGTGCTTCTAATGGTTCCTGACTCTCTGTTCTTCGTTCCCTGGATCTTCCTGGTTGTTTGGTTCCTTGTGTCCTCCAGGATCCATCTCCTGGAACATTAATCTACAACTTTCAACAACAGAAGCATCACTAAACATCTTGCCATCCATACCTGAGGTCAGTCCTGCCACTCTCACTCCTCAGTTTTGACCTGGTGACCTTGTTACCTTGTCCTGGAATCCTCTGCAAACCATAAAACAACAAGTAGGTCCACTTCTCCTCCTTCTGCCTAACCACAGACTTCTACAGAACAATACTTACCATCTCCTACAGCCCCTCCAGTGTCCTGTGAGTCAATATAGTAAATAAATAACTATACTGCTTTGACTCTCGTATCCATTTGCTCTGTGAGTATCTTATTTGTTAAAAAATGTTATAATGACTCTTTAAACTTGGAAAGATGTTTCTACTGTGAATAATGTCTGAGCTATACAGTTCTAAAGAAGGCTTTGGGGTTTCTCTTGTTTTGCCAAAAACCTATTGTTCAGGTTGTAGAGATATATGTGTGTCCCTGACTGTCATTGGTATATCATTATTTTATTTTCTAATATATTGGGACTGAGTGAGTTCATTCTGTGAAGATGCATCCTATCCTAGAAAATCAAAGCAATTCTTCCCCCAGTCTCAGATCTGGGGGACAATTCACTCTTTCTCAGCAACTCTCCAGTCTGAACAATGTTTGAGTGACTTTTATTGTTGTAAAAACAGCCAAATGCCCAGTAAATATGATAATATCTGAGAAGCCCTTTCTGTGAACCCAACAGTGATCATTCTGAGTTTAAACAGAACACCCAAGAAAGTGCCAGTAACACTTTGCGCCAGGATCGAACTAAACTCCTCAATAGTCATAAATCAACAGGATGACAACAGAAAGAGCCTTGTCCCGGTTCAAAGGAATTCCTTTCTGTGAACAGCCATGGTTCCCCTGTTCAATTCAGTTGGAAGAATGGACAGATTCTCTCCTCATATTATTTGAAAATGAATACTGTGTTTCTGGAATGAAATCATTGTTTTAATGAATAACTACATTAACTGTTGTTTCTCTTACACCTGACAGGAAACTGTAGTCAGAGGATGTCAACTTGTTTTCTGTTCACAAGTTTAACAAAAGTGTTTTTATTGATTTAATCTCACTTAAATAAAGATGATTGAAGTGTTTTACATTTCTTTTATTTGAGGACTTTTCAGCAGAGTGAATTAAGGTAATGCTTAAATTAGTTGGAAACGTTAAGTCAAATTAAGTTTAAGAAAGTCCATCCTTCTGTTTTTGATTGGGTGGATTGGCCATGTCCCCTCGGAGTTGTAGGTTGTTGTGAAAAAGTTGTATAGAGGGACTTTTAGAGTGAGGAGTCGACAGAAGGAAGTGAAAGACCTCCAAAGAGGAAGGGAGTTGAAAAGAGATCTCCAAGGAAGAAGGAGCAGTAAGTTTTTAGAAGAACAATTCAGAAATTTCAAAGAACGCTTCAGTTTAGCCAAGTTTGATAGAACCATTTTAGTGCTCCAGAGAGACACCTGTAGCCACATCACCAGAACCAATAACAATGACCCAGAACTCCCAGAGAAGTGCACCTTTGAAGGCTGACCGTTCAAACAAGTGACCCAGATCCTGACTTGCCATCGATGTCCAAGGGCGTGAAAGAACATCCACTGTCATGTCACAGATCATCTAAGCAGAGCGAGAGAGAATCCCACATCTGGTATTTACCGGCAGCTGTTTGAAGTCTATTACTGGTAGGAGAAAGCTGATTTACTCTGGGATGTGATGCCTGGTGTCCTTAACTTTAGATTTCAACCAAATGAGTATTAACTCAGTTCAGTAATTATTTTCCCTTAAATTTAAGACCCAAATTTAACCACTGGATAAATGATGCTTGAACAAATCATCTCCCATTTGGTTAAATTTGCATAGTTAATTTGCCCTGCTGAATAGCTTCAGAATATTACATTTAATATTTGGGCCTCTATTTTCTTTTGTGTAATCACATTGAATAATTCCATTTTCCTGTTAAATTCTGCTAACAAGTATTTTAAAGGTCAAATTAATTTCCATATCCTCGGATGTCAAGTAAAGCCATCATTTTTCATTCAACCTTTATTTAGACAGGTTAATCCCATTGAGCCTCAAGGACTCATTTACAAGAGAGACCTGATTTCAACAAAGAATGATGACAACAATGGACAACAGCAACAACAACAGACAGTTATAAAAAGGCATACAGATTTTTTTTTTTACAAATAAGATGGCAAAAAAAAAAGTAGCAAAAACAGCTAGATTATAAGGCAAATGTAGAAAACTAAAAACAGGAACATGTCTGTGTTGGTCCTTGCCAAGAGTCCAACAGATTCTTAAAGCCACTTAGAGAGGTCAAGGTCGAGAGCTTTAGATCTTTGTGCAAGATATTCCAGGAAACAAGAGCAGAGTAGGAGAAGGCCCTTTTGCCAAGTTCAGTCCTCACTGAGGGAACACTGCAGGTAATAATGTCCTGAGAGCGCACGCTGTAACTGCACTCACGTAAAGACATGTAGGAGGAGATGTATGAAGGCAGCAGACCAAGAAGTGATTTAAAGATGAAAATGTACCAGTGAGAGAGTCCGCGTGAAGTTAATGATGTCCAGTTAACCAGTGAATACAGGGTGCAGTGGTGGGTACGATAATCACAGCCAGTTATGAATCTTAGTGCACCGTGATAGACAGCATCCAACATCAATTTAAATGTTAGCAATAATTTCCAATCGTTATTTGCCCATATATGGCCAAATAAACATCACAAAATTGTACAATGAAGTGTGTGTTTAATTCATGACATCTGAATTTTTCATACAAAAGAACTCAGTTTAAATAGGTTAATTTGAGGTAACTAAATATTAACATTTGCTGAGACTGACGTTCAGACTTTTTTCTCAAAGCTATGAGTGTGGTAACTCCTTTCAAAATAAAATCTTAAACCAGGTTTTAACGATAATTAACCCTTTCCACTACAACGTGGATTTTATTTTCAGTGTTTTGTGAATTTTGTTAATGCTGCACATTGTAGCTACTATTTGAGTGAATATCAAATCAAAGAATTTAAACCAGAATGGACACATAGCTTCCAAAGAGTGATAAGTATGTTTTAATTATTATACCAAAGTCTATACTCAATAATCCAGGTATAAAATCCAACAATTTTCAGTCAGGTCATCTTGACGGTTTCTTTTTTTGTGCTGAGACATTTGACTTTCCATCCAGAAGGCTTCATCAGTCTGAGGAAACACCAAACAAAACTGCTTCTACCCCAACAGCTTATTCCAAAGAGGGGAAAAAACAGTTATGTTGGTGCTAAGATGGTTTCTGGGGCACACCCTCTCCAGAGGAGATGGAAGTAGAAACATCTCAGCACAAAAAAAAAAAGAAGAAAAAAAAAAACCCATCCAGATGACCTGACTGAAAATTGATGGGCTTTAATTATTATATACTGGCATCTTAGTTATTCTTTCGAGTCATCTCTTCCATTTAAATCACCTGTCAGGTCAAATCATCCTCTCTCACTCATTCATGCCATCTAGGTTTACATTTTTCAGCATATGTTTCATTAATTACAAACATCACCTGTCACTGGAAAACCATCACCTACTGGTTACTGGCCATAAGAATTTGGCAGCTGACCTTGTTGTCAACTCACCCAGCTGCTGCCCATGACAAATTAGTGTCACTTTATTTAACCAACTGTTCACTCTTCCTCCCCATCATATCAAGGGCCAGCTTTTCCTCTCTGGATTCCCTTTAGGTGTCATTACTGATTGTAGAGCTGCCTTAAGGCTGATGTTTATAATCTGTTTCTATTGACTGTTTTTAATGAGCACGCTGACACCTGTAATACGCGTGATCATTAGTAACTCGAGAAATAACTGGGGCTGAGCAAAAGGTAAAGTCAGACTTTCCTCTTAATCATTAAATTTTTGATTTAACTAAATAAGGAGTCTAAATCATTAAAACAAGTTTTGTCTACTGGATTTTACAACTTCTAATTTGTTAATGGTTTGAGAGAAAACATAAATCCCCCCCCTGCCCCCCCCCCCCCCACACACACACACACACACACCTCCACTCCACCTCACAAGTCATATACAGGTAGAGGCATCAACTTGTAGGCATTTTTCCAAAATTGGAAGAGGAACAATGGGCATCAGCACAGTCCCATGTCTGACCTGAGTTTGACTAACTTTGCTGAACCTCAAGTTGTAAATGTAAGACTTTGCGCCCAAAACTGGATTTGAATCCAGTCATTTATCAATGCAGTCTTGTAAAGCACCATCCATCCATTATCTTTTACCAGCTTCTTCTTTTTTTGAGTTGCGGGGGTCACTGGTGCCCATGTCCAGCAATCACCGTGCAAGAGGCGGGGTACACCCTGGACAGGTCTCCAGTCCATCACAGGGACACATAGTGACAAACGAGACTCAGCCTAACATGCATGTTTTTGGTCTGTGGGATGAAACCGGAGTACCTGGAGAAAACCCACGCATGTATGAAGAGAACATGCAAACTCCACCCAGAAAGGACGCCGGACCAGGATTTGAACCAGGGCAACCTACTTGCTGAGAAGCAGCAGCTCTACCAACCGTGCAGCCCTCGTAAAGCACCAAATTATTCAATTTACAGGTTTTTTGGAGCTGGCTCTCATCATCCAGCCAAAAAAATATATATATTTTGTAAAATCACACTTACTGAATACTGTGATCTGTCAAAGCCTGTAGGGTGACTGAATGTCTTTGTTGTTGTGGTAATGTGCAGAACTTGGGGGAGTGGTAGTGCAGAAGTTAGAGAGGGTGGGCCAGTGATCGGAGGGTCACCGGTCAACTTCCTGGACCGACAACATCAAAATGTAGATGGAAAAGGTGAAGCACCTTCACTTGCCTTCACCCTCATTTGCCCCACTGGGACCATGAGCAAGGTCCTTACCCCCCC
>NC_056514.1:19875485-19894336 GCF_014905685.2 Nematolebias whitei | reverse complement strand
ACTGCAAAGTAGGAATAGTAGTACAAGTAGTAAGTAATAGTTTATTTTAGAATATATATTCATATATATGTATAAGGCCCGTTCCCACACTTGCCATATTCCAAACAATGTTTCTAAACGCTCTAAAAGAGGACAGTATGTCATGATCTCAGCTCTCAGCTACAGCTGCTCTCTGCCACCTGCCAGCGCTCTCGGCCGTGCCCACTGCTGCAGATATGACACGTTGCAGTAGGAAGCTTACACTGCAGCTGTGGGCTGCACACACATGCTAAATAATTTTTTAAAAAATTATATAAAAAAAAAAAAGCCATGCCGATCGTGCGGCTCATCAGTCAATCAGCCAATTGTGTGTCATGTACAATCTTACTTTAAAAAAATCGCAATAAAGTGAGTCCGTGAAAGTCTAACCGCTAAGTAGCGAGCGACTACTGTAATTCAAACTTGAGGATAATAAAAATTATCTCTTGCTGTCCCTTTACTGACATGAAGACTTATCATTACATAGAATAAGGATCATGCAACATTTTAATATCGTCCACAATGATAGAGGAGCAGAAAAGTTTATAAAGTCTATATTAACAAAGTTGCTGAGAGGCAGCAGCTCTACCAACTGCGCCACCATGCTGCCCACTTTACATTATAATTTTTTAAATGTTATTCTTCAAACATTTTAAAATGTCTTGCCAGATGTGATCCCAGGATGCTCCAGACGTTCTACAGCTCACTGTTGCTGGTGCTATTTACACATACTGTAGAATAATATATCATCATGTATCCTGTTTCATGCTCAATAATCCATGTAGAAAAATTCAACAAAGCTAAGTTAGGTCCTCTAGATGTTTTTTTTTTAGTTGAAATGTGAAAAACTGAAGATAAAAACGATTTAAATAAAAAAAAAAGTGAAAAAATCTAAAAAAAAAAAAAAAAAACATATAAAAAAAGAAACCATCCAGAGGACCTGATTTAACTTTGTTTACTGTGTAAGGTTCATAAAATAGTGTTTGTGTGAACTTCTTCAAACATCTTGAGACTGGAATTGTTTTAAGCTGGCAGCAATTCCATTTTGTCTTAGCAGCGCTCGGACTAGCTGTTAGCTCATTAGTCCTGTTAGATGTAATGTTTCTTAACCTTGAGGCTGTTCGAGACGCAGTCTGCAACAGGTAATAAATATATTGTGCATTTATAATGTTCACACTGCTAACTACTTCTAAATGGTCAACATATTCTTTTAATGGGATGCATAATGAGGCGCTTGTCGTGTCTAGAGAAGCACAGAACGAAAATAGGAAAAGGAAATTAACAAGCGCATGCCATGCTGGTAATTGATATTCCAGCCGAGGAGTCAGATTATTCAAATGTCGGTAAACTCTGTTATCTCGCCTGAGAGTCAGCAGAGATTAGAGGGTAAATGTATAAGGGCTAGATGGTGTCACACAGCCTCAAGACACAAGAACTCAAGTTTGCACAAGAGAGTTGCTCAACAGCCACAGAATATTCACAATAAATAAAAGCAACAAAAAGACAACCAGATACTCCATCCACTGCCAACAAAGTTCTTTTTCACACTGACGTCTGAATCCTCATTTATTTTCATTACTGCAGAGAGGTCAGTGACTAAAGACCAGTAATGTAAAAGTCTTTCCACTGTCTGCTCACGCTAAACTTGAAAATGTATCACCTTTCAATGCAGCGAACATGTGGTTGAATATTTGCTGTCATACAGGATAATTTACTTCTCAGCTATAATTCCAAATATTATCCACCTCTTTGAATTTACGCTTTTATCTACAGTTTTTTTGTTGTTGTCTATAATCCCAGAAACATGTCAGTTTATGTTAATTATTTCAGTTTCTATTGAAATTTTAAAGAAATTTATCCTTTTCTTTTTTCCCCTAAGAGACAAACAAACAAACTGGAAGGAACTCATCCTAATCTCAAACGCTCACACGTACACACAGAAACTGTAGGAGACTGAGCTTCTCTGCAGGTCTTGAAGCTGATCCAACCCAGCTCGGAGGTATCCAAGACATTTTTCACTGAGACCAAATCACAAAACAATTAACACACAAATAATTGCATGCTGTGTATTCCTTCAGTTACCAAAGCACGTGCACACAGACACAGTATAAATACCCTGTGCCTTCTACTGCCAGAGTACATTTAAAAAAAATTTTTCATTAGTTTCTTCCTCATTGTTTCCTTTTGTTCAGCAGTTTGACTAAATAAAAGCAATAAAGATAGTCAAACAACGCGAGTGACAAATAAAATCAATGATTACTTTAGTTTGCTTGTGCTTCTCCACAAATATTATTGACTTTTAAAAAAAATTCAAAGAAGATAATTTTTTCACCTTCTCTAAAGTTTCTCAATATCAGAATTGATAAAACTTATTACCATATTTTTCACCCTATAAGTCAGGTTTTTTTTTCATCATTTACTTGCTCTTCTACCTATATGCCAAAGTGACATATTTATAGATTTCCCCCCCATATTTATAAACCAAATTTTGGCTGAGATATGACATGAATATTGAACACTGCCATTTTCAGCCACTAGATGGCACTCGAGTAGTATGACATGCCATTATGTCATGTAATAGGTAAAAGTGGCTGTTAATGACACAATCGGCTTGCCATAATCTGACTTCGTCATCTTGCTGGAGCAACCGTCAAATCAGCTTCATTTAGCTACACCGCCCGGGTGAAATGCAGCTAATTTGATCAATAAAGTGCATTGATTAAGTAACGGTTCAACTGAGACACACCTTTGCTATAAAGTCAAGCAAACAAATAATTGTTTTAGGTGCTTAGCTTATTAAATTTCGAAGACATGCACAGCGAGTCACCCGCTCCTTGTTCATGTTTCCACGTATCGGTTTTTGAAAATGCAGCTGATTTGACTGTCAAAGTGCATTTATTAAGGAAAAGTTAGACTGAGACACACCTTTGCTATAATTTTGAGCAAACAAATAATTGTTTTTAAGTGTCTTGTTAAATTCTTGTTGAAGCCCTCCCATGGGCAGCCAGTTGATTTTTGGTACAACGTCGGCTCAAATTTCCAGTTTGTCAATGGTGACGTGTAACAAACGCAACGCATCAGTCGTGATGCATAATAGATGTAACGTTTAAGGCGATGCTACGTATTTATGGATTTTTACACTTTATTAGACATATTTGGACTGATGCGACTTAAAGGTCGGTGTGATATTCACGGTGGAAAATACGGCACCTGTTCTCTCATTTAAAATAACATATTTTTGAGTAAAGAACAAAAAAGGTTGGAATGAGTCAGAAATATGTGGAAACCTTCCTCCATCCACTTTTACTGTTGCAGTAATCAAAAAGCCTTGAATATTATTTCCAATAGTTGTCCATTTTTTTTTTTTTTTTACAGAAACCGTATAAATCTGAACATGATTTTAAATTCCAGCTGTAACTTTTCTTTAGTCACAGATTCACTCTGTTAAATTTAGACTACTTTTAGAAAGAACAAAGGTTTTCAGTACTCTGAATTTTTTTTAAACAGATATTTTCTGCAGTATTTTCCACCTCTCACCCACACCAAACAACAACAACAACAAAAAAAAAAAAAACACAGAAAACTTTAAAAACTCAGTTTTGGAGTGTCTGTGTGGATGTGAAATACTGAGCTTTACAGAAACTTTGTTGATGCAGCCTAATTCATGCATGCTTATCATTACTTTGTGATGGACAAACAAAAAACACTTTTTTTTTCCAGAGAGCTGAGTGAACTTTTGATTGACTAGCTGCACCAACCAAGTGGACTGATACATTTAGCAGCACCATCAACATATAGACAGTTTATATGTGTTCACATGCATACATTTGTATAACACAGTCTTTTTATGGTTATGAAAATTAAACTAAGTGTCATACAAAAGAGTAAGGTTTTAATGCTAATGATGCATTATTTCACATTGGTATATTGTTTTTGAGAAAGTGTTGATTTTTTTCATCCATCCATTCATTATCTTGTTCTGGAGCAGCATAAGGAAGGAAGCCTCCATCTCTCTCCATAGCCATCTCAGACCAGCTGAAAGACATCGTCTCTTCATTATGTCCTGGGTCTTCTACAAGTAGAAGATGCCCTGAACACCTCCACAAGAAGACATCCAGGAAGTATCCTGGCCTGAACCACCTTGTCTGGCTCCCCTCGACATGGAGGGGCAGTGGCTTGACTTCAAGTATCTCCCAGATAACTGAACTACTCACCCTATCTCTTTGGGAGAGTTCACCTACCCTGCAAAGAAAACTCAATTTGAACATTAGAGATCGCAGATTTGATGTTTTGGTCACTGACCAGAGTTTGTGATTGTGGGAAAGTGTACAAACATAGTGTTGTTTTAAACCTGTGAATGGATGTAATCAGGCCCTTGTTTGGCTAGCCATCAACCTTGATGACAACTTTGCCTCTGTCCTCTATGATTGGTGTCACAGCTGCACAGTAACTATTAATTTGACAGAATATCACCTCAAACTTGACTGGACCCCTTGTTGTTAGGTCTACGAGCTTGAGACATGAAGTTCAGCTAATGGCAGTGGTGGGATGTAACTAAGTACAAGTACATTGTTACTGTACTTAAGCACATTTTTCATGTATCTGTACTTTACTTAAGTAGTGTTAAATGTGGGTACTTTCTACTTTTACTCCACTACATTTTACATTACATGTCTGTACTTTCTACTACACTACACTTCTATAATATGTTGCGTTACAGGTTACATTCACGTTGCGTTTTTTTAATTTGTTCGTTAGTTTGAAAGTAACCAATGGCGAGAGGGGAGTTGGTCCATTGAATCACTGCAAAGTGGGCAGGTAACATTAGACCCACCTTCAAGAAGAGCTGGGCCAATGAAGTATATTCTAGTATATACATCACTGAGCTGGGAGCACCCACAGCACTTCGAATACACCCAAAATGGATTCCACCACTGAGAGTCAGACAGAAGATACGCAACATCCATGTTCTTATTGAAAGACTATTGAAAGATTATTGAAAGATTATTGAAAGACTATTGAAAGATTATTGAAAAACTATTGAAAGACTATTGAAAGACTATTGAAAGATTATTGAAAGACTTTTCAGTACAGCAGGACAGATTCTCTCTCCCAAAAGAACCAGACTGGACTAAAAAAATGTTGAAAACCAACTTCTTCTGAACTTGAACAAGAAATTATTGCTGCAATATTAAAATGTGTCAGTTCATGGGATGTTAGGAGACAAGAGATGTCTCCAAATGTCTCGACACTCAGGTCCAAGTTTTGAAAATGGTGTCATGAAGTTAAAATATTGTTCTTTATTGACCCATTACAAGGTTGAGTAGACAGTATTTGAACTAGAGTTGATGACAAACTGGAGCTGAAATGATCAGATGTTTCTTTGTTTGGTCTAATGATCCTTTTTCCAGGCAAACAACTTTTACTTAAATGTTTTTACTGCAGTTAAAATGACACATGGGTTTTACTTTGTGTTAAATAAAAACTTTCAAAGGTATAATCATTCCTCTTTCTTATTTTGCTTAATGCATTTAACTCTGCAGGTCATCCCCGAAATTCTGATGCACAGAATCACAAGTCCAAGTGTGAACGGTGTCACAGAGTAAACACAATAAAAACATGTACTATCTGCAGCATTGTTCATTAAAATGTCACAACACTATTACAGAAAATATACATACAGTAGGCATACTTAATAATATTGTAGACCATTGCATTAGGTAATACATTCAGCAAGTACTTTTACTTTTAATACTTTAAGTATTTTCTAAAAGCAAGTGCTTATTTACTTTTACTTAAGTAAAAAGTTAATGTGGTACTTCTACTTTTACTAGAGTACATTTTTGTCTGTTTATTTGTACTTTTACTACAAGTACAGTACAGTGTTTGGGTACTTTCTCCACCACTGGCTAATGGTATAACTGACAGTCGAGGGAGTTTCATGTTACAGCAGTGGTACAAGTTGGTATGGTGCACTTTGGCAGTGGTGGTGTGTTTGAAATCATAATATTGAATTATTTCATGTTTGAATATAAGAAATACATTTTAAAATCATTACAAGTTATAGAGTACAAATCCATCGACTGTTGCTTTTATCTATTTTGAGGGGAGTTCATGTCTTGATTGGGTTAGAGCAAACTTTTCCCTTTTGCCCCCCGTAAATCAAACTGTAGTTCAAAACCCCACAAAAATCTCAAAAGACCCAGTTCCCAGCTTCAAAAGGAAAAAATAAAATAAAAAAAAAACAATCAGGAAGTAAGGCAAGAAGACAATGGCGTAAAAAAGAAAAGGTGTGAGAAAAAAATGAACTAAATAAAAAGAAGAATTCAACAGTACGAAAGAATGGAAGTTCTTTACGAAGACAGTTTGATTGCAGTAGTAGAGCTGTTCCCAGTCGTTAGGTAAAGCAGCTGTAGACTAACTGTGTCCTCGTTGAGATGCGTTATGAAAGAAGCTCTGACTCAAAAGAATCTGCTGAGTAACCTTTTTTGGGATGAGGTTACAGCAAACTAAATTCTCCCACACAGCTGAGAACCATCCAGCATAAACAAGGCAGAGATTAGGGGGGGGATGATGATTGCACTGAGCTCCCATCCCTACCTCAAAGAACCTAACTTCTCTTCCTCATCCTCTCCCCTCCCCTTCCGTTATTTCTAACTCCCCTTTTTCGAACCAATTTTTCCCGTTTTTGATCTTATCTTCTTACTATCTTTCTCTCTTGCCTCATTCCTCTCTCCATCCCCACCTTTTCCACAGTTGTTGCCTTGGTAACAATACAAAGAGATTTTCTTCACAGCTCTGTCACCGTGGCAACGCTTGGCTTTCCTCCAGGCCGTTGTTAGAAGCAAGCCACTCTCCAGTCCACTCCAGCTGGCTTGTGCTGTCCGCGATCAGAACGAAGATAGTAATCACTCAAGTGTTGATGCATCCATCAGGACAGACTGGAAGTGTTTGTGGCTGTGAAACTATTGGTGATGAAGTGTATTGATTGGGTGAAGCACTTAAGGTTTGTTTATTTCAAGCAGTGACCAGGTTGTAGTGATTAAAAGGTCTAAACTAGAAAGACTTTTGTGTTCTTTGATTATTTCTCAGAATCCCTCACTGTCTTTAAAAATAGAGCGGTTCAGACGCTGATCGAAGAAGTGGAGTGATGGTATGGCAGTCTGTGCTGTTGCCTATCAGCAAAAAGCCTTTTAATATATATTTTTTGTGTGGAGTTTAGATGTTCTCCAAGTGCAACATCTTTCTTTTGTTGTTCAATCAAGAACATTATACCATTCCATAGGGGTGTTATGGTTCAAGTGTATGTACCAAACACATTGTGATACCATTTTTTTCAAGTAAGTATGCATGTGTACTACATGGATACCATATTTTTTATAACATACTGTACAATGCAAAACATAAGTGGAACAAAATTCAACTCTGTGAGGATCCTTCATGTTCTAGATATGTTATTTCTTATTTTTTCCTGTAGGTGGAGCCCTGGGTAGACAGGTTCTCTGTCCTGCACTTCCTGATCCAAAACTCTCACCTGTGTACAATTACTCCTCAGTCCAGATGCTACTTAAGACCACCTCAGGCCACAAGCCAATGCTGAGCATACCATCACACTGATAAATATTGTGGACAATTCTTGTGTACACTCTTCAATTATTTGTGATTTTGACATTTTTGTACTTACCATAATTTGCGCCTTTTCTGTGCAGAACCAACTTTGATTTGATTTGACATGTTAACTACTGGACAAATGAACACTCTTTACTCCCTGGATTTCTTTCCTGCACAAGAAAGCTAGTATTCATCATCACAAAAATACTTACAGAGCCACTTACTTGCATGACCCACTCCCCACTTGCTCCAAGGTTTTTCTTGTAATGGATTCTCCTGCCATGCCTCCCAACCCATAAAATGTTCAACAACTAAAAAGTTAGAATAATAAATCCAAAGTTTTTATCATCCTTGGAACATACTCAATATCAACTATAATTCCTTTTTAAATGACTTAGACCGACTTTCTCTAAGCCGACAATATTCGGGGCAACTGTGCTGAATGTTTGGAGCAGTTGTCTTCCCATGCAAGAGTTGGAGGATCAATTCTGCCAGCAGTCACATGCCCATTGCCAAAGTGTCCCTGGGCAAGACACCAAACCCTCCCATTGCCTACAATGTGTGTCCAGTCGATGTATGAATGTGATAAAGCACTGATTATTGTATGTATAGATCTAGAAGAGTGCTGTATGAATGGGTAAATGAGGGCACAGATTGTAATGTAAAGCACTTTGAGCATATTGATCAGATAGAAAGGTGCTATATAAGTAAAGTCCATTTACTATGTGTCAGCTCCTGGGTTCAGAACTAATTAAGAGCCCATTTAATGTTAATATTACGACAAACTTCTGGGAAACCACTCACAATTTCAAAATATGTATTAGAGAAAAATACAAGATCATGAGTAATGGCCATTACCGTGAAATTGCTTGTGTGTTAATTTGTGTACCTTTGAGTAAAATATATCATAATTTCACTCATGATTTGACAATTTTTAATATATGGCTCATAATCTAATTATAAAATGTACATCTACGACTGAATAACTTTTAGAATCAGCTCAGTTCATGATTTCCTGCAACAGCTAAATGACTTTAACAAACAAAAAATATTATACCATTGTCAGTTTTACAGACATTAAGTCAAAGCTTTGTGTGGTAGTAGCTAAGTGTCTTCCTTGACACATACTCTGAGCACTAACAAATATTGCAAGAACTTTATTAACACTTTGACATGTTAGATGACAGGTGAAATGCATTCCTACAAGGAATGCCACTAATATTTAAGTGAGGCATAACCATCACCGGTGCATCATTTGGTACAAGTTGCTTGTGACCCTTACTTCCCAAAAAGTATGTTACTGCTATTTTTTTACTTTACACTATTTCTGATCCCATTAACCCCATTTACAGCAAGTCTGTACTGAATGAATTATCTTCTGAATTGTTTGTCCTTACCAAGTTTTCTTGGTAGTTGAAAGTATTTCATACTCTCTATTGGCATGGAGAGATTGGTAGTTTGTAGCACTTTTAATGGAGATGGTGTTAATTTGCTAAAATACAACCAAATATTCAAAAATATCCATAGACTGTAGCCATATGCACATTCAACAATTAAACTGCATCAGTAAATCCATTGGTACTAGGGTGTTACTGGCAATATTGTTTTGCATGGCCTTCAGAGACGACTACTGTTCATTTGTCCAAATAAGAATATTACACCTCACAGCTAGAGCCACTCTACAGGTTGTTTTAGTAGTATAAAATAAAATGTTGCCAGTAAAATCAAGCAAAACACAACTGTTTGTCTCAGACATGTCAGTCGTACAGGGAAGGTTCTGATAGACTGATTACTTGATATAAAAATACATCTAATCACAGAATGTCAAATTCCCATTTGAGATCTGTAAATGGGTGTAACATGAAGACTGCATGTACAAAACAAACAAGTTAATATAGTAGATTTTGTCTTTTATGTGAAAATCTTAAAGATTAAACTACTTTACTTTATGATTTACCGTTCGCAACACTTTTGTTTCTGCCAGCTGCTCCCTTCTTCAGGGGTTGCCACAGCGAACTAAGTTGCACGAAGATTTAGACAATTGCTTTTATGTCAGATGCCCTTTCTGATACAACCACAGACCACCAAGCTACCACAGCCCCCTGTGTGGAGCAGAGAGCTGCTATCTAGGGCACCCAGGGGATCAGATGGTGGGGGTTAAGAGCCTTGCTCAAGGGCCCAGACTGGGGTAAATAAGTGTGAAGGAAGGTGTGGTGTTTCATCTTTCCTACACACATTTTGATGTTATCAGTCCGGGAGTTGAACTGGTGACCTTCCGATCACAGGCCCACCTTCTCTAACCTCTGTGCCACTACTCCCTATGCCACCATTCTCAACACTAACTCTTACAAATGTTTAGATTAAATTAATTTAAAAACAAATATTCTAAGAGTTGTCCAAAGTTGACTCTAAGTCATGTAGGTCCACATGGGTTCATAATATTTTGCTATACCCCTACTGGTGTAAAACTGATATTACTGCTCAGGGACACAGCTTGTGTCCAGGCTAAGTGCCACTTGCAAGTCTCAGTATGCAGTTGGCAGATAGGCTTTTTACAACATTAACAGGAGACTTGGTATTTTGAATGTTTTGTACCAATGAACAAAAATGCACTTTAGAGATGCCATGCTAATGGGATTGGGTTTTGGCAGGCTGGCAGGGGCTGGGAATTGATACATTTACCAGAGAACTGCTCGACAGTGTTATGGCAACAGGTTAGAGTTTTGTAAAAGCGTTAGTGTGTTGCTTCAGATCTTTTGTCTGAGTGTCAGTGAGCTTAATACATTTTTTTAAAGCATTACAGTGTCTTTTTTTCACGTCAGTGACTATGGAAAAGATGTCTCTGGATATTATTTCAAACAAAAGTGTGTCTTACCCTTAGTGGATGAGCAAAATGTCAATAGTCCATTAAAGCATAAACATGTAACTTTTGTGATTTCACACCTTTAGGATACTTTAGAACAATTTAAATGTATAATGTATTATTTAGTCATCACAAAACAAAACTGTCTTTGTGCCTGTTCCATTGAGACAAATAAAAGTCTAGTTAGCTTTGCAATAGTTTCCGGTTAGATCTAATTGCTCCATTGAACAGATGTTTATTTATTTATTTATTTATTTTCAGAAATTGTTAATCAGATGAGTTGTTCATATCTAATTTGAATGAACCAATAATGCCCTTACCTGACAACTGGTAATGCCATTAAAATGTTATAAATAGCTTTATAAATACAATATGTTGTGCATATACTCATATTTTATTTTATAGAAATTTTATGGCTCCCTTTAGCGATCGTCATTTTAGCAATGTTTTTTTTTAACACTCACCAAAGTTCATTTTAAGAAATTCAATTTAAAGTATCCAATAAAAATATTATTTGTCTTATTTAGCAAAGTATTGTGCTGATTTTATTGTATTCTTCCATAAACCAAAGCTTTTATCTAGATCTAACACATTGTGTTATTTCAATGTCAGTTGTTGTCAGACTCTGAACTGGAACTGGATTTTGGACTTCTTATCTTTATTTTATTATATTTATTCATTTATTCATTCATTTAAAATTAACAAAACAAATCCATCAAAAAGAAAAAAAAAACATTGAATGAAAAGGGTGCAGAAAGAAGAAAAGTTTATTTAATAATATCTGCCCCTTATTTCAATCAATCAATCAATCAGTCAGTTCAACTTTATTGTCCATAACTTTCAGTAAAATGGAGATTTGTCTTTGACATCTGGTTTATAAAAACTGCACAAGATAAAAATGTGATTAAAAAAAAAAAAAAAAAAAGCTTTGCTAAATCAATTAAAAACATTCAGTTAAAACCATTCTAAAATACACGATACATTAAAATATGGAAACATCCCAGCAGACAGTGGTTTGTTATGTGAGGCTGCGTTTAAATAGAACCTTGTTAAGTACATTCACTGCAGAGGGAACAAATGACTTTTTGTACCCATTTTTCTTTTCTAAAGGAACCAGCAGTCTACCAGATGGTACCAACCTGAATAATGGTTGCAGTGGGTGAGTTGGGTCATTGTAGACCTTTTGCCTTTTTTCTTGCCTTTTTTTCCAGAACCTGACTGTACAGGTCTGTAAGTGTCATTTGTTGATGACCAATGACTTTACTACCTTGTCTGACCACCCGGGACAACTTGTTCCTGTCTCTGGCTAGGAGGTTCCCATACCATGAGACAACATTAAATGAAACAATACTTTCAACCAGTGACCTGTACACCAACTGCAAAGTAATTTTGCTTGCATTAAAGCTCCTTAGCTTATACAGAAGGTGGAGACGCTGTCTAGCTTTTTTGTAAATATAGTCAGTGTTGGGCTCAAAGGTAAACTTGTTGTCAATTATTGTTCCAAGGTATTTAAAATCAGTCACCTGCTCTACTTCCTGTGCTTTTATAATAGAAGGCTTAAAAGTAGGTCTGGTGCTGGCTGCTCCCCATCTACCTCCCAAACAAAGTTCCTTGGTTTTACTGACATTAAGGGCCAGGAAACTATCATCAAACCAGATAGAGAGCTGGTCTATGAGCTGGGAGTAGGAGGGACTGTTGGTGTCTTTCAGACCAGCAACTAGGGCAATGTCATCAGCATACTTAATTAATGTGAAATCTTTACTGTTGTGTTGCAACTCATTTGTGTATATAGAGAATAAAAGAGGCGATAGCACGCAACCCTGTGGAACACCAGTGTTCAAGACCCTACAGTCAGATGGAGTGTTATCAACACAAACTCGCTGGGGTCTTCCTCTTAAAAATTCGCTAATCCACAACACAAGATGGCTGCTGACATTTAGATCACACAGGCGTTTTAAAAGTATATGTGGCTGAACCGTATTAAAAGCTGATGAAAGGTCCATGACTAATATGCGAACATATGTCTTTGGGTTGTCTAAATGATTATGGACCTTGTTGAGGAGGGAGAGAGTGGCATCCTCCACCCCTCGGTTAGTCCTAAAGGCAAACTGCAAGGGGTCCATATGCTCAGCTGTAAAAGACATGAGTTCCCTGCTCACTAAGCGCTCCATACATTTGCATAATACAGATGTGAGGGCATTTTAAAAACAACAACAAAAAAATAATAATAATTAAAAAAAAAAAGACTTTAAACAAAGAACAACTTAGGCTTGAACATCTCCAAAGTGAAAACAAAAATATTATGCATCCTTCACTTGGCCCCATAATTTCCCAACAATTTTACCTTTTTTAATTATTAATTTTTAATTAATTTAATTGATTATTTTTATGAGCTTTATACATGACTTGTAAAGAAATACTAATACTATATTCAACCAAATCATATATTTATTATAATTTTATATCTGAAAGACAACAGACAGTTTGTGTTTGTAAGAAGAAAACACACTCCACCATACTGAGCACAGGAGCTCCTCAGGGATGTGCACTCAGTCCTTATAACTTTTCACTCAGCTGACACAAGACTGTTCTGCTAAATTCAGCAAAAAACAGCTAATTCAATTTGCTTGTATGACAGTGAAGCTTTTAATAAACAAACAAATTACTTAATAAATGTTTGTTTTTCTTGTATGTTTTTTTCACAATTTTAAGATTAAAGTTGTACTGTTGAGAATAGACTGATGTTTAAATAAAAAAGGCACTAAATTGTGCAGAGTTAAATATCATGGCTTGCCTTAGAATGAACTTCTTTATCACATGTTAAACACGTCCATCTTCAAAGTCCTCACTTTGTGAATACACGGTGAACACATCAAGCAGACTTCTTGAAAGTCAAAAGCATTGAACTGGCAGCCAAGTTGTTTGGCTAAACAAAGTACGTTTTGAGCAAATGCAAAAATGTAACAGTTGATCCCAATAAGTAATGGCAACGATTTTAACAGTGAGCGTGTGTGATCAGTTAACACTCAGAGCATGAGTTGTGGATTACACTCAGCTACTACTATCACACTAAATTTATATTCAGTACATATAAAACTGAGCTTTGTCAAAAGTTTGATAATGTTGCTTAGCTGCGGCATCAAATTGAATGTGACTGACTTTAATGGTTATTCAGTTGCTGGTGCACAGATTACTTTATGAGACAAATCTGTCCAGTGGTTCATAAGATATTTTGCCAACAGACAGATAAGGGCAAATATACTGTTGCTACCTTACAGCTGTGATAAAAGTAAACAATTTTCTTCTGTTCTGGTGTGGATGAGAGGGTGTGAGACAAAAAAAAATAGAGCTGTTCAATTTTAAAATGATCAAAATGATAGTTTTTTTTTTTTCGTGTGTGTATCTTTGTGAATGCTGAAATTATTTCCATTGGGTAAATGGGGCTGTTAACTTTGTACGTGTGTGCATGCATATGTGTGTGTGTGGTGGAGTAAGGAGGGGTGAGGCTGGCAGGGCATGCTGGGACAATTGGAATTAACCACTTGACAGCTCTGTGCTGAAATGCACTCTGGGAGAAGAACAAAGTGAAAGCAAGAAAGATGCAGCCCGTGCACCACCTGTTGTGTGTACGTTGTCGTGTTCCTACATATCTGCATAAGCATGACTTGTGCAACAATGTGCGCATGGGCACACAAAGCTTTGCAAAACATTTTCTTTAAGTTTTTGTGGCAATACGACTATGTACATGTAGTGTGTTTGTGTTGTGTGTTGTCCTGTAATAACTGGGCAACAGTCTGGCCCTCAGCGATCTATTTCCTGTGAGCAAGGACAAAAAGAGACATGCTGACGTACCATCTGCTGTCCAGGTGCATTAGCGGTTCCTGTTAGCTTTAGGACATCTGTCTGTCCTACGTGCCCCTGCTGCCCCTGGGGAGCAGCTTGTCACCCAGCGGCATCTTGTTCTCATCTTCTTCATAAAATCAATATCATCTGCAGGAACTAGTTTAGGCCTGATTACAGATCTCATGTAAACGGTTTGAGTTTATTATTAATATACTTCAAACACGACTTGAGTTTTAACTAAAATTTGTCTTTGTGAAGGAAGAGATGAGAACCAAAAAAAGTCTATGCTCAATAATCCAGATATACATTGCAACAAGTTTCAGTCAGGTCATCTGGACCTTTTCTTTTTTTGTGCTGAAACGTTTCACCTTCCATCCAGAAGGCTTCATCAGTCAAGGAAACACACAACACAAAACTGATTCTTCCCCCAACAACTTACTCCAAAGTGGAACAAACCAGTTATGTTGGTGCTAAGATGGTCTCTTTGGTACGCCCCCTCCTCTTGTGCTGACTCTGTTCCTCGTCGACAGTCATGTCAAACTGGTTCAAAACCAAAAAAAAAAATTAAATGTCCATTCTCAATATTCCAGGTATACAATCCAACAACTGGTTTGTTCCACTTTGGAGTAAGCTGTTTGGGGGAAGAATCAGTTTTGTGTTGTGTGTTTCCTTGACTGATGAAGCCTTCTGGATGGAAGGTGAAACGTTTCAGAAAAAAAAAAAAAGAAGAAACTGTCAAGATGACCTGACTGAAAAATGTTGGAAGAGATGAGAAGTAAAAATTTATGGTATGTTTCAAAAAAATATGTATCTGGTAATGTTAGTGATACCATTTTAAGAGACAACAGGTAATGGTGAATCTTAGTAAAACATTGGTGACAAGATTCCAGCATTCATATCCAAACTAAAATGAAGAGTCAGGAGAAAAAATAAATTTCTACTGAGCAACCCCTATAAATCTTTCTGCTCACCTTTACCTGTACCTGTAATATGATGGAGACTCTACTGAGGGGTAATAACCTGTAGCGCTTCTATCTTAGCCTGTAAATATTTTGATATCAGGATATGGGGCCAAAACCTCCATAGCTTATATTATGCAATGGACTTTGTAATGTCGATACTTTGACAGAGCAAATTATGCTAAAATGTTGACCACCAACAGGCAGCAGCGTACTCTGCCTCTTTTGTGCTTTTTGCTATTCTAGCGTGAAACAATCATACGTTCTTACATGAGTCACTGGAAAAGACTTGAACCCCCCCCCCCCCCGCAGCCCCCTCCCCATCCAAACAAGAAGGTAAGAATATATTTCTTTTGTCTCCAGATTCAGCATTTACATGCAAAAGTATGTTTATTGCAGTGATGCCTTCAAGGCAAGACAAATGGCAATTTGCCATTTTTATGTACATGCATTTACAGTGTTAGCATTATTATTATTGATGTTATTATCAGGCAAAGACTAGGATGAGACATCCAAACGTCATGAGACTAAGTTTTGAGGTTTGAACTGGGACTGTGAAAACATGCTGCACTTCAAACCAACCTTCTATGTGCAGCTTGTCATCAAACTTCATCAATCTCTCAAAGCAGAACTTTCCACTCTAGGATGAAGGCAGTCAGGGACGTGCAAAGGCACATAGCCAGGCCCAGACTAGAGCCCATATTTAGGCAGCAGGATGACCCACATTAAGAAGGTAATTTGTCATTGCATTGTGTACCAAGAGGCAATCTACCCAGGTGATGAGCAGAGAGCCAGGAACCTAAAGGTGGGTTCACACTGTAGGAAAAAATGTCACAAACCCCTTTTTATCATCAATTTAAAAAAAAATCCAAACTAGGTCTTTTATATGTTGTACTTTGTACTAAATTGAAAACATTTTGTGTTTTTCAAAGCAACTGAAGCATCCGAAGAGTTACGTCGCATTTCATTCATTTTTTATGTCTTTGAAATAGGGACATAGGGATTTTTCCAAGTATTATATTATTGATACTAACATCATGCACTTAAAAGCTTTGAACTCTGCACACCTTCAGCTACAGAAAGGAAATACAGTTGCTTTATTCTGTTTTTTTAAGATTTGCCATGTCCTGGAGGACTGAGAATCTACATCAACGTTGGTGTTAGATTGTATGAATGTATTTATCAATAGTGGAGTTTATTTCTACTTTCAATATGTTGACTGCTGCCCAGATGTGCATCTCTGTGCTGGAGTAGGTGGAAAACAGACAAGTTAAATGTAGACTCTGGAGAAGATACACACTGTGGTGGAAAAAAGTGATTCCCAAAACAACCAGGTGTGCTTCATCATATTTATTTACAAAGTTTTGGAGATCAGACAGCAATCACAGATCAGTGCTTTCGCCTGACCAAGGCTCTGACCCATTCTGACCCATTCTGACCTCCTGAACAGAGAAAAATCAGTTTTTTAGAAATTTCCAGCCACGAGGTCCTGCCCCTCCCCACCTCATCCAGCTTTATCAGAACCCAGCTGCAGTCAGGTGTAGCCAGCATATTTACTTCTGTAAACACTGCATGCTCACAAGCTCACGTCTTCTGCACTTGCGAGTCGCCTCATGCCCATAGACACTCTGGGGTCTGATGGAAGTTGCATTAAAATTATGTGAATAAACCACACGTTTGTTTTTTTTAATCTGAGCAAAAAATATAGAACATCAAGACTTAAGTCTGTTCCAGAAACTCTGTTATTATTTACAGTATACTTTCTGTCCATGGTCAAATTCAGCAGGTCTCAGCAGAACAAATCTTAGGACCTCACTTAATAATTCAATCATAGTAACAATATACGGTTCAGATTTATTTTTCTTTAAACAAGGTCATCTCTCTCTGAATATACAGCCAATTGTTGAGAATAAGAGAACCTGATGATTTTAGGTTATAATTTCCCATTTTTAAAAATAACATCACATAGTGTGTGTTGACTTTTGTTCAGGAATAGAGCCACACCTCTACCATGTCTCTAAACACCTGACAAGCCTTCTTACAGTCAGCTCACCCTTTCTTCTCAGTTGGTTTAATGCTTCTGACACCCACCCTCTACTAAATAAAATACACACTCTGACGTGCACCCAGTGCAAATTTTCCTCTGACTTTAGCTATGCTGCTCAGCTTTACATTCCCTTTGATTTGTCAAAATGACATTGATGTCCATATATCTTTAACAGCATGGCTCTGCAGTACTAAAAGGAGGAGAACAGGGATTGGGGGTACAGTCGCTCAGACTGTAGATGGTTTTGCTGATGCTTGTGGGAGAAATGCCAGCAAAGCAGAATCAGAGCTGTAATGAAAAGGTTAAAAGGGTTATTTTGCACCTTGAGGTTATGATTCCCAACTTGCATGAAACATGATTTGGTTAAGTATGCCAGGTGGCAAGCATCGCTGGTCTAGCTTAAAGAACATGTGTTTAATAAAAAAAAGTGAGTTTATGTACAGTGAATATGGAAAATATTCACAGCACTTGACTTTTTCCACATTTTATGTTACAGCCTTATTCCAAATTGTATTAAATTAAATTCTTTACTCAAAATTTTACACACAGTACCCCATTATGACAATGTGAAAAAAGATTTTGAAATTTTTGCAAATTTATTAAAAATAGAAAACTAAGGAATCTCATTTACGTAAATATTCACAGCCTTTGTTTAATACTTTGTTGATCCACCTTTGGCAGCAGTTACAGCCTCAAGTCTTCTTGAATATGATGCCACAAGATTAGCACACGTATCTTTAGTCAGTTTGTCCCATTCTTCTTTGCAGTACTTCTCAAACTCCATCATGTCGGATGGGAGACGTCTGTGCAACAATTTTCAGATATCTCCAGAGAAGTTTAATCAGATTCAAGCCTGGAGTCTGGCTTGGCCTCTGCAGGACCTTGACTGAGTGGTCCTGAAGCCACTCCAGGACCTTCACAGAGTGGTCCTGAAGCCACTCCAGGACCTTAACTGAGGGGTCCTGAAGCCACTCCAGGACCTTCACAGAGTGGTCCTAAAGCCTCTTCAGGACCTTCACAGAGTGGTCCTGAAGCCACTCCAGGACCTTAACTGAGGGGTCCTGAAGCCACTCCAGGACCTTAACTGAGGGGTCCTGAAGCCTCTTCAGGACCTTCACAGAGTGGTCCTGAAGCCACTCCAGGACATTCACTGAGTGGTCCTGAAGCCTCTCCAGGACCTTCACAGAGTGGTCCTGAAGCCACTCCAGGACCTTCACTGAGTGGTCCTGAAGCCACTCCAGGACCTTAACTGAGGGGTCCTGAAGCCTCTTCAGGACCTTCACAGAGTGATCCTGAGCCCACTCTTGGAGTTCTTGGTCATGTGTTTTGGGTCGTTGTCCTGCTGAAAAATGAAATGTCACCTCAGTCAGAGGTCAAGAACTCTCTGGAGCAGTTTTCATCCAGGATGTTTCTACATTGCTTCATTCATCTTTCCCTCTATCCTGACTACTCTGCCAGTTCCTGCTGCTGAAAAACATCCCCATAGCATGATGCTGCCACCACCATGCTT
>NC_056514.1:19859841-19875085 GCF_014905685.2 Nematolebias whitei | reverse complement strand
GTGTGTGTGTGTGTGTGTGTGTGTGTGTGTGTGTGTGTGTCAGACAAGCCCTATCTTTCATTCCATTTTCAAGTTTTTGTGCTATATAATATGCGATGAAAAGGAATGAATGAATTGTAAAAAAAACCTGACGAAATAGTTTGAATAGAAAATGTGAAAAAAATAAAAGGCGGTCATGATAAATTCATACAAACAGTGCACATCTCAAACAGATGACATTACTGTGTTATGAGAAGACGCCCCCTAGAAACTTGAAATTCAAACAAACTGTGTAAAAGATGAGAAACTGAGACCCGCCATCACTGTCTGTGGTTTCCCTCCAGGCTGTACATCGCTTTCTTTTCACAGATTAGAGTCTGACTCCTCCTGGTCTGAAGCTTTGGGAGAGAATGGTTCATTTTCTACAGACGCTGATTTCAGCTGCCGTGGGCCTTACGAATAACACATGCTGTTTCTGAAAAGCTGAGTCCTGTTTTCATTACATAATTGATTGTGCTGTGCAGTGAATACTTTGAAATTGTTTTAGAACACACCAATAAAAAAACACCAAGAATGACACTTAAAATAGCAAAGACCAGTTGTTTTTTTTCTATAGTTTTAGTATCATTTTTTAATTTTATTCTGTTAGGCTTTACTCAAATTGGTTTTCTTCTGAATTATACACCATTTGTAACCCAACAAAGTTAAGTCAGGTCCTCTGGGCGGTTTCTTTATGTTGAAACGTTTCACCTTTCATCCAAAAGATTTCACAGTCCAAGGAGCTACAACAAACTCAGTCTTATAAATATCACCTTCACATAGTGGGTCAATAAGTTTGATGGTACCCATTTGTAACATTTTAATCCAATAAAGTGCACACTTTGCTTTAGTAGAACTATAATTTTCACTTGTTTAATGATTCAGACTCATTTGCCAGCAGTTTCATGAGATCAGTGCCAACTTTGTGGCAGAGATGTATTTTATTTGGAGGAACATTTGTTCAGTCAGTTGTGTAAGATAAATAATAATGTTAAAATGATATTTTTTGCAGCCAGTTAATTTCTGTTGCCCACTTTTGCCTTCAAACAACCTTTATCCCTTGATGCATGGCCTCCAAAAGACCTGTGGTATTTGGCACCAAGCCTTCAGTATCAGGTCCGTTTAGTTCCACATGTTGTTAGGCATGAGCCAACATGGACTGGACAAATCATTCAAATTATATTTTAGTGGACTGTGATCTGGAGTGTAGCCCCAAACACCATGCTGTTCCTGCCTTCTTACCTTCTTTTGTCTTACCAACCTGGTGCCATTTCTTCCCCTGAGAAACTGACTCATCAATGGATTAACCAGCTTTAACCATAATTTTTTATTGCTCCATGTTCTACTTATAATTTTTTTAAAGCAGCCACTAGGGAGCACAAGCCAGTGTATCTCTTGTGCCGGTCCCAAGCCCAGGCAAATGGTGAGGGTTGTGTCAGAAATGGCATCCGATGTAAAACACTTTTGCCAAAACAATAATGCGCGTTCATCGAAACCATACCAGATTTGTCGAGGCCCGGGTTAACAACGACCACCACTGGTGCTGTTGACAAACTGTGTGCCAGCAGAAATCGTGCTACTGTTAGTCGAAGACCACAAGGAGGGAAACGTGTCAGGAGACAGAGGGAGAAGAGGAAAGTGAAGAATGTAGGACTGAGGGTTGCAACTCTAAATGTGGGGACAATGAAAGGCAAAGGTGGAGAGCTGGCTGACATGATGCAGAGAAGAAAGGTAGATGTTTTATGTGTCCAAGAGACCAAGTGGAAGGGCAGCAAGGCTTGCAGCATTGGAGCAGGGTTCAAACTGTTTTACCATGGTGTGGATAGAAAGAAAAATGGAGTAGGGGTTGTCCTGAAGGAGGAGTTGGCAAATAATGTATTAGAGCTGAAGAGAGTGTCAGATAGGGTGATGTGCCTGAAGTTAGAAGTAGAAGGTGTGATGCTAAACATCATCAGTGGTTATGCTCCACAGGTTGGATGTGATGAGGAGGAAAAAGATACATTTTGGAAAGATCTGGATGAAGTGATAGAGAGTATTCCCAGGGAGGAGATAGTGGTGATCGGAGCAGACCTGAATGGACATGTTGGTGAAGGAAACAGAGGGGATGAGGAAGCGATGGGTAGGTTTGGTGTCAAAGAAAGAAACCAGGAAGGACAGATGGTGGTGGATTTTGCCAAGAGAATGGAAATGGCTATAGTCAATACCTATTTCCAAAAGAGGGAGGAACATAGAGTGACCTATAAGAGTGGAGGAAGGAGTACGCAGGTCGACTACATTCTGTGTAGAAGAGGAAACCTGAGGGAGATTGGAGACTGTAAGGTTGTGGCAGGGGAGAGCGTGGCCAGACAGCATCGGTTGGTTGTGTGTAGACTGACTGTTGTTGTGAAGAAGAGAAAAAGAGTAAAATCAGAGAAAAAGACCAAATGGTGGAAGATGAAGACGGAAGAATGTTGTGAGAAATTCAGAGAGGAGCTGTTAAAGGCTCTGGGTAGTAAGAAATAGCTTCCAAATGACTGGGCTACTACAGCAACAGTAATTAGAGAGACAGGTAGGAAGGTACTTGGTGTGTCATCTGGACAGAGAATGGATGATAAGGAAACCTGGCGGTGGAATAGTGAAGTGCAGGACGCCGTTCAAAGAAAGAGATTAGCCAAGAAGAAATATGACAGTGAGAGGACTGAAGAGAGGAGACAGGAATATAAGGAGATGGGACGTAGAGCAAAGAGGGAAGTAGCTAAGGCAAAGCAAAGGGTGTACGATGAGTTGTATGGGAGATTAGACACTAAAGAGGGTGAGAAGGACATGTACCGATTGGCAAGACAGAGAGATCAGGCTGGAAAAGATGTGCAGCAGGTTAGTCTTATTAAAGATAGAAATGGTAATGTTCTAACAAGTGAGGAGAGTGTGACGGGAAGATGGAAGGAGTACTTTGAGGAGCTAATGAATGAAAGAGAAAGAAGAGTAGAGGTCATAGAAACTGTGGACCAGGAAGTGGGAAAGATTAGTGAGGGTGAAGTCTGGAAAGCTCTGAAAAGAATGAAGAAGGGGAAGGCAGTAGGACCTGATGACATACCAGTGGAGGTTTGGAAATGTCTTGGAGAGATGGCAGTGAGTTTTTTTACTCAAATATTCAATGGCATGTTTGAAGGTGAGAAAATGCCTCAGGAATGGAGAAGAAGTGTGCTGGTGCCCATTTTTAAGAACAAGGGTGATGTACAGATTTGTAAACACTACAGGGGAATTAAGTTGATGAGCCACACAATGAAGATCTGGGAGAGAGTTCTAGATGCTAGACTTATAGTGCATTCACACCAGCCCTGTTTAGTCTGCTTTAATCGAACTCTAGCTTGTTTTCCTAGAAAGTCCAGTTCGTTTGGGGAGGTGTGAACGAGCCATCAAACTCTGTCACGGAACAAAAAGGCTAACTCTGGCCCGGGCTAAAACCTTGGTCTCGGTCTGGTAGAAGCGAACTCCAGCGCGGTTCGAGTACAGTGTCAACGTAAACAGACCGGACCCGCTCCGCAGGGTAAACAAACACATTTCTCTGACCTTATATGGAGCCGTCAGCTGCCTTGTGTGACAAAACAATATTCTCCATGGTCTTCTGTCTCATCTTCTGCTCATGCTAAGTCCATTTTTGAAAAATGACAAAATATAACTCCTAAAACGGCAAAAATTGATGCCACTTCGTTTTTTGTTTTTATTTACAGAAGAAGACGTGTCTTCAGAGGTTTTTGTGTTGTTTCTTTCAGTAGTTCTTGGTGCAGCGCCCCCACAGGCGAGCGGGGGAATAGGTTGGTTCAACAGGTTGGCTCGACTGCACAGTGCAGTGTGAATGCAAACCCTCCATCTCAAATGTAAACAAAATGTCATGAATATTGGTCCCGAACCGAACAGAGTCTACCGGACTATCAGGTGTGAAAACGACCTTAGACAAGAGGTGACTGTGAGCAGCATTATGGTTTCATGTCAAGAAAGAGCACCATCTTGATGCCATCTTTGCTTTGAGAATGCTGATGAAGTACAGAGAGGGTCAGAAAGAACTCCATTGTGTCTTTGTGGATTTAGAAAAAGCATACCTGTATGACAGTGCGCTGAGGGAGGAGGAGTGGTATTGCATGAGGAAATCTGGACTGGCAGAAAAGTATGTTAGACTGGTACAGGACACGTATGAGGACAGCAGGACAGTGGTGAGATGTGCTGTAGGAGTGACACAGCTTCAAGGTGGAGGTGGGATTGCATCAAGTATCGGCTCTGAGCTCTTTCTTGTTTGCTCTGTTGATGGACCGACTAACAGAAGAGGTCAGGCAAGAATCCCCATGGACGATGATGTTTGCAGATGACATTGTGATCTGTGGTGAGAACAGGGAACAGGTGGAAGAGAACTTGGAGACATGGAGGTATGCACTTGAAAGAAGAGGAATGAAAGTCAGCCGTAGTAAGACAGAGTACATGTGTGTAAATGAGAGGGAGACTGGTGGAACAGTGAGGCTACAAGGAGCAGAGGTCACAAAGGTGTAGGACTTCAAGTACATGGGGTCCACTGTCCAAGAAAATGGGGAATGTGGTAACAAAGTGAAAAAGAGAGTCCAGGCAGGATGGAGTGGATGGAGAAAAGTTTCAGGAGTGATTTGTGACAAAAGGGTGTCAGCAAAGGTCAAAGGAAAAGTTTACAAGACAGTGGTGAGACCAGCTATATTGTATGGTCTGGAGACAGTGGCATTGACAAAAAGACAGGAGAAAGAACTGGAAGTGGCAAAAATGAAGATGCTAAGGTTCTCCTTAGGAGTAACAAGGCTGGATAAGATTAGGAATGAGATCAGAGGTACAACACAGGTTGAACAACTGGGAGATAAAGTTAGGGAGGCCAGACTGAGATAGTTTGGACATGTCAAGAGGAGGGACTGTGGGTATATTGGTAGAAGGAAGTTAGAAATGCGGCTGCCAGAGGAAAAGACAAAGAGGAAGGCCAAAGAGGAGATATATGGATGCAGTTAGAGAGGACATGAAGGTAGATGGAGTGAGGACAGAGGATGCAGAGGACAGTGAGGTGGAGGACGACGACTCGCTGTGGCGACCCCTGAAGAGGGAAAAGACGAAGAAGTTCTACTTATAATTTTTCATTTCCCATTTAAGGGGCTTTCAGTGCTGGAGAAGGGTCAGTAGTTGTCTGATTATTCATGAAGCAACAATCAGTGGCGTGCTGTGTTCAGACATATTGAGTCAAAAACAGCACTAACCTTTTCAGCAGTTTAAGCTACAGTAGCTCTTGTGTTGGATCCACCAGTGTGACCCAACCTTCTCTAACAAAAGTTCAGTAAGTTTGACAAACCTGTTGCTCAATGACAGGTTTTTCATTCTAGGATCACTTTTGATAAATGTCTACAATCAAATATTCGAAAAAAGTTGCAGTTACTGTTAAGGTCTGTAGGTGATGTCAAAGGCGAACGGTTTGAAGCAAGGACTAAACAACTTGAGGTAAAACATTATTTATTTGGTTCAGGTGTATCTGGTGAACTCAAACTCAGGATGGATCCACTGTGGGAATAGAGAGGAGATTGGTGGTGAACGACAAATCGTCTTGAGGAGATTTTGGAAATGTTGATAGTAATCCAAAAATAAGCTTACTTGTCGTTGTTCCAGGAGCATGAGAACAGGAGACAGGATCCGAATCCAACAATCCACGGTGGGATCAGGTGAGTATATTTACAAAAATCACCAAGGGAGCCGGGGTGGAGGTGAGGAGGAACCAGGAACCAGGTGAGGCACACAGGAGTGAAGGTGGAGGAGGAGAAACGCTGCTGTCATGCAGGGAGACCAATAAGGAGCTTGAAGTCAGCCAGCCAGTAGTCACAGGAACATGGAGCTTGGTAGAACTTTGCTCTGGCACTGTTCTGGAGTGAGGCTCCAGATTAAATAGCTCCTCCACCTGGTCCAGGTAATGAGCAGCAGCTGTGGAAAGATAATTAGAAGAACACAAACAACAGAGAAAGGAGGGGTAGAGGAGCCAACCTCTACAGTTACAGATACAGCCACACCACCTATTCCTCACAAGTAAAATTTGTAGAATCTTTAAATTAGAGCTTTTCTACTTTTTATACATTAATTCCAAGGGCAGTTTTCTGCTGCCTTATGTATTGCACTTGCCAGGGACAGCTGTGGCTGAGTGGTTAGAGCAGTTTCCCTCCAATGGGAGTGATGGGGGTTCGGTTCCACCAGCTGTCACATGCTGAATTGTCCCTGGGCAAACACCTCACTGCCTCTGATGTGTGTCCCATCGGTGTATGAATGTGATCTAAATCTTTTATTAATCTCTACAGATTCATATTACCGTATTTTCCACCATACACGCCACTCCACCCTATAAGTTGCATCAGTCCATATTTGTCTAATAAAGTGGAAAAATCCATAAACATGTTGCTTCGCCGTATAAGTCGCATCTATTATGCGTCCCTGCTGCCAATCAAGAAATGTGGGCCAAACCTGGAAATGTGGACCGGTGTTGTGCCAAAAATCAATGGGCTGCCAAATAGCAGCTGTGGGAGCATGCACTAGAGGACTTTAAATAGAATTTAACAAGATTAACACTTAAAAACATTTATTTGTTTGCTCAAAATTATAGTAAATGTGTGTCTCAATCTAACGTATGCTTAATAAATGCACTTTAACGAATCAAATCAGCTGTATTTCAAAAGCCAATAGGTGGAAGTAAATGCGTGCACGTGACGAGTCACTGTGCAAAAATAACAAGATAAATGGCTAAAAACAATTATTTGTTTGCTTGAAATTATAGCAAAGGTGTATCTCAGTCTAACGTTTGCTTAATAAATGCACTTTAATGGTCAAATTAGCTGCATTTTGCTGGGGCGGTGCAGCTGATTTGACGGTTCCAAGCAGTGAGCAGAAGGAAGGTGGGGAGTCTGTGGTAGGCTGATTGAGTCATTAAAAGCTGGTGAAGATTCTCAGTTATCCAGGACATGGTAAATTCAAAAAGTTCCAGAAAAAACATTAAAGTATAAAGTAAAGTAAATAAATAAAGTCCAGTTGTTTTTGTCTTCAACTTTTTTTGAATTTGTCATTATAGCCATGTTAACCTAGTACATGATACAACAGCATGCCATACTTCTATTACTACTCTGCTGCCCTCAAGTGGCTAAAAGTGGCACTGCTCTTTTTTTCCTTCGGTCATAATGAATGAAAATGGTCATATCACAGCCAAAAATTTGTTTATAAATATGGGAAAAATCCATAAATATGTCGCTTCAGCCTATAAGTCGCAGGACATGTAAATTATGCAAAAAAGTGTGACTTATAGGGCAGAAAATATGGTAGCTTTGTATAGATATAGTAGAGTCCTGTGAATGGGTAAATGAGGGTACAAATTGTGTTGTGAAGAGCTTTGAGTACCTTGACTAGACAGAAAGGTGCTATATAAGTACAGTCCATTTACCACCGAGATCCAACCTTTTTTCAGCTGTCAGTGGTCATTATGTAATACCTGATCAAAGTTCTCATTGTGTGTTTTGGGTAATTGTTATCTTTCAAAGAAAATATTAGGAAAAATAACTTCAGTTAATCTCTATTCGTTCATAACTGTCTCAGGACGAGAGCTTCTCAACACAATTGCAGCCTCTGTTGAAGAACTGAGGATTTATGATCCGTGTCAGACAGATGATGATTGTTATCCAGGGCAGAGAAACATGAGGATGGCAGAAGAGGGTGGGCTGCAGATCTGTAGAACAAGAGAACAAAAACAACTTGCTTCTTAAAAGTGGATGAAGTGTGATTAACCATTCAGTAGTCTGTGATCAGGAATTACATTGTGACAGGATGCAGGCTTATATGAAGACAAGGATTGTGAGTGATGACAGCTGGCACCTAACGACCTGCTGGAATTGCTCCTGCAACTGGACAAGGAAGATTTTGTGTATGACACGTTTTGAGCAGAAAAAGTGTCACAATGGATGAACAAGGCTTCTTTATCATCTGTACTTTTGCTGACTCTTCTATAGAACATGCACAGAACAATTCATCTAAGAAGAATGCAGTTTCTTGACACACCTATGCTTTTCATGGCAGTAGTAAAACAAGCGGTATGCTGATGCACCCTCTTGCTGTGGGATTTGAATAATGGATGTTTGAAGTTTTCAAGACAAGTATTCTTATGGACTAGATTTCAACAGGGAATGTAAGAAAATATTAAAGCATTTGGTGCAAGATATTCAAGTGGGTAGGATTTACACTGTGTATTAGAACAGAGGTAGTTTTATTTATTTATTTATTTTTAATTTACATATGTATATGTATATATATATATATATATATATATATATATATATATATAGTGGTGGCCATCTTTGATTTGGGTTTGGCAACCCAACTTTTGTAAGTGAACTTTCTTAAACCTAGATGTGGCCATACACCCAAATAGAAGCTGGTAACTTACTTATCAAGTTATCATGCCCACAAGACGCAAGATGGAACGGATGGCGTTTCCAATTTTCCCATCTTCACTCTGGGATAGAAAAATGTCATGGGAAAAGGGTGGAGAGGAGAAAATAAACTACGAGGAAACAGGGGCTGTGTTGATCCTGAGTAAATTAGTGGAAAATCAGATATGTTTGCATATTCTCCTTAATTATCTTTTAAATTCATGATGCTATGCTCAAAAATGTCATCAGAAAGCACAAAAAAATCCCTGGATAAATCAGACACTTAAGGCCTATTTGTAAGTGCATTCTAAACAGGTCCTGAGGAAGACTGGACAGTTAATGCCATTCCGTGTTCGTCTGTCTCTCCTTCCTGTTCCTCTCAAACCAGTCGGTCAAAGCAGATGGCCGCTTGTCCTGAGCCTGGTTCTGCTGGAGGTTTCTTCCTTTTCAAAGGGAGTTTTTCCTTTCCACTGTTGCCACTGTGCTTGCTCAGGATGGGAGACTGCAACGAAGCCAAGATTCAACTTGTCTGCTGGATTCCTTAGATAGAGAACTTTACTAATTGGCTTTTATGTATGTGAATGTTTCTGTAAAGTGCCCTGAGACAACTTTGTTGTGAACTGGTGCTATTCAAATAAACTGAATTGAATTGAATTAAGAAGCCGACTCCTGGTGTTACATGCATATTAAGGTTTGAGTTTTCAATTTTTCACATTTAATCATTTGAGTCCATGTTTGTTTAGTAAAAGCAAAATCAGGAAGGAACAAACCTATAATTTATTCTTATGTTTCTTCACAGATTATTATTTTTTTCGTCAGAAAAATAAACTATACAGTTCCCATCATGGTGATAATCACTTGGCAGGGAACATTAAAGTAGGGGTGATTGAATATGGCTGACTTTTTTAGTTCTTAAGCAACACGATGATGATTAAAATAAACAAAAAATCAACAAGAATACGATTGTAATGATGGCAGTGGTTTCCCTAAAGGCCGAAGCTGCAATCCTTGCCAGATGGCTTTAAGCGCACAAAGCTGAGAAGGATTCAGGGAGTTAGAGAGGGATTGGCAGGGAAACTAAAGGAAAATCAGGTTTTTCTGTTTTATTTTAAATTCCCCAGACTGTTTAGCTCACTGCCAGCACCAGCAGCCTGTGTAATTACAGTAAACTCTCTACTCTCTTTCTGCGAAGGGGTGTGTCAGGTCGTATTTGGATAGGTGTGAGAGTAGCATTTGTGTGCAGTTGTCTCGTCGCACCTCCACTCTACAAATGTTGATGAGAGAGAAAAAAAAAAGACTTTTTACAACTAAATCAGTGGGTGGGAGTTTTACTGACATTGATGCTCCATTTAAAGTTCAAGTCACAATAATTAATCTGCTTGGAGTTGGCGTGCAGATTTAAACAAATCAGAAAAATTCTTAAGAAATTAACAAGAATGACACTGCGGATACTGCTTGAAATCCCAACATCCATGAACTTTTTTATTGAAAGACCAACATGAATTTGTGACTGACTTTGCAAAAGATCTAAGCTGAGAAAATGTTTTATGCAAAAACTGTATGAAAAGAATAGAGAGACCAAGTTCAAATGGTAAATGGACTGTACTTATATAGCACCTTTCTATCCTAAGATATTCAAAGCGCTTTACACAACAATCTGTGTCCTCATTTACCCATTCATACAGCACTCTACCATATCTATGCAAAGCTAATTGAACAAATCATTGTAAAGAGACTAATCAGTGCTTTATCATATTCATACACTGATGGGACACACTTCGGAGGTAATGAGGGGTTCAGTGTCTTACCCAGGGACACTTCAGCATGTGACCGTTGGTGGAATCGAACCCCCAACTCTTGCACTGGACGAAGACTGCTCTAACCACTCATCCACAGCCGCCCCAAATGACATGTTAAAGCTGCTGCATGAAGCTCATTAGTATCACCATGGTAACTACCGTATTATCTGCCATACACGTCGCACTGCTGTATAAGTTGCATCAGTCCAAAAATACAAAGTATTTAATAAAGTGTAAAAAAAAATAAGTTGCTTCGTTGTATAAGTCACATCTTTTATGCATCACCGCTGATCACCTGGAAATGTGGGCCTGTGTTGTGGCAAAAATAGATTGGCTGCCAAATGGTGGCCGTGACAGCGTGCACGAGAGGACTTTAACAAGAATTTAACAAAATTTACACTTAAAAATAGGGAGGCACTAATCCACTTTTTAAAATTCCGATCCGATCCCGATACCTAGATCTGAGTATCGTCCGATACCGATCCAGTTCCGATATCATGATCATCAATGATTTTATATGAGGCTGTAATAATCTCCTCTCAAGTACAATTTGTACAAATATATGCATGCATGTCCAAAAAGGCAACTTGAGGTAAGTTTTATTAATGCTGGATAAGTTTTAAAGTTAGAATTAAATTCTAACACAAAACATTTTTATTTTTATTCCTAGTTTTAAAGTGGATATTAAAGTGATTAATTTAAGTGATTGTTGAAAGTTGTTTTATATTTCATAAGGGACAGATATAAGAATTTTTTCTTCTTTCTGCACTCTTTTCATTCAATGTTTTCTTTTTGATGATTTTTTATTTATTTTGTTTCATTTAAATGAATGAATAAATGAATTAAATAAAATGTTAAATGGCTTCAAACACCTGCTAAGTTCATGACATAAACCAACAGACATGTTCCTGTTTTTAGTATTTTACATCACTTTATAATGTAGCTGTTTATGTTTTAAATGTATATAATTTTCAAATCATATGTTTTTTATGATTGTCTAGTGTTGTACTGATAAATATCTCCTGGAGGGTAAACTATATCTTGGATGCAAATATCAAACTGTGAAATCCTTCGTTTTCTACAAGTGATAGTGGTTGGTCATTAATTATGATGAAGTTTAGCAACTTCTCAGTAAACATTTGAGCTCCGTGGTTTCAGTGATGTCTTCTTCTTGTTAATCCGAAGCAGGCAGCTTGATTTGGGGCAGCCGCTCTCAGTCTGTCCCTCCTCAGAGACGGGCAGACTGAGCGGGGCTGGCTGGTGTCGAGTCGCCTCTTTCGGTTTGACCAAAGAGTAGTGCCCCGCTGAAGCCACGGAGCTCGAATGTCCATCGTAAAACTAACTTTAATGTGGTTTAATGTGGTGCTATGGCTCTGCAGACATTGCACGTTGCTGTCTTGTTTTGTGGCGTTTCTAGTGTAAAATACTTCCACACAGCGGACATGTTTCGATGAAAAGTTTGTTAGCAGTTAGCCACAGTGCTGCTAACTCAGTCCTCACGTTGTAGCTGGCTGCAACTATGAAATGGATTTCCTGAAAGTGAGGCGGGTCTTATTACTCTGGGTTCATGAGACACGCCGCCGTTCAGGAAATCCATTCCATAGTTTGAAGCCAACATGCATCATGGATCGGAAATATCGGCACGTGGATCGGAAAATCCGATACATAAATTATGCTGGTATCGGAGGCCAATACCGATACTGGATTGGATCAGCCCCATCCCTACTTAACAACATTTATTTGTTTGCTCAAAATTATAGCAAATGTATGTCAGTCTAACTTTTCCTTAAAAAATTCACTTTGACGATCAAATCAGCTGCATTTTAAAAGCCGTTTTGCAGAAGTGGGAGTGCGCAGAGGGACAACTCACTGTGCAATTCTTGGAAATTTAACAAGATAACCACCTAAAAACAATTATTTGTTTGCTCAAAATTATAGTAAAGGTGTGTCTCAGTTGAACTTTTACTTGATAAATGCACTTCAATGGTCAAGTTAGCGTAATTTCACAGGTGCGGTGCAGTGAAATGCAGCTTATTTGACGTTTGATCCAGGCATGATCCCAGAGCTGGACGAAGGTGGCAGTTTATGGCAAGCCATTTGTGTCATTAATAGCCACTTGTACCTATTACATGACACAACAGCTTGGCATACTACTCGAGTGCCATCTATCAGCTAAAAATGGTAGTGTTCAATATTTTCCCTGTCAGAATGAATGAAAACTGTCATATCTCAGTCAAAATTTGGTTTATAAACATTGGGAAAAAACATAAATAAGTCGCTTTGGTGTATAAGTCACAGGACATGCAAATTATGCAAACAGGTGTGACTTTTAGGCTGAAAAATATGGTAACCCAAACCTGCTTCTCATCCCCTCACAGCACTCGTAATGGTACAGGCAGATCGAAATGCAGACTGTAACCCTCAAACAAGCAGTGACTGCGCTTAAACTGCAAGTCGTATTGAAAAAGTTCCTAAATAAGTATCTGAAGGGTTTGGTTGTCACACGTGACTATCTGCATGTGTCTACAGGGTTTAATGTAGGAAGTATGATAAGCTAAGAAACACTAACGTTCAGAAGAGAAAAGTCTAATTTAAGATGCAAAAGGGGGAATTAAGGTAAAATCGTAAAGGCTTTAACATACTCCACGAGAAGAGAAGTTTGCTCTTGCTGACATAGTTGTGAGATGTTCTTTTCAGCGTTAACATTTCACTCAGCTGAATTCTGGAACAGTTGTAATGATAGTTCACAACTTATTTTTAATGATTATGTTCTATTACATTTGGATGCACACGCTCTTCTAGGGGTTGTTGAATATCCATTTATTTAAATTAAGAAATTATTGTTTTATTTTGTCAAACGAAACATACAAATTGTCTTAACATTTAAAATGTAAAGACTGATTATTTTAATTGTTTTTGGCACCTACCATGAGAAAAACTTCCTGTAGGTTGACTATGCCATACAGTGCAAGAGGAGGTTAAAAGAAAAGCTGAAAAAATTGTACTAAAATGTGTTCCTTATTATTATTAGGGATTTTTTAAACTCATTGTCGAGGTAGTTGAGCTGAACTGAAACAGGAACAATTTATAAATCCAACATTCAAAACGACATAAGTCTTCAAAATGTTTAAAAAATCTGTTAGAATATTATTATTTTTTTTTAATTAATTTTTTTTTTTTTACAGGCAATCACGCTATATACTGTCAGGGTTTGTAAAAGGGTGGAACCCAGAATGCAGATGGATATGGGCACCACAAGAAAAAAAAAACATTTTTTATTAAAACAAGAACAAAAACTCTAGAGGAACACGTAGGACTGGACTGTGTCATAACAACAACAATGCACTGATGAATACTGGACTAAGTAGGCGGTATATACAGGTGCATCTCAGAACATTAGAATATTGTGAAAAAAAATTGTCACTCATTTCAGAAAGTCAAACTCATATATTAAATCGATTCATTACACACATAGTGAAATATTTCAAGCCTTTCTTTCTTGCAGTTTTGATGATAGTGGCTTGCAGAAAATGTAAAATCAAAATTCACTCTAAAAAAATGTAAAATATTCCACAGCCAGCTGTTGGTACCTTTGTTAGTGTGTGCAGGAGACAAGTCCTGCTGGAAAATGTAATTAAACCAGCATCTTCATAAAGCTCGTCAGCAGATGGAGGCATGAAGTCTCTAAAATGTCCTTCTAGATGCTGTGTGGACTGAGGACTTGAGAAAACTCAGTGGACCAACACCAGCACAGGACATGGATCCAAACCATCACTGGCCATGGTAACTTAACTCTGGACTTCAAACAACGTGGATTCTGTTCCTCTCCTCTCTTCCTCCAGACTCTGGGACCTTGATTTCCAAATGACATGCAGAATTGACTTTCACCTGAAAAGAGGACGTTGGACCAGTGAGCATCAGTCCAGTTCTTTGTCTCCTCAGCAGGTAAGACACTTCTGATGTTGCCTCTGGTTCAGGATTGGCTCGACTTAAAGAATGAGACATTTGTAGCTCATGTCCAGGAGTTAATCAGCTGATTAGTGTGTGACACCAGCAGTTTACATTATGGACTGTCTTCACAATATTACACATTTTCTGAGACACTGAATTGTGTGTTTTTTTAACTATTATAATAAAAAGTAATTAAAACACAATCATAACATTTACAAGAATTAAAGGCTTGAAACAAGTTTCACTTTCTGAAATGATGGAGAAAAACATTGAACTTCTTCGCTTCCAATTTTTTTGAGATGTGCCTGTAAACAAGAAGACGAGGATCGGCTGAGCGAAAGAGGATGAGGAACAGATGAGAGTGGGCGTGGCAGGACTGAAGAGGAAGAAATTACTAAAAGTTGGAGCTGAAGTGAGTAGGAAAGAGCTGGTGGCACAGAGGAACTGAAAAAAATAAAAATAAAAACACAAGTAAGTACCATAATAGGACACAAGAATCACCAAACATAAATACATATAATAATGAAAGGCAAAATACTGTTAACAAACCGACAACAAAACAGGTCCTTACATGTGCAAAAGAAAGGATCTTTGGATTTTGTGACCTCTGTGAAATGCTTAGTGCTTAAAACAAGACAAGAGCATTTATACCATGCTGAAAAGTAAGACACACTGTATACGGTATAGTATTTCAAACATGTGTCAAAAAAGTAGAATAAAGAAAATAAAAAAGGGCTGAGGGACTGTGCAGGATCACGTTCTAGGAGTGAAAACCCAATAAAACATATCTTTATGTAAACATTTCCTTGAACTATGACTGTTGTGGACACAACGTTGTAGAAAATGCATAAATTTTCATTTTAAATCACAGTGAAGGACACATTTGGAGGAACCCCTGGTTGATTTTGGTCCAGATTTTGATGTAGACTGTTGTATTTACTAAAACATCAAATAAAAACACAGGCACAGAGCTCTAGTGGTTTCCAACCCTGGTCAGTGAGGAACACCATCCAGCATGTTTTAGTTGTTTCACTGCTCCAGAAT
>NC_056514.1:19851360-19859831 GCF_014905685.2 Nematolebias whitei | reverse complement strand
ACGTAAGAAATTTGAGAACCCCACGAGGTTTCATTTGCAACGTGACGCTAACAGTGGCAGCCCAGTATTATACCAGTGTAAAAATATACACACTAACAGAACTCAAACAGAAGAGTACGAATAGAGAAGTCATCTTTTATTGCCACGTAAGAAAGTTGTATATATAACAATGGAAATATACTGTCAGATGCCAAATTAACAACAATCAAACTAAAGAAATACCCCCGTGATCCCTTCCCAAAATAAAAAGAAAACAGTCATAGCAACACTATGGTAATATATTCTTTTGACAATACATACTTTTTATTTATTTATTTATTTTTGTTACAATATTTGTAGAGTACCAAAATACAGCTTTTTCATAACTTAGTTTCACAAATTATAAAGTCAGTGAACAGTAAAAGGACAATGGGGCATCACGGTGCATATTATAAGCTACTGTGTAAACAAGAGTGGGCTCTAACGTAGAAAATATGCTTTACTAGTCACGCATATAATGCTGCAATCTGGGCCCATCTGTATGTATCCATAAACACATGTGCATAAATACCACAAAATGGTTGGGACATCAAAAATAGAAAATTTAATCTCTTATAGGTTTGCATGTGATGCGTGATTAACTTCAAAACGAGTTAATCAGTTCCATAAATGGGTATGCTTGTTAAGGGATAACTGTTGTATTGCAAATAGCTTACTGATTATTTAAAAGTAATAAGAAAGGCCTCAGCACTGAACCATTAACAAGGCCAGCGACCAGAGGTTGCTTGAAATCCTTCTAATACATCAGTAAGTACATTTGATGAGGGCTTCAGATAAAAATTGTACGTTTAAAATACACCAAAGGAGCAAACCCTGTTAAAGCAAATGTTTAGCGTTACTGGATATCCAACACTGTATCTCCTCTGTCTCCATGTGTGCATAAAATTAGACAGTTGCCCATAAAATGTTGAACTATACAAAGTTGTAAACATAAGAGATGAGGGCTCGTTCATAATATATGAATGTCTGATGATACAGATGCTGCTGTTTATTGGCTGCAACATTTACAATGCCATAAGCTCCAACAAACAGCAATGGTAAAGGGCAGGAAAGAAATGAGAAAATAATTTTTTTTATATAATGTCACTTGTATTTGAGCCCTTTATTGTTTTCCCAATAAGCTGTACAGATCACATTTTCCAGTTATCATCATGCTGCTCTGCGTTCTCATCGGTAAAAAGAGTATACTGCATTTGATGTACAGTAGGTAAAACAACTCTGATAGCTACTACCCACCAAGAAACAAATAAATCACAGACGACAGTATTTTCCTGATTCAGACTGACATCAAGAACAATCCGTGCTTTATATCTCTAGCATAATTATGACAGAAAGTTAAAGAATACTTATCCAACACAACGGGGGCTGACAAAATGTACCAGTACATATTACAAGCAGCCAATAAACCTGGAGAGATCAGGTATTGAGTTGAGAATGCATTAAGCGACGTGTTTAGGAAATAGATGATAATCCTAGGTTTGTGATATTCAAGCAGCATGAACTGACTGGACGGCCATGTGTGTGTTACATCAGTTGTCTCTGATTCACACCCCGACAAATAGAGCTGTTGCACCACTAATATTTTTACAGAATCAATAATTTGATGTTATTTCTCCATCACCTGTAGTTTTTTTTTACCCATTTTTCAAGGATACAAAGCTTTTCCACGCATCTCTCTGTGTTTTGCTGGTTAGGCCTTCTTCACAATGGATGACAACCCCAACTTAGACCTAACTAGAACATGGATACTTTTTGCAGGACCTCAAAGTTTGTATTAAAAATGCAGATGGCTCTCCATTATGGAGACATCACGGAGAGTTCTGAGCATTCCATATCTTTCCATAACAACCAAGCTATGTGGGAACAAATTGTTTTGGAGTGTGTTGGCATGCAGTTGTGGCTTATTCATAAAAAGAGGCTCAGACCAAGACTATGAGTTTGATTGTGACAAGGTTGTGGAAAACAATGGTATACCCATGGTGTCAGTATCCTGCTGCCCTACACCCTCACATGATCTGAGAGCGGGCCACAGAGTAAAAGTCATAAAACCTACTGCAGGAGTGTCTCTGAATTGTGGAATGAAGTACTTGTCAGACACTTGGAACATGGAGCACCAGAAAGAAAGGTTTCTAAGTTGGTTACAGTTTAGCTATGTTATAGGGTGTATGGGTCATGAAGGATAAGGTGGTGTCATTCTATCTAAAGGGGGCCTTAAATATCACAGTTAAGAACTATTAAAGCCCGTCTGACTGCTTTTCTCCATACAGCTCCTGTTTTGGCTCTTATTATAATTTTCCTTTCAGATTGATATTGTGCCGTTTTGTCCAGCAACAGTCTGCTTCACTGAACAAAAGATGCTGATTTGAGTGCCTTCATGCTTTGTTTGTATTAATGGTTCTTAGACGAGGAAATGTTTTTTTCTTGGTCGAGCCAAACCAAGAAAGTACAATTTGATCAATAAAACTCCATTGATTATCCCAACCATACCACCTACCAACATACCAACCACTCTGTTTTGTCACCCTTGCTGCCTCTTTTTAATATTTCCAGAAATTGTATGTGGGTTAGTGGGAGCACAAACATTTGTAATTAATTCATTTTAGTTTGAAGTTGTTGTGTCTACTTTGTGAATGAGTAGGCATTTACGTATTTGTCTTGTAACTTTTTCTTTGATTGCTTTTCCTTGTGTCCCTAAGATTTTGACACAATTAACCCATTGATTGGTCACCACCCTTTTATCAATATAAACTATTTGCAAAATGCTGGGTTCATATAGATTTGATCCCTTTTCTTGCCCATTTTGACAAATTACCATCAGCCTATGAGTTACGAGTAGGAGACACAGTGGACTATTTACATGCAGGAATAAAAATGCATCTTTTAGAGTTTAAAGCAAAATAAATAATCAAGTGATATCTCTCTGCAGGACTCAGTCTGATTTTATGAAAGTTGTTTGGACTGAAACAATTCTGAATCTAGTCCCTAAACCTTACAAAGTATTTTATCTGCAAGTCTTAAAAGTGGGATCAAACTTCTAAATTATTTGCCAAAAATACCTCTCATGATCTAATGTGTATACGTCTCTGGGATGAGAATCAGCACCTCCAAATCTGAGGCCATGGTCCTCAGTCGGAAAAGGGTGGATTGTTCTCTTCAGGTCGAGGGTGAGGTTCTGCCTCAAGTGGAGGAGTTCAATTATCTTAGGGTTTTGCTCATGAGAGATAAGAATGGAGCGTGACATTGACAGACGGATTGGTGCAGCATCTGCAGTATTGTGGTCTCTGTACTGGTCCGTTGTGGTGAAGAGGGAGCTGAGCTGTAAGGCAAAGTGCTCTGTTAACCAGTCAATCTATATTCCTACCCTCACTTATGGTCATGAACTCTGGGTAGTGACCAAAAGAATGAGATCACAGATACAGATGGTTGAAATGAATTTCCTCCACTAGGTACTGTAGTTGGACTCTCCCTTAGAGATGGAGTGAGAAGTTCAGTTATCAGGAGAGACTCGAAGTAGAACCACTGCTCCTCCACATCGAGAGGAGCCAGTTGAGGTGGTTCGGGCATCTGGAAAGGATGCTTCCTGGGCACCTCCCTAGGGAGGTTCTTCAGGCATGTTGGACAGGGAGGAGACCCCAGGGAAGACTCAGGACATGCTGGAGAGACTACATCTCTCAGTTGGCCTGGGAACACCTTGGAATCCTCCCAGAAGAGCTGGAAGAGGTGGCTGTGGAAAGAGATGTCTGCACCACCCTGCTCAAGCTGATGCCCCCGAGACCCGACTTTGGAACAAGCGGAAAATAATGGATAGATGGATGGATCTAATATGCAATTTAAAAAAATAACATTTCAAATTAGTGTTTGCTTAAAAAAACACATTTTTGTAATTTACGGATAAAAAAGCATAAAACCTCCAACGGCTAAACTATCAGTGGTCTTTTTCATTTACCCTTTATTAATACAGGTAGTCTCATTGAGTCCAGATAGCTAATTTTCAAGAGAGACCTGTTTGTGGGAGCAGATGTTGGTGGTTAAGGGTTTTTCTTAGGGGCCCAGAGTGGGGCAAATGAAGGTGGAGGCAGGTGTGGGTGTTTCATTTTGTTATAAGAAAGGTAAGATTATTAGATAAGAGTTGCAGCCAATTGTGTTTCATGGATATTTGTTGGTTACTTGGTGCTCACTGGCTGAAGAACACCTACTTGTTTTCTGCCGAAACCTCTTTTTGGAGTAATTAGCAGTGTTTCGCAGGTGGGAAGCAATAAAGACTCAGGATATTTAACTTGTGCTAATGTTGATTTGGAACAATTGTTTCTCAACAACATGAGCTCATGAGTTTCAGTAGTTTGGCCTGCCTTGACAGTGCATGTTTACATCTTAAAGATGTGGTTCTGAGTCACTGAAGTGGGGTTCTGTGGAGTTATTTATAGCAGTCAGTATCTTATCTGCAGCAAATGGAAGTCTGATTGACTGTTTTTGAAAACTGATCCTCATAGACGAGTGACACATACTACATAACTGCCACGCTGGTTTCAAAGCAGACTGTGGCTGTCTTATATTAGACAGTTATTTACACAGACGTCTGAGGTTATTTACACTAAAGACCATGTTGGCCAATGGTCCTTTGAAATTATACTCCTACATAAAATGTGCTGCAAACAAAGCATGCCAAGTATAACTCAGCATATAAACTAGCCCAAAAAGTAAAATGAGGATTTGATGCACTATGCTGGTTTCTTTATATCAGTGCCTCCCAACCATGGTCCCTGAGGAACACCATTCTGCACGTTTTAGTAGTTTCCCTGCTCCAACACGTCTGATTCAATTATTTAATTACAGTATTTTATCAGGTTCTGCAGAAGCCTGCTAATCACCCATTCATTCAAATCAGGTGTGTCAAAGTAGGGAAACAACTAAAACATGCAGGATGGTGTTCCTCAAGGACCAGGGTCAGGAACCCCTGCTTTAGATACACTTTTTCAGTGATTGCCATTTTGTATTTTATATTATTTTTTATTATTGAATCAGACTGTTTCTGTTTGAACTTAAATGGCTGTATATAACTGGATTTCTAGATAAAAACTGAATTTAAGAAAAAGAAAAACTATTTAAAAGAAAATGCAAAATGTGCGTTAAAGAACCTTCTGATTGTATATAAGATTTTAGTTTTTATTTCGCATTGGTTATTATTAACTAACAATGCAGTCACTCCACAACTTATTGAAAGTTGTCCTGTTCCTTTTAAACTATATTAAAAAAATGTGATCCATGTAGCCTTTTGAGACCCTACATTTTGATATCAAGACATTGTCTTTTTGCACAATAATTTGGTTCAGCTTCATCCTTTTGTCTGTTTTTCAGAAATATATTTTTAGGTTTTGTCATTCTTTTATTCTAATTTTTAAATTAAAAATATATATTTATTAAAATTTTTAAAGTACGAAATGCACTAATTCATTGTACACTCATTCATTGTAATTGTACAAAATCATCATTCTTTGCTGTTTATGAAGTTCTACTAAATTTGAACAACTATAAGAAAATTAGAATGCATAACAAACTAAGGCTGAGGAAGCAGGAGGATAAGCATCTCTCTAGAGCCTCTTTGCCATTAATAAGGTTGACTCCACTCTGCTCTCGTCTTCTCGGTTCTTCTCAGGTGGAGGTGATTCTGTGACTTGTTTTCTCACTCTGGGCAGGATTGTCAGTGCAAAGTGGGCAGTATCATAACAGGTCATTGTATTCGAGCCACCCCAGCCATTGTGGTCCTTAATCACCCTATAATCAAACTTCAGTTTCTTTAGCTTATCCTGGCACTGCTTATAGGTCCAGGCGTAGCCATGCTGCACCATCTCTGATAGCTCCCTGAAAATGTTCTCACTTCCTGTGGCGCCATCCATCAACACGATGAGGAAGTGGCGTTTCAGTTGTAGTTTCCAGTTTTACCTTACGCCCCTGTAAAAATGTTGCCCTGATACTGATTGCTGAGAACAGCTTCACAAAACCCAAATGATCCATCTGATGTAAGGACAGCATAAAAACGGCATGTGCCTCCTACGAGCATATTCGATCTATTCTGCAGTTTTAAACAGAATATTTACCGTTCCAGCATATTACAGTGAACTACACCACACTTTATTCATAAACTGTTTTGCCCTAAACAATTTTTGTGTGCTGTGTTGTCGCAGGAGACCACCTGTGTCCTTTTGTCTCTGTTGGAGCATTTCATGTCTGGCTGACTGATGAACAATGTCAGACATGACTGCCTCCTCAACCCATTCATCTGTGGTTCTGACCTTGTTGACAACAAGCCAGCCAACCACTTTCTGTCAGGTTTATTTTGGCACTAAGAGTAAACGATGAAGGCGTGCTTTTTAACACAATGTTACCACTTTCCTGTTTGCCTACTGGTTGTCTGTATGGTCACTTTTGCAGGGCTCCACAGGCTTGTAAAAATAGGGCAGCTGGCAACGAAGTCTTGTTTCCACATCTTTGCCCAGCTGGATTAAGTCAATTGGCTCTGATCATACACATCCAACAAACTCTGACCTTTACTTCAAGTCTGGCACAAGAAAAAACACAATCTGTTGAAAAAATAAAAAATAAAAGGACGAACAGAAATACTTAAAGCAATGGAGAAACGACCAAATCCATTAGGACTCTTCGAGGGAGAGAAACAAGTATTAAGGGATTATGAACTGTGTTTACAATTGGCTTTACGTGGATTTCGGTGTTTTCAGAGACAATAGGTGCATACTAAAGTTGGATTTAAACGCACACACAGCACAGCCTTGGCAAATGTAAAAGCATCAGAATGTGAGCAGTTTTCAAGAAGGACACAAAACAGTACAAAAAAAATGAAGGTACTTTTTTTTTTTTTTTGCCTCACCGAACGATCACCTCTACTTCCTGCTTCAGCAGTTCACACGAGGACACCAACGTCTTTACAGACGGCTTTGAATCATTGTCCCTCACTGTCTTCACACGGCTTGCTCCCCTTTAACAGAAAAGATTCATCCAAGTCTCTGACGTTTCTGCTCTGAAAGTAAACCGTTCACATACGAACCGGGGAGAAAAGAAAGCTATAAGAAGAGAGAAAGGCTATGAATATTTATATATACTGTAGAAAAAAGCATATTCTCAGTGATCGCTACAAAGGGCCAAGATCTGGAGTTTCACAGTCTTTCTCGTACAACAGGTGCAGTAACAGTACCGACTCTTTGTCTCTGCTGTGATGACGCCTGCCGCTCGGCACTGTGGGAACACAAAGCAAAGCCCACCCTGTAATATATTCGGAAAATGTACGTGTGAATGTGTTTGTCGTGGGTGTATTCTGTATAAATGACGTTTTTTTTTTTAACTACTCAGTTGACTTGCTTTTTATTTTTCGTTGTTAATCCTGTTCCACGCCTTCAGTCCGATCTCAGGTCAGCCACGTGATCCTTAAAGGCAGCAGGGTGTTGCACAGCATTAGGCAAAAATATCCGTTTAAGACCCCTTCATCATGCTCTCAGCTGGCTTAGACATTTTTGATTTAGGAGCTGTAATATTAGGCGCTCCTGGCGCTGGCAGTAAAATGTGTCTCTGGTATACACGCCATATATTAACATCTTTATCTCTCATCAGATTGTCATGTGCACCTCATCTTCCTCGTATATTCTCAAGCATTAAAATGAGCTATTAGCACTTTGTTGCTTGTTCTCTCTCCACAGATCTGTTTTTGTTAGTGTAATGTTGTCGCTGGCACTTGACAGCTGTTTGAGCACAGAACTTAAAAAGAAAAAGAAAAATCTGATCACTTAAAATTTCTAATTTGCACCTAAAGTAGCAGTTAATGTAGCAATTGAAGCGACAAGGTCAAAATTTCAACCGTAGCCACAGATGCTAACATGAAAAACAAAAACTCGCAAACAGGCTTAAAGAAGCCCTTCGAAGATTTGGCCTATTTGTCAGACTCAGATTTATTTTTATGTTTGAGTCATCTAACCCACATAGATTTTTCCAGCTGGTTGTGATGTTCTTTTTTTACTTCCTTCCAGTGAACACTCGAGTACAGTGACTGATCTAATCAAGCTTAGCTCCTTGTGGCAGTGTATAACGCTGTTCCTTTTTTAGAAATCATATATACAATACTGTGCAAAAGTTTTTGTATCCCTGATTTTTTTAATTAATTTTTTTGTACTTTGCCTCGAGGGATTCAAACTATTTTTAAAAGTGGTCTTGATCAAAAGTTCTTTAAGCTAGCTTTACGTCTTTTAAGTCTTTCTTTTGGCTTTGACTGCTTTTTACCTCATTTTTTATTCAGTCCTTGTACCTGACCATGACAGCAGATTGTGTTTATATTTCTTTTTAATTTTTCAAACTGATTACAGAACAAAAAAATGTATATAAATATATATATATATATATATATATATATATATATATATATATATATA
>NC_056514.1:19845726-19851350 GCF_014905685.2 Nematolebias whitei | reverse complement strand
TATATATATATATATATATATATATATATATATATATATATATATATTTATATATATAAATGAAGACAGGACATATGAAGCATTTTAGAAACATAGTAGCCCATGTCAACTATCGCTGTGTTCCCTTGAAATCCTAATCTTGTGACAGAAGTTTGAATGTGTGCGGAAATAGTTAAAATTATGAAACGTTTATAGTAAAAGGGAAATAATAAGCTTTAAAAGTATCTAGAGTAGTGTAAGACAAAACAGAACGTATTCAGCTTTTTCATTTAACTTCATCTTGGTCAGTCAGAAAAGGGTGGATTGATCTCTTCAGGTCGAGGGTGAGGTTCTGCCTCAAGTGGAGGAGTTCGAGTATCTCAGGGTTTTGTTCACAAGTGAGGGAACAATGGAGCGTGAGATTGACGGATGGATTGGTGCAGTGTCTGCAGTAGTGCAGATGCTGTGTCGGTCCGTTGTGGTGAAGAGAGAGCTGAGCTGTAAGGCAAAGCTCTCAGTTTATCGGTCAGTCTACGTTCCTCCCCTCACTTATGGGCACGAACTCTGGGTAGTTGGACTCTCCCGTAGAGATAGTGTGAGAAGTTCAGTTATCCAGGAGAGACTCAGAGTAGAACCACTGCTCCTCCACATCGAGAGGAGCCAGTTGAGGTGGTTCGGGCATCTGGTAAGGATGGTCCCTGGACACTTCCCTAGGGAGGTGCTTCGGGCATGTCCAACTGGGAGGAGACGCTGGGGAATCCCAAGGACACGCTGGAGAGACTATGTCTCTTAGTTGGCCTGGGAATACCTTGGAGTCCTCCCAGAAGAGCTGGAAGAGGTGGCTGTGGAAATAGATGTCTGGACCTCCCTGCTCAAGCTGCCCCTGCGACGCGACTTTGGAACAAACGGAAGATGATTGATGGATTAGTCATTTGATTATTTCAAGTTTTTATTTAGTTGTTGATACAAAAATATCATTTTATCTACCAATCTGTGTAATCTTTGATTAGTTTTCATAAATTTAACTATAGTAAGAGAACTTAAACCTAATTTAAAATTAGTTATATAAGTTGTCTGTAGGGCAGCACGGTGGCACAGTTGGTAGAGCTGTTGCCTCTCTGGGAGATAGTCGTTGGATCGAATCCCAGCCAGAGGGCCATTCTGGGTGGCGTTTGCATGTTCTCTCTGTGCTGCATGGGTTTCCTCCCACAGACCAAAAACATGCATGTTAGGCTAATTGGTAACTCTAAATTGTCCCTAGGTGTGAGTGAGAGAGTGAATGGTTGTTTGTCTCGTTTGTCTCTATGTGTCTCTGTGATGGACTGGAGACTTGTCCAGGGTGTCCCCTGCCTCTCTCACAGTGACTGCTGGATATGGGCACCAGTGATCCCCGTGACCCAAAATGGAAGAAGTGGGTAAAAGATAATGGATGGATGAAGTTTTCTATTTATGTGGCGACACAGCTCTGGTTCACCTTGAGTTTAAATCTTTTTGTGCCAGAATGACTCACAACTAGTGTCTCAACGAACATCAAAACATTTTTCAGAGAGTGGTCAGCTGCTAAACAGGAAATAAGGGAAAAAGCAGCCAAAGAAAAGCTGAGTCTGAAAATAAATCGAAACTTTTTTTTTCCAGTTAAAGAAACAGTTAAAAAATATATGGAAAGTCTTCCTTCCTGGAAACAAATTAAATAATCAATTTAGGAATCAAGATATTTATTTCCCATCACTTTTCTCTTTGGGAAAGGAGTCTAACCCTAGATTTGGTCCACTTTCACAAGATATCTCAGAAAATTACACATCTGCATTCATTTTATTAGTGCTGTCAGACCAGACTTTTTATGTTCTTTGTCCACTTTCACAATGACATACGGGTAGTACCTTTCTAACTGCTAAACCTTTTCAGTACTCCTTATTCATCACATCTTCTAAAAATGTTGTTAAATTGTGGCCTAAAAACACTGTAAAGTTATGTCACTGTACATCTGACCTTCCTTAACACTAAAGGTTTGATTTATATTTTAAACTAGAGTAACAATGAATGCCATGTTAGTTAAATTTGTTTTATTGCACAGGAGAAATTAATTGTTTTTAATTATTGTTTTAAGATTACTTGTTACTTTTTGCATCATAATTAACGTTTATTATTAGCAATGCTGGTTAAAGTTATCACACTACTGTTTTAATTGCACAATAACAGGAAAATTGGCTGCCATTTTCAAATCATGTTGGATATTTTGCGTCATGTTAGTTTTAATATACTCAATTAATTTAAATTTAGAGACTCCACTGCACATCATTGTATCTGTTAAACTCTGAAATCATTAGCATTGTTTAAACATTTGTACACACCCTGATGTTTGTTGATTCTGTTGTTCATTTGTGTAGAAACGTGTTCCTACATGCTTATGTTTGTGTTTCATGAACGCAATGCTGATCATTGACAGCTTCCACCCAGCTGCAGCATCACCCAGATTGCTGCTCCTCTGCCGCTTCATCCTTCCTTTGGGCGAGCTTTCAGCACACAGACGAGATCAGAACAGAACAATGCCAGTGTGACAGCCGCTGTCATCTCGGCTGGAACCTTGTAGAAAAGGGTGACCTTCAGCAGCGGAGCTTATTAAGGCTCTTTTGAATAGCCACAGTACAAAGCCTGTCTGCAATCCGAAGCCCAGCGCCCTCATCGAGCGTGTCCGCTTCAAAGCCCTCAGGAGATCTGGATGTGAATCATGAACTAATCATAGTTCTTCCAAACCTGTCAGTTTTATAAAACAGATTAGAAAATGGGGTAAACATGTATTTTTCCTTCACTGTGAGATGTTTTAATGCTTTATCCTTTATATTGCTTCGCAGGCTTGGTTTGTAAAGCCAAACTTTGATATCATTAGCTGTTTACCCCACATGACATCTTTTTGTATCCACCTTCCAGTGCTCAGACATCATCATTACAGAGAAGATATTAGCTGTGAGACAACACTCTAACATCCCTACATGTGCACAGACATTCCTGCTCTTTTAGGTTGGTCCTTTATGATACCACCCATTTAGGCACCACCGTCTTGACTACGAAAGTCTGTTGAGTGATGTGATTGGTGAGCTCTGTTTTCGAGGCAAGGACCACTTGGATACATCATAGCAATAAACCTCCACTTCGTCACACAAACAAACAAGTAGATCTTCAACTTCGAACACCGCAGGAGCTGGCATCTCCCCTCAGATTACTTGCGTCACACTCCACATGCATCCGTTCATCTGTATTTGTTCTCACTTTCTTCCTCTCTCACACAGTCACCTCTGTTTTGCTGTTGGTCACATAATAGGGCTGTGTGGGGAGGAAGTGTTGACTGTGGCTGTGCCCCCTGGTGCTGTGGAGCTGGTTTGGCTCCAGCACGGTGCACTGGGGCCTCTTGTGCCCATAGTTCTTCCTCCTGCCTACTGTCTCAGTTCCATCCCAGCCCTTTATGCCAAACCCAGTTGCATGCCCAGTTGCGATTGTGTTGGAGCTGTATGCCAATGGGCGGCCCATTGTAGCTGAGCCTGAGCCAAAGGAGGTCTCAGCAGCCCTGGAGATGCCCAGGGATGTGCCACCTGGCATAGTCCCCACCATATGTGCCAGGGAAGTAGCCCCAAGTCCTGGCGGCTTGCTACTGTGGCTGTGAGCATGACTGTGGGAGCTGTGGGAGCTGTGGGCAACATGACTATGGCTGCCTTTGGGTTTTTGGCCATTTGGTTTGAGTCCACCTACTGCGCCTGCTATGTGTCTCTCTGTTGGGAGGCTTGAGACAGAGGAGATGCTTGGCATCTCAGTGATATAGGTGGCCACAGGCTCTGGAGTCAGTGGACCCAAGGAGGTCATGGGAGTCATGGAGGTCATTGGGGTGAGTGAAGTCATATGTGTCATAGACGTCATGGGTGTCAAAGAAGCCATGGATGCTATTGGGTTCATTGAGGTCATCTGTGTCATGGTGGAGTTCATGGGATTGGAAGTCATAGGGTTTGCAGCCATGGTGTTGGCGGTCATTGGAGTCATTGATGAGATGTTGCCCATGGATGTTCTGGAGTTTCCCATTGGCTGTAGAGGAAAGCCACCCTTTGTTGGCAGCTCTACCATGAGCCGACGCTTGCTGTAGACTTCACCATTGTACTTGGCAGCTGACACAGAAGAGAGAGAGAGAGAGAGAGAGAGAGAGAGTGAGAGAGAGAGAGAGAGAGAGAGAGAGAGAGAGAAGCAGAAAAAAAACGCAATTTAATGAAGGATTCAAATTTAAGATGAAATGTTAATTGGTGCTTGCAAAGAACAAAACTAAAATGTTACTGTCTAAAATGGTTATAACAAACAGAAATTTTATTATTTTACAGAAACTATGTAAAGTATGTCTGAGCGCACACTGTAGGAGTGTTCACAAAGTAATCTTAGAAAAAAAAAGATTTTATTTTTACTTTTACTTTGTTTGTCAGCCTCCCCTCATGTACCAGATGAGAGTGTAAAGTCATATAGTAACTCCTGCATGAAGAGGCCGGTTCTACTGCTGGATGAGTGTGATGAAAAGAAAAGCTCATCTAATTTTATTGTTTTTATAAATATGATTAAATATATATTTAAATCACATGAGAGAAAAAAAACCAATTAATTATTATTATTAATAATAATTTGCAAGTTTCAAAGGACCATTTTTAAAATGTTCCTGCTGTCCTTCTGCTGACCCAAGGACAGCAGAAGTTTTAAGGAATTGCACTTTCTGACAAATTTCTAATTATAAAAATTGTTAAAGCACAAGTTTCCTCTGACACATTTTTAAGCTATAATATAATGTGTAATGTAAATCTTTTTGGTTTTGCCCAATTTTTTTAGAAATTCTAAAAAGTAACAAGACAATGGCACTCCAGGTTCTGAGTCTTCAAATATATATTTTTATTTTTTATTTTTTAACATTTTTCTAAATTATCAAATATTTTGAGTCAGTTAAAGGACCTTACATTTTTGGAAAAAATAGCTTTATCAGATAGCAGTTTGCAGTTGGTTTGGTCTGAGCTACTTCTATGAAGTTTATATGAGTTTCCTTCTTTCTATGGTTTTCCTCCCACTGTACAAAAACACATATGTTTTGTTAATTAGCAAGCTTAAATTGATTTAATAGTGTGTGTGTGGTTGTGTGTCTCTATGTTAGCCCTGCAGCTGATGTCCAGTGTGTACCCTAATTGCTGCAGTTGTTACAACTTCCCACCCCCTCACCTTCCTCTGGCTCTGAACAGGAAAAAGGTTTAAATTAGATTAGATTTAGATTACTTTGTACATTAGATTTATTTTTCATTGTCAGCAAGCCAACAGCTGAAATAAAAATAAAGCTCTGTATGGTACATCAACAGCACCATACAACCATGAAATATGCAAACACACAAAACACTGTAGAGAAAATGAATGCGTGAGTGCTGTGTTTTTGTGTGTATCGAGCTGTGTAAAATTGACCAATGCCAGTTTTATCACTATTGTGCAGCAGAGATGTTACCACCCGTAGTGCACACTTCTCTGAAATACTTCAAACAACTGAGAAAATCTGCATGAAATGGCTGGAAATTAAAAATGAATGGCTCATATATATATATATATATATATATATATATATAAATTTTACACAATCCCATACA
>NC_056514.1:19831633-19840726 GCF_014905685.2 Nematolebias whitei | reverse complement strand
ATATGTCCTTGTCTAATTTGAAAAAAGCTCAACAAAGACATACCGTATTTTTCGGACTACAAGGCATGCTTTAAATCCTTTAATTTTCTCAAATATCGACAGTGTGCTTTTAATCCGGTGCGCCTTATGTATGAAAACAGACCCGTTCATTGATATTTCGTCTTATAATCTGGTGCACCTTATAGTCCAAATATAAATACTGAACATAAAGAAAAGGAAGTGAAAAAACTTCACTTCTGGGAAATAAAACTATAAGTGCTACATGCTGTCATCATTGTTTGTTTCCATACAATGATGAAAAGAATTCTCTGCATTTAACCCATCACACCTGTGATACACCAGGTGGAGCAGTGGGCAGCTATTGAGTGCTCGGGGAGTAATTGGGGATTGGGTGTCTTGCTCAGGGACACCGCAAACGGGCAACAATTTTCCTGTGCCAGGTCGACTGCCCTACCTTTACCACATCTCAGCCCACTCTTTTGTTGAGAATTCAGAGATTATGCAGCCAATAATAATAATAATAATAATAACATATATGCTGGCATTTGTGAAAGAGTCTCTACTGTATACAGACAGAAATTTCTGGCAGTTCAGTGAAGTAACAGCTGCAGGTTGACTTCAGTCCCCAATAGAGTTGCGCTCGGATCCAAAAAATCCGATCCGACTCAGCCCCAGACCGTAGCCATAATTTCCGAACCCCACCCGATCAGACGAATTAACAGTAACTACAGGTTTGAAACCACCACCACCCACCCCCCACGACATTTTTAATTAAGCTTTGACTGCTTATACCACCGACTATTATTTACGGTCGGAGGACGCACACGGCTGAGTAAAGGGGGCAGAAGATCGGAGCTGAGGAGCCGTCAAAGCGCAGTGCTTCCCCTGCTTCTGCCTGCATTGGACTCTGCTCTGACATGTCTGATATTTTGTGATCTCACCTGTTTGGGTCGTCAGCTGCGCACATCCGCTGTGTCGCGGCTGAATGAACGTCCATGTGGGCTTTGATGGATCGCTGGCAGTAGTCCATCTGAAGCTTAAATGGACTTTTTACCTCTTTCGAGGTCGGTCAGCATGCAGTCAAATGGCCGTGTGCGGCTGGTTATGTATGGCAAGCCATGTTGGCATATAATTGAATCGTCGGCCGGACGCATCCGCTGACGCAATCAAAAGCCCGACACCGACCCGGCCTGCAAATTAAGCGCATTATTGTGGCCCAGCCCGGTCTGAATCCGGGTCGGGGTGGGGTGTGGAGGGGAGCCTCTGGGTTTGGGTTAGAAATGACAGCTCTAGTCCCCAATACTTCCACAACCTTTTCAGAAATTGCACAGCCAGACAGAAGACATCTCAGGACTAGCTTTAAGTGTTTTGTGAAAGATGCCTAATGCCTAAATGAGAAATAATTTTACCCATCGCCACCCAATAATTGCCACTACTAGACAGGTTCGACACTGTAGGCAGCATCCAATATAAATTACAACACTGAATGGCTGCTGTTGTATAATAAAACAGACAAAAGTGGAAAAGGAAAATCAGAAATTCCTTTTCATTTACTATAGAGTTCTTTTGTCTTCCTTCTGTGAAAAAGTAAATGATATGGCAGATAGGAGAAATGACTGTTGTGAGATTTACCAGAGCTTTTGTACATTAGGTTTTGGCCATAATTGGTCATTTGTAGCTGCAGATGACTGCATCCTTTATCCAAGGGACCTTTATTAGTGGGTTTTATCTTGGTTGCAGTTAGAATTCAATAAAGTGACCTTATATAAATGCACAGGGGAGCAGAGGCGTTGGATATTGATTGACAGAATGGTGGCTTATCAGACCATTGGGAAAGTGGCAGTGGCAATTAAGGAACCAGAATGGTGAGGGGCTTTATTTGAGGGATGTTGGTGCTGAACTTCATACCCAGGGTTATCAGGCAGTGAAGATACATGTTTGTGCTGCAAACATGTTTTCTACAAATAAAATAAAAACTCATCATTACTCAGATCGACATTTTCCACAGCCCATGTGTGATGTTTGCATTATTCCCTTACGAGAATCCCTGGAATCTAAGGTTCACGGGGTTTATACCTAATCTTTCCAATTGTTTTCTAGGTGTCTCTTTGAGTTCAACTTGTTTGAAGAAAAATGTGACGGTCAGGTCTGAGCCTCAAGGGAGAAGTCTCCCTTCAATTATGGAAATGGATATGAGCAGCTATAGGAGAGAATCACAATTATCTCTACAATGATATTTTTTGATGAGTGATATGGAGCATGACGGATTAAGGTTGAAGGCAGATGGCTGTCAGGAGGTGAAGAGGAGATGACGCTGATTGGAGACAACGACAAAAGAGGCAAAAAGAGAAGGTTGAGGTAGTACAAGGAAGAGGGCAGAAGGCAAAAGATAAAGGTGATGATGTGAAAAAAGTGAAGATGAAAAGTAAGGGAGAGATTGGGAGGCGAATGAATGAGAGACTGAGGCAGGAGGAAAGGAAAGATAGCCAAGACTAAAGGTTCGAAGAGCAAACAGAAGGGAGGGAGAAGACTATGGAGGAGTGCTGAATGGAGGATCCGCACCATTTTAGATGAGTATATAAAAAAAGAAATCAAAATGTTGATTCAAAAGAAGCCAGAAATGAAATGGAAAAAAATATATATTGGTAGGTGAATTGCATGCAGTTGCTGAAATTAAATGTTCAAAATGTAACATCATTGAAATCAAAACTTTTTGAAGACAATACGCTTGCATATTTTATCACAGTAAATGGAAACCGTGTACGTGATATGATTTCCAGACATTTTTAGACACAGCTTTTACAGCCTATAGATAGTCATTTGTTTATTTTTCCATCTTCATCAGCAGCAACCTGAACAATTTAAGACCTCGATACACAACGTTGCCCTAAGAACACCCAAGGTTTTTAGTTGCATTTTGTTTTTTTTTCCATTTGTCTTCTGCTTCAAGGAAACTCCTTTAGAGAACAGGATTTTTCTTTTCACATTATCTTATTGTCTACACTGCTGCACTGGCCTCAGGCATCCACAAACACAAACAGGTCACCGCAAGGCAAGGTAACAGGTGCAATGTAAGAAAATATCATTCTAGTTATTGGTTTTTCCCTCTAGTCGTAGTATGCATGAAAGAGATGACTGCAGATGAGCATTATTCTATTCAATTCTGTTTATTTATATAGCGCCAAGTCACAACAGAAGTCATCTCAGGGCACTGAACAGAAATATTCATATTTAAAAATAATAATTTACTTTAATATCTCTACTATTCTACTAGGGTTATCAGGCAGTGAAGATACATGTTTGTGCTACAAACATGTTTTCTGCAAGTAAAATAAAAACTTCTCATCATTACTCAGATCGACATTTTCCACTATTCTACTATTCACTTTAATAGTAGAAGTATAAATGCAAATATATCCAAAATAACAGATTATGTAAAACAGCTAAACAGAACTTTTACAATAATAGCACTGTCAGAGACATGGCTCAATGATGAAAACACAACTAATGTTCACATGGAAGGGTATGAATTATATCATGTGAACAGAAGCAACAAAAGTGGTGGTGGAGTGGCTCTATTTGTTAAAAATGAAATAAAATGTAAATTAATTAATGAAATGTCAATAATTGTTGATAATATCGTGGAAATAATAACAATAGAAATAATAAACAAGATTGATAAAAACATATTGATAAGTTGTGTATATCGATCTCCAGGATCAAATATAGAAATATTCACTGATAAAATGGTACAACTATTGGACAAGAGTTTTAATAAAAGTATTTTTTGTGTGGAGACTTTAATATTGATCTGGGAAATAAAACAGATTCAAATAACATTAGTACATTTACAAATTCATTGTATAGTTTAAATCTCTATCCGTTAATATCAAAACCAACAAGAATTACAACTCATAGTGCTACAATAATCGATAATATTTTCACAAATATAACAAATGGGGATGTGATGGGAGGTATTTTAACGAGTGATTTGAGTGATCATTTACCAGTTTTCACGATTTATAAAAATTATCAAAGCATTACAAAAGAAATCACAATTAAGAAAAAACAAAAAACACATCAAAAAAAGCATTGGACAAATTAAAAGATGATTTACATAAACAAAGCTGGAAAGACGTGTATGTTGATGATGTAAACAGATCGTATGATGAGTCTATGAATATTTTAGGAGCTCTGTATGAAAAGAATTGTGTGCAAAATAATTATACAAAGAGAAATGTTGTTGAACAACCATGGATGACGAAAGGGTTGAGAAATGCTTGTAAAAAAAAAAAAGAATTATTTGTATGCATGTTTCTTGAAATTGAGAACACAAGAGGCCCAAGAGAAATATAAGAAGTATAAAAATAAATTGGTAGCGATTATAAGGAAACACAAGAAGGAATATTATAGTGATTTATTAAATAAAAGTAATGGTGATATGAAAGCTACATGGCGAGTAATAAATAGTGTTCTGAAAAGTCATAAAGCATCCATGATGAAAATGAAATTGTAAATGGTTTTAATCATCATTTTGTGAACGTAGGATCAAGCCTTGCAGCTAAAATACCAAAAGTAGACAATAATGTGAACCATTCAGTTATAAGTTGTGACAACAGTATTTTTCTTAATGGAACTGACAAAGAAGAAATAATGAATGTTGTAAAAAATCTTACAGATAAGATATCAAAAGACTGGGTGGATATATATTTGTAATTTATCATTTTCAAAAGGAATATTTCCAGACAATATGAAAATAGCTAAGGTAGTTCCTCTCTTTAAAAATGGTGATAAATGTGTGTTCAATAATTATAGACCAATATCCTTATTACCACAGTTCTCAAAAATTCTAGAAAAACTGTTTGTGACCAGATTAGATAAATTTATTACTAAACAAAACATTCTAAGTAGCAGTCAGTATGGGTTTAGAGCAAAAAACTCTACATCAATGGCTCTCTTGGAATTAATAGAACAAATAACTACTGCTGTCGATCAAAAACAATATTGTGTTAGTATTTTTGTGATTTAAAAAAAGCATTCGATACTATTGACCACACTATTCTCCTTGGAAAAATAAATAAATATGGTATAAGAGGACCAGCATTACACTGGGTATCTAGCTATTTGAAAGATAGGAAACAGTTTGTTCAAATAAATGGTGTAAGATCTGACCTGTGCAATATCACTTGTGGAGTCCCTCAAGGCTCTGTACTTGGAGCAAAGTTATTTATTTTATATGTGAATGACTTAGTGAATGTATCAGGACTCCTCAAATGTGTCCTTTTTGCAGATGACACCACATTTTTTTGTTTGGGTAAAGATGTAAAACAGATGTTGGAATTGATGAAGACAGAATTTGATAAAATACAAACTTGGTTTAAACTTAATAAATTATCATTAAATTTAGAAAAAACTAAATACATGATATTTAGTAACAAAAAGAGAACTGTTGATGATCCATTTAAAATTGAGGGTGTTGAGATTTGTAGAGTTAATGAGATTAAATTTTTGGGTGTAATCATTGATGAACAGCTAACATGGAAAAATCACATAAATTCTGTAAGAACAAAAATATCTAAATCTATTGCAGTACTATGCAAAGTCAGGGAATCATTAAATGATAAAGCTCTGTACATGTTGTACAACACAATCATTGTTCCACATTTAATCTATTGCATTGATGTTTGGGGGAAAACATGTAAAACATTTACAAAGTGTCATAGCTCTGCTCTCTGTCAGCTCCTCTGTCATGCTGCACACTCAGTAATCACTCAACTCATGTCACCTGTCACCGCTCATTATCCCACAGCTCCACCACCTGGTCCAGTCAGTACTTAAGCTCACTCATTCCTCTCAGTCTGGGCCAGATTCTCTATCCTGTCTCATCAGCAGTAGACTTTCCAGCATTCCATTGATTGACTCATCACGTTCATGACCCTTGCCTTGACCACGACCACGCTTTTGCCTCAGCCCTCGTCTGCTTTTGCTCATCTGATCAGGTACCGACTCATGCTCTTGTTTTTTGACTCTCTTTTTGGATCACGTACTGGATACTTCTGCTGAACAACTGACTTCACGGTATGAACTCTGCCTTTCCCTTCTGACTGTTTTTTGGATCACGGATTAAAGGGCAAGCTCATTCTGTATCACGGACTTATCCTTACCCCTGAATCTGATTCCCACAGATTCATTTCCCCAATTAGTCTCTTTCCCCCTGCATCTACTAACCTTTATCTTTTAGTTGCAAGCCTGTTGGACTCCGTTCCAGTGGACCTTAACATCAGTTCTACTTCTACTGGCAGCCCGCCACTACAACACTACCCAATCACGAACTACCAATCAGAAGATCGGAACCAGCCCAGAACCGGACCTACTCCAGAGTTTTACTTTATTTCACAATAAATCTTTTAACCCTCTCAGTGGTTGTTGTTGTTGTTTGCGATCCGGCCTCTGGTTCATGACACAAAGTCTATTTTTATTTTACAGAAAAGAGCTGTAAGAATTATCACCAGAAAGCATTACAGTCACCCATCAAGCACATTATTTCATCAATTGAAGTTATTGAAGTTCCACGATTTGGTAGATTACAGTATTTTATCAGTTATGTATAGGGCTCAAAATAACACACTATCATTAAATATCCAAAGAAATTTTGTTAAAAGACAAAGTTATAATCTTAAGGGGATAGAGATATTTGTCAAACCAAAATTCAGAACTAGTCTGAAGGGAAGGTCTACCTCAATCCAAGGAGTTGGATTGTGGAATGGTCTAGAGAGAGATGTTCAAAATGCCAAGTCAATGTGTACATTTCAGAAAAAGATCAAAGCTGAATTGTTAAAAAATATATATATGAAGTAGCTTATTGTGTTTTTTTGTATTATAATTAGAAAAATAAAAAAAGAGTTATTCGTTTTGTTCTGTAACTTGAAAATGATCATGATTGAAATAATTGTTTGAAAAAAGGGGCAGATATAAGATTTTTTTTCTTCTTTCTGCTGCCTTTCATTTTAAATCTCTTGTATCTTTTTTTATATTGTTATGGAATTGTTTTGTACTTTTTAAAAATGAATAAACTTTATACCATACCATACCATAACATAATTTAACATTATTTATCTGAGGAGCAGACTGCTTTGAGTTTAACTCCATCACAGACTCTCATCTTGAGCATGAAGGCGACAGAGGAAAGGAAAAACTCCATGAGGAAGAAACCTTTAGCAGAACCAGACTCAGGACAAGTGGCCATCTGCTTCGACCGGCTGGGTTTGGTATTCACGAGCTGTTTGACAACTGAAGAAATCAGAATTTGTTTAAGATTGTTTTTCCAGTTACTCCAGTTTCAAGCTACAGTCCACGTATGCTGGGTTGAGTGGTAACATATTGTAGGTGTGAGTGTGGATAGTTGTTGCAACAATTATATGCGAAGGGGACATATTCCCCTCACCTGTGGTTAATTTGAGCCTGATCCTGCCGGAACAAGATCCGGGAATTCTCATTTTGACCGCTCGGATCCGACAACTCAAATCTCCACCCATAAAAGTCCAAAGTTATTGCACATTTTAATTTTGATTATTTATTAAAAAATACAATGAGAAGGGACATTCTGTGGAGCGGATGTTCCAACCGCACTATGCGCACCAGCTCGTGCACATGCGCCTGCCCAGCAGAGACGCGTACCGCATGTCCTGCGGGGATTAGCGTCTTCATCCACCTTCAAGCTGTGCGCTCTGAGACAGTGCACGTTTTACGCACAGGAGCATCTCCAGACAGCTCTGCAGAGCGTGCACAACATGCCAGAACTCCTGCATACATTTCAGAGATAATAAATAAAAAAGCTTACAGTAAAAAAATAAAATAAGTGAAATGTTTGATGAGTATATTCACATTACATCACGTTTCAAAACAACAGCACTAATTTGTCAAAATAACAGCAATCAAAATATTGAAAAGATAGTCCAATTTATTATCTAAAATAAATGGATGGATAGATGGATTGTCCTTAGCTGGACAACTGAGAATTGAAGCACCTGAAAGGCAGTGGTAATCAAGATTGGAGAAGAACAACACGCAGGACTGAATTCAGCTGAAAAGAGTTCAGTTCGGACAATGTGTGTGTGTGTGTGTGTGTGTGTGGGGGGGGGGGGGTGTTAGGAGGCTTGACAGAATTAGAGCTGCTCTATTAACTGCTCTCTAAAACAGTAATTTCAATTCAACCTTTGTTTATACGTTATTAGTCTCATTGAGCCTCGAGGACTCATTTACAAGAAAGACCTGTTTTCAATCAATTTAACCAAATGTTTACAGATGTTTAACAACCTGTTAAAATACACCAAAATACAGCATCTCTTTTATTCCAAATATTCTGGGAAAGGACCCACGGCCCCCGAACCCCCGAACCCCCGAACCCCCGAACCCCCGCATCCCCTCGCGCCCCACCCCCACCCTCTGGACCGCCTGCTATTTGTTTTCCAGCATGAGTTGGTTTAAAAAATAAAAAACTGCCCCTAACATTTAAAAAAATATTAATTTGGATCCACCCACCCACATTTACCATGAAATATTAGTTCACCCAGCACTGTTTCTATTTCTTCGTGAACAAATACATTCCATTTGATTAATAGAATACTCAAGCCACTAAAAATCCACTCTGGGTTTTCCTGGTTACCTACAACAACTCACCAGGGAGGAGGGGGGAGACACATCTGTGGTGCGTGCTAGCTTAGTGTCATGTTAGTACTGGCAGTTGTTGACCTGGGTGGTGGGGTGGGTGTTAGGATGCCTGTGAGAAGTGGAGCGCTACGTCTGTAGCATCTTAGGTAGCACATCTGTATTGTGCACCACTAGATTAGCGCTATATTAGTGTAAAGAGCTTTCGACTGGGGTGGGGGTGGGCAGCATTGTGCCATGCTCTTTAAAATAATTACTGGATCAAGCTTTTGCATATGTAGGTAAACGTAGATGATTAACAACCCATTAAAATACACCAGAATGCAGGAATTGGCATCTACTTTATTCAAAATGTTCTGGGCGAGAGCCCCCAGACCTCTAACACCCCCCCCCCCCCCCCCCCCCCCCCCCCCCCCCACCCCCCCC
>NC_056514.1:19820558-19831533 GCF_014905685.2 Nematolebias whitei | reverse complement strand
GTGGTGTTTAACACCCAGATGAGTAACCCCCAGGCGGGGGATTGCGCCTCTTTTTTTCGAAAGGTTTTGGGGGGGGGCCCCCCCCCCCCCCCCCCCCCCCCCCCCCCCCCCCCGGCTTTTGATTCCAATGGCATGGTGGTTGTCTTTTGTGTCTGTGATGGCTCTCATGAATGATCAACCTGTCCAGGTTGTCTCTCAGAGACACATGGGACAAACAAACAGGAACACACATCAGGGATGTGAAGATTAATGGGTGTACTGGCACACAGACAGACATGGAAGTATATGCTGCAAGACTATCAGGGGTACAGTTGTGAATAGATGCACATTTGTGATAAAATCAAAATGTATTGATTTTCATGTTTTGCGCAGATCCTACGTACTGTAGATCTAGATAGACGAAGAGACCACCAGCAGGTTTGTTTTACAAGCATCTGCTCGAAAGTAGAGCAGATACATTGAAAATTTGTATATACAAATGTGATGGTGAACATAATGTACAATTTTATGTGCATCTGTTTCAGAATCACAACGTTTGGTGCAACAGAAAAGGTGAGGCTAGTTTTATTTTTTTTTTTTTTGTTTTTGTCTTATTTCAAACAGACAAGAAGCAGAAATAATAATTATTAATAGAAGAGCTAGAAAAACAAACACCTCTTGCAAGTGAGGAGGCTAGCAGGCCATGTACTGTACACTATGGTTAAGGTATGGTATGGTAAAATTTCTGAACTACTAAGGAAATGCAGTTTTTCTAGTTACCACACTAAATCAGTGAGATAGATGTTAGCTTACATCATCTATAAAGCTTATGGTATAAGCAGTTATCAAGAGATCTTTAAGAACGTAAACCAATTTTTGGTCAATTAATAGAAAATGCATTTTGCTGCTCAGTGCTGAATTACTTGAGTTGAGAAAAAGCTGCTTGATAGGATTTAAACAAAGGTCTGTCTCTCTTTTGGTTAGTTGTGAGTCTAGTGACATGAAAGTGAACTAGAATTAGAAAACAAACCTCTTTGTGAAAGTTTCCTTTATTTATTCATTTGTTGATTTACTTATTTATTTATTTGTTCATTTATTCATTGCCTTTTTTCTAATAAGCTTCAAATGGGTCATTCTTTTGCTTCATCATATTGAAATGAATTACATAAATTCTCAGTGAAACTAAAATTGTACTGCATCATGACAAAGGGGTGACATCTGGTTAGATTTCACTGTTCATGGATCTCAAATGTGTCAAACTGTTATGAGTCTATCAAGATATTTATTTTATTGCACAAAATAAAATCACACCCTTAATATAAACATTCATATGTGAGGGAACAAACAAACAAACAAACTATATATATATATATATATATATATATATATATATATATATATATATATATATATATACCGTATTTTCCGGAGTATAAATCACATCAGTCAAAAAAGCATCAACAAGAAAAAAAAAACTTATATAAGTCACTTCGGTGTATAAGTTGCATTTATTATGCATCACCGTTGACCCGTCACGTTTATTATGTATTTATTTAATGGTCAAAACTGCTTCATTTTGCCTGGGCAGTGCCATCCATCCATCCATTGCGGCCAGAGCCACTAGCTCTTCAGTGATCCTCTGCCTACACCAGCTGAATGAAGCGAGTGCACACGGAAGTACCTACTGTTTCAGTTATTAGAAATTTAAAGCATCAGTCAAAAATGGTTATGAATGTGGAAAAAAAATAATAAAATACAATTTGCTTCAACATATAAGTCACAGGACTGTCAAATTATGCAAAAAAAACTGTGACATATGTATATATGTATGTATATATATATATATATATATATATATATATATATATATATAAATATATATATAATGTGTGTGTGTGTGTGTGTGTATATATATTTGCTATAAGGAAACTAAATATAGAGCTGCAATGACACATTCAAGCTTTTACTCTGTGCCAACTAATGTATGTTCTTAAGTGGCATCCCCCCCCACACACTTAATACCAGACCTATAATCTAAAATCAACTTATAATGAGAATGGGCAAACTAATTTCTGTTACTTTACATAAATAATGATGGCTTAGTTATGTTGTTATTATAAACCCGTCTCATTTGTTTCCTTAGATATAGTGGTATCATTCATTTGAAAAGATGTTTTCTCTAGTCCACAGAGCATGTGTGGCATTTATCTACTGGGTTTCTGTGAGTTGAGATGAAAGAAAGTGAAAGCCCAACATCAGAGAGTGACGTCTTTCTGAGGAGAAACAGTCAGGTTTTGTTCTGGACTGAAATTGCAGGTTTTCTTGTTGTTGATCTGCCCTCTGATCTATAACAATTCAGTTTTATTGATGAAACATCAACACAAGAATTACGTCTGCTTTCCCTAGGATGATTATTTTTTCCTTGTTGAATATTGGTGTGAAATCTTGGGAAGACATTCATTTGTTCTTTGATCTTCCAGAACTGACATGAAGACATGCTCTTTTAGCATTTTAGAACACACTGAACTATTTTTATGTGGTCAAAAAGATGAACATTTGATGTCTATGTTTACCTATTCTTCTGGGACTTTGAAAAACGTATTTATTTAACTGTTTTATTTCTATAATTCAGAAGAACATTGATAATTACCATTTTATAAAAAAATTTATAGAGGCACTTTATGTAATGTAATCAGGGATGTCTAACACCTGGCTTTTACCTATCAAGTAAAAAATTTTCAATTAATTGATTTAGTGCCCTCAAAACAAAAGTAAGCTTGGTAATCATATAAAATACTAATTATTTAATGTTTTCTCTCTAATTAATGCCAAATCTTAATTGCATCACAATCTCTGATACTGAGCGGCACACTGGCGCCGGCGGAAAGGAAAAACTTCCTTGTACCAGGTAGAAACCTCCAGCAGAACCAGGCTCAGGATGTGTGGGGGTTAGGGAGGACAGGAAAGGGACATAGAGGGATTGGTCCAAAGAAGACCACAGATTAAATAACCTCCAACTAAGTTTCCAGCTTGATACAAAACGAGAACTAAAACAGAGAAGAGATATCAACCAACTGAACAGCCAAATTTAAAAAGATTAAGCTAACTTTTTCAAAATGTTTAAAGTTTCAATACAGTAGAAGAAAAAATAAATTGCTCTAAATCATAAAGAACAAAAAACATAAAAAACAAAGCTGAACTGCAATTTGAGGATAAGATAATAAATAATTATAATCCACTGCTGTATGGTGTAAGGCGAGTATTATATCATCTGGTTCCCCCTTGGATGTTGTCCCCCTCCCATCGACTTCTAAAAGAGATCTGTCCTATTCTGCTGGACCAGTAGCAGTTTATCCTCAGGTGTGGTGCCAAAAAGCTTTAAACATGTTGCTGTTCAACCTTTGCTGGGAAAAAAAAAGCTAACCTTGATCCCTCAGTGGTGTTCAACTTTAGGCCTGTCTCTAGACTCCCATTTGTTTCAAAACTACTGGAAAAAATAGTTGATTCCCAGTTAAAAAGTTTCCTGGAGGATTACTCTATTTTAGAAGTGTTCCAATCTGGCTTCAAATCTCTCCACAGCACTGAGACTGCTCTATTGGGGGGTTTTAATGCTTTTTTCCTAGCCTGTGCTTCTTGATCCATTGGACCTTACACCTGCTTTTGACACCATTGACCAGGAGATCCTCATTTCTAGGCTGGAGCAGTGGGTGGACATCACAGGGTCAGCTCTTAAATCACAGGTGTCAAACTCCAGGCCTCGAGGGCCTGGAAACTTTTAAATGCGTCTCTGATGCCACACAGCTGAATCAAATAAGGAGGTCATTAGCAGAACTTTGGAGAACTTGACTGCACTGAGAAGCTAATTCAGTCATATGATTCAGCTGTGTGGCATCAGAGCCACATCTAAAAGTTGCAGGACTCCGGCCCTCGAGGCCTGGAATTTGACACCCCTGCCTTAAATGGTTTAGGTCCTACCTCTCTGACAGAACCTTTTGTGTCCACATCAAAGATTTTATTTTAACATCGGCCGCTCTTCGGTGGGGAGTACCACAGAGGTCCATTCTCAGTCCTCTTCTATTTTCTTTATACCTGCTGCCATTTGGTGCTATTTTTCGTAAACACGGCATATCTTTTCATTTTTACACCGATGACTGTCAAATTTACTTCCCTATGAAGCAGACTGGTGCACGTTCTATCCAACCTCTTCTTGACTGCCTTGCTGACATCAAGGATGAGATGGCTTTACATTTATTACATTTTAATGAGAAGAAAACAGAAGTCATGTTGTTTCCACCTAATGGCACAATCAAGAACCACTGCATCAACCTTTCCTCTCTAGCCCCATTAGAGAAACAAGTGGTCACTAATCAGGGAGTGAAAATGGACCCTTCCATGAAACTAAACAGTCATGTCATGTTGTTGTTTTTTTGTTTTTTTTCAGTTGAGGCGGCTATCTAAATTTAAGCCCATACTGTCCAAAAGTAATCTTGACTATAATATTATTCTGAATAAGAATAAGAAGGCCGCAATAATTATTTATAGCCGCAGCTTCGTGCACTCCGCCCATCTTCGGACAACTGTACGTACATATTCGCGTTGTATCTCGGTGCAATGCCAATAAAGTTTATTCTGATTCTGATTTACACAGTAACACATGCATTCATTACATCCATACTTGATTACTGCAACGTGCTTCTTTTTGGAATCAGTCAGACCTCTATTGCACATTTAGAACTGGTTCAAAATGCTGCAGCCTGATTTTTACAGGCAAAAGAGAGCACATTACTCCAGTTCAGGCCTCTATTCACTGGCTCCCGGTTAACTTACAAATTCAATTTTAAAACCTTCTGTATGATTTTAAATCTCTGAACAGTTCTGCCCTTCTTCTCTCACGGATCTGCTGCAGCCATATGTCCCACAGTGCTCTCTGAGGTCAGCAGACCAGATGTTTTTATTTGTTCCAGGCACTCGTTTTATGATCAGAGGTGACAGGACCTTCTCTGTTGCAGGTCCAAAACTGTGGAATGAGTTACCTCTGCATGTCAGACAGGCTCCTCTCTCACTGTTTTTCAGTCTCATTTAAAAACTCTCTTTTATTCCCTGGCTTTAGACACTGTGTGCGTTGCTTTTAACTTGTCTGTATTCTATGATGTAAGTCATTTAGTTCTTATCTTTACCCATTTGGATCTACGTATTTTATCCTGTGTCCTTTGCTTGATTCATTTTTTTTGCTGTACAACACTTTGGTTGGCCTTGTTGCTGTTTTAAGTGCTTTATAAATAAAGTGGTATGGTAAAGTTAATGCTTGTGCACGTGTGTTCGTGTGTGTGTGTGTGTGCGTTTGTCTGTCACCATGTACAGCTACAATGGATTAATGTTTAGGGTCAACCCAATTAATAATGGCCACTAGACCCTGACCAAAGACCTTAGTAAACACAAAAAAGGCCTAAACTAGGTCAATTTTACAGATCAGGTAAAATTAGATGTGTTTGTAGCTGAGAATCATCTCCACCATATACAGTGATCCCTCACTATAATGTGGTTTATTTTTTGTTGCTTTACTATATCACGGGCTTTTTAAACCCATTTTTTTTATTGTGTGCACTGTACATGCTGTGCAGTACTGTTCATTCATCTCATCATCATCGTCTTCATTGCGATTGCCAAAGTGTTTAAGAGCATGTAAGTGTTTATAAGAGAGTGGAAAAAGTTAATAAGAGTGTGGGAAGGGTTTATTATGCCGTAAATATATATAAATAGTAAAATAAATATAATGTTGGTGTGAATTTTCACTTACTGCAGGGTTCTCTGGAACGTGACCCACGCGATAGATGAGGGATCACTGTAAGTTTTAACTGATCATATAATCATTGTATGAAACTACTGTTAACTTTTGGAGTCATCTTTGATTGTCTGCAAACAAACATTTAATGAAACTGGATGGATTTTGATGAAACGTTCAGAAAGTAATCACCACTTGTGCATCTACAGCTGATTAGTTTTTGGAGTCAATTCAATTCAAGATGGCCATCACAGCTAATGGACCTCTGCAAACACATAAAAGTCTATCATTTAGTTAATTTTACAAATAATGAGCTAAAACCTGGTGTGGTAGAAACATGTTTTAATGTCAACAGTCAACATTATTGCACAGCATCTTCCTGCTTTTAGGACAGAGAACCAGATTTTGCACTAGCGAGCACAGTTATCCCTTAAACATGTCTCAGGATGAGACACGCAGCATACTGCACAGGGCATAACATGTTTACTTCACACATCATTTATTTCTACAGCATACTTCTATATTTGCTGCTCAAAGCAGTTATCTTCATTGCAAAGCCAAGATCAACACAGTCGTTTCTCTAATAGCAGGATGCATTAAATATGTTGTGAAACTGTTTATAATTGCATCTATCAATAGATAATATGTGACATTGCAAATTCTCAATCAATCGAGGGCAGGGTAGTTGTCAGGTGTAGATAATCTGACAAGCACACGCTAAAGCATTCACATAAAGCTCAAATGACTGCTGGTATGAAATTTTGATGCTACTGCCAAATAATGTCTGAGGACGTGAGAATATTTCTAATCACCTGCACTGCTGGCTAACTTAATTGAAATTGGTAGCGCGCACAGAGCAGCAGTCTAAAAGCTCAATGAGCAGGTTCTGCCTTCCAGCACGATGCAATCAATAACACCTGACAGCACAACCTGCCAGACTCCTACAGGTGAGTCACATCCTTTCTTCAGACCTCGAGAATTAGTATCTGTTGCCCTTTTTGTATTCAGGTCACAAAACTATTAAACTGAAAATAGTTCACTGTCAGGTTGTCCCACATCTGCACCAAATCCATCAGAAGTGCCAAACTCAACTTGTTAAGGTGTCAGACTAATCGTGAACACAGCACTCACCGACAGCCTTCAGCGAGGCGTATTTGTTCAGATCCTTGTTTTGCTGCTGCTGCTGCTGCTGTTGTTCGTAGACGTGAGCCAGCTGGCTGAGGGCCGGGTACGGGTGCGGTTGGCCAACGTTTGAGCTCGCTCCCACATTGTTGTTAATCTGGCCACTCTCTGCAGACAAGGACAGAGAATGGGACAAGGTTAAAATCATGTTCCAAACCCCAGCCTCGCTGGCTGACATGCACTGGGCTAAAGGTTTGCTACGAGGCGACATGACAGGAACAACTCTCGTGTACCATTTCCAACATAACACAACTTTCCTGTTTTTATAGTGTTGAATCTGATACTTTATAAGTACTATTCAGGTTCCAGGTTGTTGTAAATTAGTTTTGTCATTTTCAAAATACAGTTTATTACCTAAAACACAATATAATGTATAAAAATATTATTTAACACGTGAGATTACAAATTAATCGTGCATGTCAATTCATGTTAGAAATTGATAAAGTAGTTGCTTGGTTAACACAAATTAATTTTTATTTCAAGCATTTTGAACTGGGATAATCAGTTTTTCTTATACTAATGAAGGACAATTTGAAGACTAAACAACCTTTTTTATTGAGTTAAAAATCATGATTTTAGTTGACTATAACCTAAATTACAATACATTTTTTAACAAAGATATTTCGCCATACAAATAAAAGACTTGATCTCCATAAATAAAAAGTTGTATCAGTAAAGTTGGCTATGATAATTATAGAAAATATGTGATGTTTTTGTTTAACAAAAAAAGAAATTTATTTATGAGGGTCACAGTCTTTAAGGGGAAAATGACAGTCATTTAAACTCTGTTTAAACTCTCAAATAATTGTAAATGATTTATAGTTTGGTTTTTGAGGGCTTAAATGCTGGAATAAAGAAAATTCTCTTACGGAGATTTTTTTTTAAAATGCAACTGAGATTTGTATAATTCATTTTTATTTTTATATATTTGTTTGAGTTTGTATTTTTATTCAGCCCTGCTGCAAGTAATATTAAAGCAGAAAGTCAATGATCACACGGTTGTGAACAACCATTAAACTTTATTAAATGAAAAGTGTTAATAAGTAAACTTTTCAATTTTAGCCTTACTGTTAGTTTGATTAATTGTCTATTGATCCATCAAGGTTGTTGATTTTTTGTTTTTTTAAACAAATATCCCTTTTGGATTTTTAAAAGGGATTTTTCGACTGCATTTACCAATAAACCTGATAATAATAATAATAATAATAATAATAATAATAATAATAATAATAATAACAATAATAATAAATACTTTAAAACACCCACAGCTGCAACAAAGTGCTGTACACATAAAATCAAGAAAATTTAAACACATAAAAATAAAAAAAATTGTTAAAACATTAAGATCAATAAAAACAATAAAAATAGTGCAGAGCAAAATTCAGTGTGTGCTAAAAGCCAGGGAGTAAAAATGTGTTTTTAAAAGAGTTTTAAAACTTGGCAGTGAAGAAGCTGGTCTGAGGAGAAGAGGGAGATCGTTCCACAGTCTTGAAGCAGCATCAGAAAAAAACTCTGTCCCCTTTCAGCCTGTTTGGACCTCAGCACCTCCAGGAGCAGCTGATCAGCTGATCAGTTGATCTGCGGCACCGAGCAGTGTCAGATGAATCCTGAACACACAGCGCTCACCTACAGCATTCAGCGAGGCGTATTTTGATTTTTCAAGACTTTTTATTGTTTTTTAGACACTAATCACTCTGGATAAAGACCCCGATGTAAAAAAAACAAAAAAACAACAAGAATGAGAAAAGTCTCTGCAGGGTTTTGATGAGGTCTTCATGTACAGTGGGTTTTCCACCACATGGAATAGAGCACAATAGGTCTTAATGGGTTTTGCGCATTCACAGAACTTTTCTATTGTTGTGACTGATCCTAGTGGTGACAGTAGGTCCTGGGTGGAGTGTAGTGGCAGTGTATCTATGGCGTGGGATTTGCAGGCCTGCATGGGTCGGTTATCAGGAAATAGATCAGTAATGGTCATGCTGACCATGCCTAGATTACATCCATAATCATGACAAGTTCATAGAAACAGCCTAGCATATGCTTGATACCAGTGGTTGTAACACTGTGTGAACTAGCGCGTCAGAATGTGTTGTGCCAGAGTGGCTATGTAGAGACGAGACCAAGACAAGGTTTTAGGGATGAAGAAAATAGCAAGAAAACAAAAGTACTGGGCAAGTTTAAGTAGTAATGCAGAATTATAACTGCCTTCATACTGAAGATGCTTTATCCAAAGTTAATGCCTTCTAGCTGGGTTCTAATTGGTATGTGCAGGTTGTGGAGTGGAGTCATCATCCACTGCGGAGTGAGCCTCAGGTGAACAACCCAAACCTGCCCTATTGCATTAATCATTACCAGTAACATAAACTCAATTCACATCTTAGCCCTAGCCCGTACTCCTGATTCACAAATGACATTTCATTGCATAAAGAATGTTCTTTGTTCCTCATAGGGATTAACAATCCTGACATGGTAGGTGAATGTACCATAAAGATTCTAAAAGCTAACAAAAAGCAAGTACACATACACACATGCAGACCAGTAGAGCAAGCTTTTATTGTCCAAGGTTCAAGATGTTACCCTGTGTGGCAGAGTGAAGATAATACCTTTAATCCCTGCAAAACCTACTAGACATTTACACTCCACAGAGTTAATCTGCTGATACTGAAATGAGAGGTGCATGTTCAACCATCAGCAGAGTTGAAGTACTTGAACGTGCTTGTTACAGCAGTGAGCAAATCTTATTTTACAATAATGAAAAGAGTTGCACACACAGTTTGTTAACCACTTGTTGGCTTCACATAACTTATACACAGTAAATGTTCATATCTGTGTAGTTTCGCCTGAAACTCTTAATGATTGTGTTACCTTTTTTTTTTTCCTTGTCCTGTTCGCCATTGTGACGCTCAGAATTATTGTCTGAGTGTCAAAGTGATGCCCAACAGATTCACTTTCACAAGCAGAGCATTATGGCTGACCTTAATGATCCACTTCATATATAAATTACATTTTATTAGAATTTGCTTTGGTTTTGTTCCATATGTAATGGACATGGGGATGAAAAAACAAAGAAGATAACAAAGCAGAAAAGTGAGAGAAGGGTTAAAAGGTAAAGAAGGAGATAGGAATAGAGAAGAGAGAGAGGTATAAAGAGAACACAAATCTACATCATTGAAGTCTGACTGTAGACCTGCGGAAAGAGAAAAAAACGACAAAACCGAGAAACCACAACAACAAACAACATATATAATGATACTTATAACATTATTAGAAAGTATTTTATACGGTACATGGTAATACAAGATATATTTAGTGGTCTCCACAACCCAACTGAGTGTGTATCTGATAAACACCTGAATCTAACCACCTGTGTGAGCATGCTTATCACTATAAGTTTCTCCATAAGAATGTTCAATAGTGGATGTGGGGACCCACAGACCCGTCCCCACAGGACATGATGGTAACACAGGGAAGACCGGAACCACAGACACACAGCGGTCAGCAAATATTGACACACCACAAGACAACATGTGAATTTTGTAATGCGCATTTAACAGCACTGCATCTTCATTCAATGCAAACACATAAACATGTGCAGCTGTTGCTCTGCGTATTGTTTTTGTACTATTAGTGCTTAGCGTATTCTTAGATTGGCGTATTTCTTAGTTCATATCTTAGATCTTATTACTGTTTTTTCTTTACAATTTATACTTTTGCCATTTGTAACTGGGATCCTGTTTATACAATTTCGTTCCGAACGACAAAAATAAAGGAACTTTGACTTTGACATAAGAGCTGTGCATTGCTTGTGCCAGTTCAAGTTGCCACCACACGAGTTCCTCGCAACCAGAGCCTTTTGTTTCTTTACATCAACTGTTTCCAACCATTAATTTACAATTCATTAGTTTACAATAAATCATTTATGTAGCGAAAGTTGTGTCCAACGTAACTGGCGATGAACAGCCATCCTTTGGTTTCCTCCCACCTTTGTAAGGAACTCTCGTGAGGGTTTGGACCAAGATCACAACACAACAG
>NC_056514.1:19812081-19820548 GCF_014905685.2 Nematolebias whitei | reverse complement strand
TGTAAGGAACTCTCGTGAGGGTTTGGACCAAGATCACAACACAACAGACTGACGATAAATAATAAGTGTTTATTGTTTCTAGAAGGGAAGTGACAGCTGGTCTCGGTGCTGGTCTGGGTTCTGGTTCTGGTGTCGGTTAACGGCAGGAGCAATCTAAGAAGCAGAGAACGGTTAGTGGTCGTGCTGATTACCAGAACGTGGAAAATAGTCAATAAGGAAAAACCACTAACCGTCTCAGATGATCTCAAGGGTCCTGAAAGGTGGAAGTGTCCAGATCTGCAGCTGCTGGAAGGGCTGAGTCCGGTGAAGGACGACAGTCGGCCGCAGCTGTCTGTGTGTCCAGAGTCCGTGATCCAAAAGGGGAGGTCAGGCTTTCCAAGGTCCAGTAACGAGAAGCAGATGTCAGGCAGTACCAGAGGAGCAGGCAGATCGGTGGTCGGGCAGGCGTGGGTCGGTACCAAGAGCAGATGCAGAAACAAATCCAAAAGGGCAATCCAAAGAGACGTGGTCGAGGCAGGCAGAGGGTCAAGGAACCAAGAGATCAGGCCAAACAAGAAGGGGAGGACAACCAGAAAGAGGGACAGGTAGCGTGGAGGGCAAGACAAGGAGTGAGGACTTGAACAGGGACAAGAGAGGGCAACAAGGACTACAGGCATGAACACGAGATATTTACTGACTACTAAGAGTGTTCAACTATCGGGCACCGAAGAGTTGACAGGTTGCTGCTTATAAAGGGTGGAGAGAACAGGTGCAGCCAGTCAGAGATAATCAGGCCAGCTGGCTGCAGTGCAGACAATTAGTGCAGTCAGCCTTCACCAACATGCAGAGTGGACAGACTGGTTCTCCACATACACACACACATGAGAACCAGGTAGAAGGAGATAAGGAGTGAGAATGAAAAGAGCAGAACAGAACTGAGAAACCAGAGCTAGTGAACAGAGTGATAAAGATCTAAATACAAGGACGTGATTCATGACAACCTTTATGTCTGACCATTCCATAATTTCATTACTTCTGCGGTGTATGCTGTTCTGACTGACGCACACAATGTATGTCACTTTGCTGTGCACATCGCATTTTCACTTCAACTTTATTTAGGGGCATCTCTGACACTCATTTTTTATAAAATTCCTAAATTTCCAGCATCTAAATATCATTTTTGACTGTGCAGGGAGGTGAATCCCACATTGCAGGACACACTCTTTCAAACATTTGATTTATAGACAGTTCAGTTTTGGAATACATGCACTTTCAATAAACTCTGATCAACTTGTTGGCACCTGATACTGTGGACGTGACTGGTTACCCATATACTGGATGTGTTTTAGTAAATTTTAAGCAAATTTGCCACATTGCAGACAATGTTGGATGCATTGTACATTTTTTAAATACTTTAAAAATCATTGTATCAATGTGTCAGTACTGGTGGTCCATGATGTAATGTTTATGATCAGACAGACAATTTATTAAGTTTTTAAAAAAATACTTTTTAAACAATTTTAAGACTTGTACAAATGTGTAATGACATTAATTTTTACCTTAATAAACTGTCCATATACTGTATATACATGGGTTTTATGGGTTCAATGTTTTTACTTAGCTTGGCTTAGCTTACTCAGTTCTTAGTACTTAGAATAAAAGGGGTTTCATGAAAGCTCATTTTTCCGTACAATTTTGGAGAGGGGGCAGGGGCTCTCCAAAAACAGCATGTTTTGTACACTTGAGAAAATGCTGGAAATTATGAACCACCCCTTACAGATATTAGAACTGGACCTAAAATATTTAGTTCCTCCACATCTCTTGGAAGCGTATTTGTTCCAGCTTACTGAAACCAGTTTCTCTTTAAAAGTACTCTGCGAGACTGCCTGTGTGAAACCTGTTCTTGCTACCGGCTCATGGTGTAGGAAGTAACAGATGTCTTATATTAATCCTTGTATAGTGGTTTCATAATTGGCCTATAATGTTCCCCTCTAATTAAATAAGTGATAATTAGATTTGGAGAGATGTGCTGAGGGTTAAACGATAGTGCTTTCGCAGGGCTGCACAGTCTGACTTCAGAGCACAGCTGAAGGATAAAACATAATGTAGGAATTGTTCTCTTGCTGTGCTGTGCCTGACAGATAATTGAAAACTCCTGTTTCTGAAGGCAAAAGTGTTCTTACTAAGAGAATGCATTCTGTTAAAAGCTCTAATCCAGCCACTTGATAATTTGAAGAGAAACAAGAGACGGGGACTAAAGAGCAAGTGAGGGAATAAAAGAAATTGGTGAAAGAGAGGGCGGCTAATAGAAAAAGTTAAAAAGGTGGTGGGCAGACACAAAGGAATGTGTACGAAGCACTAAATATGATAGGAAAAAAACAAATTCATGTGGAAAACACGCAAAAATGAGAGCGATGAGAACAGCAGAGGCATCTAAAACAGCTCTACCTTCTTTTATTTGATTCTGAAGGTGTTCTCACAGGCAGCCTTTTGGGGCTCCACAACAAGCAGAGATAGGGACACTGCTCAGCCTCTGCTGAAGAATATTGATTTCCCTCTGCAAATTCTTTCTGTTTTATCTCAGTGGCACATTGTTAAGCTGTGAGGTGCACTCAGGGGCCTTACAAACCAGCACAGCTCAAATGGCAAGACAAAGCAAGTTGTGCTGGTACTAATTAAACACTTAGCCCTGGCACGGACTCAAACCACTCACAAACATGCACACTCTGATTGACGAAGTAAAGCACAGGAGAAGACAATTAAAAAGAGCATCAGTGTGACAGCCAGTGTGATGCCACACAAAGGAATAAGTGCTAAAATATCCAACAGGGCTTGGAAGAAATTAAGAAACACTAATCAAGTTGCTTAATGTTGCTTTGGAAGCGCTGGAAAGGTTTTTATTAAAATGAGAGGAGGTAAGAGAAACAGGAAGGGAGACGGCAACAGAAAGGAGCTAATGGCATTAAGTCATTACACTTAAGCCATTGCTCTCATAAATTTAATAGAAATCCACTTCAGTCGTGATAAAACCTGGCATACTGCTTTGTTTTGTAAAAAAAAAAAAAAAACAGCCTGCATGAGATCACTGGTTTACTCCATTCATAATGGATTTTGCCTGGTTTAGGACAACATTATATCATATCAAAGCAGAAGAGTGCTTTCTGTTTTTGGGCGTAATGCCAGGAACTGACTCACAACACATCCATGAGCTATCATAGATCTGACTGTACAGACTTTCATGAGTTTCATGCCATTGTTGTAGAAAAGACAGAGGAGAAAATGACTAATTATTTTTTTTACACCTTAAACAAAAATTGAATAAGACAGTGAGTCTGCAAAGATTAAATCAAATCTGATTAAATTTGGTTACAGCTGTGGAGCCTATTTGCTTTAATAACAATAGTTCACCATTTTGGCAAAAAGTCCTAAGAAACTGTGACAAACAACATAAATACCCCAAAATTGGACAATTTATCAAATATTGTGCTCAGATTTGGTGTGGTAGTAGCTGAGATTCTTCCTAAACTCATACTCAGCACATTGACAGATTGAGAAAAATCTTTTCTTTTGAACTTTGAAGCTATGCATTGGAGTCACCCCTGTCTGTTAGTAAAATATATCATAAACCTGTGGCAAAATTTTTAAGAAACTCATAAAGTAATTATTTCCCATCCATCCATCATCTTCCGCTTATTCCAAAGTCGGGTCTCGGGGGTAGCACCTTGAACAGGGAGGCCCAGACATCTCTTTCCACAGTCACCTCTTCTAGCTCTTCTGGGAGGATTCCAAGGTGTTCCCAGTATAACCGAGAGACTTAGGTCGTTTTCACACCAGATAGTCCGGTAGACTCGGTTCGGGACCAATATTCATGACCTTTTGTTTACATTTGAGCTGGTGCGTTTGCATTCACACTGCACTGTGCAGTCGAGTCAACCTGTTGAACCAACCTATTCCCCCGCTCGCCTGTGGGGGCGCTGCACCAAGAACTACTGAAAGAAACGACACAAAAACCTCTGAAGACACGTCTTCTTCTTCTTCTGTACATAAAAATAAAAACAAAGTGGCATCAAGTTTTAGCAGTTTTAGGAGTTATATTTTGTCATTTTTCAAAAATGGACTTAGCATGAGCAGAAGATGAGACAGAAGACCGTGGAGAATATTGTTTTTCACACAAGTCAGCTGACGGCTCCATATAAGGTCAGAGAAATGCGTGTTTGTTTACCCTGCGGAGCGGGGCTCGGTCTGTTTACATTCACACTGTACTCGAACCGCGCTGGAGTTCTCTTCTACCGGACCGAGACCTAGGTTTTAGCCCGCGCCAGAGTTCGCCTTTTTGTTCCGTGACTGAGTTCGATGGCGCGTTCACAGCTCCCTAAACGAACCGGACTTTCAAGGAAAACGAGCTAGAGTTCGATTAAGGCGGACTAAACAGGGCTAGTGTGAATGCACCAATAGTCTCTTAGTTGTCCTGGGAACGCCTTGACGTCTCCTCCCAGTCAGACATGCCCAAAGCACCTCCCTAGGGAGGGGCCCAGGAAGCATCTTTACCAGATGCCTGAACCACCTCAACTGGCTCCTCTCGGTGTGGAGGAGCATCAGTTCTAGTCTGAGTCTCTCCAGATAACTGAACTTCTGACTATCTCTAAGGGAGAGTCCAGCTACCCTGCAGAGGAAACTCATTTCAGTCACCTGTATCCACAATATAATTTTTTGGTCACTACCCAGAGTTCATGACCATAGGTGAGGGGAGGAACATAGACTGATCGGTAAACAGAGAGCTTTGCCTTACAGCTCAGCTCCCTCTTCACTACAACGGACCAGCACAGAGTCCGCAATACTACAGACCCTGCACCAATCCGTCTGTCAATCTCACGCTCCATTCTTCCCTTACTCATGAACAAAATCCCGAGATACTTGAACTCCTACGCTTGAAGCAGAACTTCACCCTCGACCTGAACAGAGCAATCCACCTTTTTGCAGTTGAGGACCATGGCCTCAGATTTGGAGGTGCTTATTCTCATCCCAGCTGCTTCACACTTGGCTGTGAAAACTGCTCCAGTGAGAGCAGAAGAGCACGGCACAATGACGCCAACAGGACCACATCATCCGCAAACAGCAGAGAAGGAATCCTGAGGCCACCGAACCGGACTCCCTCCACCCCCTGGCTGCACCGAAAAATTCTGTTCATAAAAGTTTTGAACAGAATCGGTGACAACGAGCAGCCCTGGTGGAGTCCAACTCCCACCCTGAAGGGGTCCGACTTACTGCCGGCAATGTGAACCAAACTCTTGCACCGCTTGTATAAGGACCGAATAGCCCGTAGCAACGGGCCCCCAATCCCATACTCACGAAGCACCCCCCACAGTGTACCTCGAGGAACATCGATTAGAAAGTAATTATTAGATTATCTAAATCAAACTGGCTGCCACAGCCAATCAAATTTAGTAAATGCAGATGTGGTTATAACTCTGACAGTTTTACAGATACCACGCTAAAATTTTGTGTGGTCATAGCCGAGAGTCATTAACATAATATACCTTGCATACTAACAGATTGTGTGTTATTTTTTTTAAACCTTTGGCGTGCAAGATGATATTTATTCCTTCAGTGAATAGTGGTTTTATGTATTTTTTTTTACCTTTGTTGTGATTCTGCTACAGTTTACTGTGCACCAGCTAAAGTTGGGTGATGATATGACATAAATGATACAGAAACCACTCCTGTTAATTACAAATGCTTCTCAACCATCAACCACTTTATTTACTTTGGTCATGTTTTTTATATGTGTGTTTGTATGTATGCTAAAGGCAATACATACAATTATGTATGTATTAGAAGTTGGGGTGGAAATTCATTAAAGAATGTTGGAGTGTAATTATGATGGTTTTATTGGAAACTGGAGGAAATGTTTCCCATATAGGTTTATATTAAGCTCCAGCCTATAAAGTGCATCACTAATTGTCTCTCAGCAGGCATTTGTGGTTAGTTCTTCTTCATTTCACATGCATGAGAAAAACGTGCCCAGCTTCCTTCTGTTAATCATACTGACACCCGATTTAAGCTTCCTCTAACACTAACAGATCCATTTGAATGCAGAAACAACACTGGGAAAAAAAATAGAATTACTGAAAAATAGCAGACATCTTCTGAAAACAAGGGGGACAAAAATAAGGAATGATGAATCTGAGACTCTTCGCTTGAAGCAATTTTGAGGAAATAAATAAAGAAAAATTTAACAATAAGATGCAAATACATTCTCCTCCACTCTCTCAATCCCTGAGTAGTGTGAGAAAAAAATATCACCCAATCTAAACAAAAACTCTGTAGCTGAAAGTCAAAAAATAAAACTGCGAACTCAGATGACATCATGCCTGCATGAACCCCTGCACCGAGGATGACTGACAGCTGTCAGAGGGACGTCTGTCAGGATGATGAAAAGGATGCGGTGGGAGTTTCTCCGTGTGGTCACGCTGCCACTTGGAGATGAACCAAAAACACTAAGTAAAAGATGACCCACTTTACCCAGACTCTGGGCTTTACCCAGAGGAATTCATGCAACAAAATACAAAATATTTAACAAAACAGTTTGGGTCCAAAGTAAATCTACACTATAGTTTTAAAAAGATTTTTATCAAAAAAAGATTTTATGAACTAAATGAACAGGAGTCAAAATACTGGGCAGAGACTGACTGTTTTTCTTCTCCTTTAGGTAGATATATGTTCATTATTTGCATATAATGTGGACTTTGTGAACATTTTTTTTTTCTTTTACTTCATAGAAGCTAGACAACGCCATTTGTATCTTTGTGTGCACACCGAATGGGGACTGAATTTCCCCCTTTCGTAGGACATAATAGGGCATCATTACTATTACGTGATAATCTCTTTTTGACATTTATAAATTGATTAAAAAGTGTTCATTCCTGCATCGCAATGCACCAAAAATATAACTCACTCTCCTATTAAAGACTGATAAGATTAAAAAAAAAAAACTTGACCAGAGTGAAGCTGTACGATCTAAAGGATTTCATTTGGATGCTAAATTACTCATTGTTGACCGTGACTGTAATCCTGTATGGGATGTACGGTAATCCTGTAGGAAGGCTTTTACTATAACAATGTAGAAAATAAAATCACAGGATTTCAATAATTCATTCCAGTAAGGCAGATCTGGTTTAGCAGGATGTCCACTGCAGAATGTATTTTCCATTCCACTGTTTACTCTGCAGTGGTGTGCAAATAGAAGTGCACGTTGAGTCAACATGCAATATGCAGGGATCAGAGTTGGGCAAGTCTGGTGTCTGGCAATGTGTTGACATGTTTTTGAAAGGTTATTGCAGTGTTTCCCCACTGTGATAATCAAAGCACCCTGCCCTGCACAGTCTTCAGGTGTCTCTGCTTCAACACACCTGGTTTAAATTGAAGAGGCAATAATAGAATGAGCGGTTGAGGGAGGGACACATCTGACATATTCAGGGTAGAGTTTCCTGAGGAGGAGAATGGAGAAGCGTTGGCTTGCACACAGGATATTGACCCTGACGGTGTAATAAATAAATAAATAAATAAAGCATCATGGGTGGAACATAGGTGTGATAGCATTATACCCATGAAGTGGTTCCTGAACATTTCATCATGACTTGGTTTTTGAGAATTTGAAACAGAGCTGGACAGGCTGGCCTCATGCCAAGGCTATAAACATAATTGTAAAAAGGTGATGCAAACAACCAGGTTCAGATGTGATACCCGTGGTGTGATCGAGACCAATGGTTCCCAACCCGGGTCCTTGAGGAACACAGTTCTGCATCTTTCAATTGTTTCCCTCTTTGACATACCTGAGTAGAATGAATGGGTGATTAACAGGCGTCGGCAGAACTTGATGAAGTAATTAAATCACTGAATCAGGTGTATTGGAGCAGTAAAAACAGCTAAAACATGCAGGATGGCATTCCTCAAGGACAAGTGTTGGGAAACACTGTTCTAGACCAGCAATTCTCCAAGTCAAGACTCCAGACTGGATTGGGACCAAATACCCAGTCAGTCCAGACCCAGCCCACTTGTTAGAAAGCATTGATACAAAGCAATGATGTGTATATTTATTAGTAGCATCATGTAGCTTCTTTAAGAGTCTACACAAAGAGAGAAAGTGAACAGGGCGAACAAGCAAAATAATACAAATTGAAGCACGGTCGACGCAGAGAAAACCTAGCTGTAAAAGTTGGATTTCTAGCAAAACATGTTCAGTTTAAACTGCAGTAACAGCAATAAATGCTAAAAAATTTTCAGTCCACAATCTGTCTGGGTGTGTTTTCCTACTGCTGTGTAAAGAAAAGGCAATTAGCCTAAAAGCAGGTTTGTGCTTTGTCATCTGGTCGTGTTGGTAACAGAGAAAGTGTTATGCCACATTGCTGTGACATGTTGCAAATGTACACACACACACACACACAGGTTTTTTTTTTTTTTTTTTTTTTTTTTTTTTTTTTTTTTTTTT
>NC_056514.1:19744027-19811681 GCF_014905685.2 Nematolebias whitei | reverse complement strand
TCAGCTGGAGCAACAACACCACCAGCCTGATCAAGAAAGCTCATCAGAGACTCTACTTCCTCAGGCGGCTGAGACGAGCTGGTCTGGGAAGCTCAGTCCTCACCTCCTTCTACAGGTGTGCAGTGGAGAGCATCCTGTGCTCCAGCATCAACGTGTGGCATGGAGGCTGCACAGCTGCAAAAAGAAAAGCTTTGCAGAGAGTGGTGAAGGCTGCACAGAAGACTGTTGGAGTCACTCTCCTCACCATCACAGACATCTACATCTCCAGATGCAGGAAGAGGGACACCTGCATCATGAAGGACCCCACTCACCCAGCACACACACTTTTTGCCCCACTCCCCTCAGGAAGGAGGTTGAGGAGCATTAAGTCTAGAACCACTAGACTGAGGAAATGCTTCTACTTCTGAGGCTGTTAGACTCATGAATCTCTAACCAGAATAATCACTGTGAAAAATCACATCATGTTGCTGCTGATCTGTTTCATGTTGCTGCTGATCTGTTTCATGTTGATGTGTTCTTGCGTGCTCATCTGCTCACACAGACTCATGCTCATGTTTTTGCTGCTGTTCAATGTAATGTTTTTTATGCTATTAGTACTTAGTGTATTTTAGTTGATGTTTTTCTTAGTTCATATCTTAGATGTTATTGTTTTTCTTTTAAATTTTATTGTTGGCTGTAACTGGGACCCTGTGTACATAATTTCGCTCCAACACATGTACTACATGTGGTGTGAATGACAATTAAGAATCTCTGACTCTGACTTAAACTGTAAAACTGAATTGCGATTTTGTTGTGCTTTTTAATTATATTTTTAACATGATTTCATTTAGTGTTTGACCCCAAGTGACAGACTAAGAAAAGACAGGCATAGAGTATAAAAAACAAGTGTTTTTATTTACAGGTGAGGGATCGGTGGGCTGAAAAGAAAGAGGAGACATGGTGAGTACTGAGTTGAGTATTGAGTAATCTTTCATATGAGCAAGTACTTAAAAGTACTTTTTTGTAGATGGGGATCTGAGGAGGGGTGTGAGGTTCCGGTTCCTGGAGGTTCCCTAATTTGAGAACAGGTGAGTACAGTTGGAAAGAGGACCAGGTTTAGAAGCATAGGTGACTGGTTCTTCAGGCTGAAGGTGTAGGAGAGCAGTCGGGACAAAATCTTGGATGAGTAGAAAACACAAGGAGCACAGATAGGAAGGCAATATGAGTCCAGGACTTGGAAGCCAACATAGGTAGGATAATGCCCTGGCACTGAAGGTGTGTCTTCATCTTCTTCTTTTGACTGTTCCCTCTTCAGGGGTCTCCACAGTGAGTCATCCTCCTCCATCTCACTCTGTCACCTGCATCCTCTGTCCTCACTCCAACTACCTCCATGTCCTCTCAAACTGCATCCATATATCTCCTCTTTGTCTTTTTCCTGGCAGCTGCATTTCTAACATCCTTCTATCAATATACCCACTGCCTCTCCTCTGGACATGCCCAAACCATCTCAGTCTGGTCTCTCTAACTTTATCTCCCAGTTGTCAACCTGTGCTGTACCTCTGACAATCTCATTTCTAATCGTATTCATCCTTGTCACTCCTAAGGAGAACCTCAACATCTTCATTTCTGCCACTTCCAGTTCTTTCTCCTGTCTTTTTGTCCATGTCTCTGTCTCCAGACCATACAACATAGCTGGTCTCACCACTGCCTTGTAAACTTTTCCTTTGACCTTTGCTGACACCCTTTTGTCGCAAATCACTCCTGAAACTTTTCTCCACCCACTCCATCCTGCCTGGACTCTTTTTCAAGTCTTTACCACATTCTCTATTTTCCTGGACAGTGAACCCCAAGTACTTATATATTTATTTATTTAATTAACCAGGCAAATCCCATTGAGATCACAGATCTCTTTTGCAAAGGAGGCCTGGGCCTGAAGACAGCCTAACATGCATGTCTTTGGTCTGTGGGAGGAAACCGGAGTACCCAGAGAAAACCCACACAAGCTTGAGAAGAACATGCAAACTCCACACCGAAAGTGAAACCGGGGATTGAACTCAAGGCCTTCTTGCTGTGAGGCAACAGTGCTAACTACTGAACCATCGTGCTTGCCAGACTTGAAGTCCTGCACCTTTGTGACCTCTGCTCGTTGTAGCCACACTGTTCCACCGGCCTCCCTCTCATTCACACATGTACTCTGTTTTACTACGGCTTAATTTCATTCTTTTTCTTTCAAGTGCATACCTCCACCTCTCCAAGTTCTCTTCCACTTGTTCCTTGTTTTCACCACAGATCACAATGTCATCTGCAAACATCATCATCTGTTAGTCGATCCATCACCAGAGCAAATAAGAAGGGGCTCAGAGCCGATCCTTGATGCAATCCCACCTCCACCTTGAAGCTATCTGTCACTCCTACAGCACATCTCACCACTGTCCTGCTGTCCTCATACATGTCCTGTACCAGTCTAAGATACTTCTCTGCCACTCCATATTTCCTCATGCAATACCACGCCTCCTCCCTCATCACCCTGTTGTATGCTTTTTCTAAATCTACAAAGACATGTGGACAAAGCCCAGACACTGAAGGAGTGTCTGGCTGAGGCTTTTATGCTCCTCCAGAGTCATCTCTCTAATCAGGGTCAGGTGTGGACTGGTGGTTGATTAGAAAACCGCTGCAGCTGTGGAAGAGAGACAGTTGGCAGTCGGAACTCCCACAATTTTTGAGATTTTAATTAAATTGCTCATGACTGAACTTTTAGGGGCAGATATTTTTTTCAAGATTCAAAATTCAAGGTTCTTTATTTGTCATTCGCACCACATGTGGTGCATGTGGTGGGATGAAATTGTGTACACAGGGTCCCAGTTACATCCAACAAAATATTAAAATGTAAAAGAAAAACAGTAATAAGATCTAAGATATGAACAAAGAAAAACGTTAACTAAAAACACAATAAGCACTAATAGCATAGAAACAATAGATACAATACGCTGAACAGCAGCATGAACATTTAAGAGTAGAAGTGTAAATACTTATTTGAAGGGGCAGCTCTTATGTGATATTAGGAAGCTTGTAAGTGGCTGTTATATTTAAAATTAGTGTTTATATTTATTTTCAGATTACATATTCAATGTAGGTTTTATTTGTTCAAGACAGTCAAATTAGTTCATAATAGCCTGAGAGTTATCTGATACAAGCAAACAGTTACCGGAACATACCCTGTCAAAATAAGAGAGTTCCCAGATCCTGTTCTGGCAGGATCCAGCTCAAATTAAGCCCTGGTTGTGCTTATGAAACTGTTATGGACAGAAGCTGTTCTGATGGTTTGAAAATCATATCAGAGATCATTTTAGTGATGAAAGAGATGTTTACAGTGCTTGGTGCATGAATATCAGGGTTACATTAGGTGTGACTGCACTGATGAGACAGCATGTAGATGACGAGCTCACGAGTGCCAGGTAACAGAGCACAGTCAGCAGCGTGGTGTGTATGAGTGAGCACAGCACCAGAGAGGCGAGCAACAAGCTGCAGGGTGATTACAAAGCATCCAACATGGAGCTCTGAGCAAATCACACAGAGTCTAGAGAGGAACCTGCGCTTGCATCATGTGCCAAATAAAAATATTAATTAACCTTCCACACAGCGAGGGTGTTCCACCATGCTTCTAAATGCACCCGGTAAAATTTGGTGAGGACAAAATGAAGAAGCACCAACATGATGACAGACAGAAATCTCAACAGATAGCCCCAGCACATGAACATACAGGTATGTGGGAGTGCATCTATCTCCTGCTTGGCTTGACTTCATCACCACTGGCTGTACAGTGTAATTTCACTACCTGTTTGTTTCGGCTCAGAAAACTGTAATCAGCTGACATCTATTATTCCCTCTTTCTCCTCAATCTGAGTAAATAAACCTTCTTTTTCCTTTATCATTCTACTCTGCCCATCTCTTGTCATGGCAACAGTACTCTCTTGGTAGTATTTGCTTGGCAGCGCATGGCGAGTTCGCATTGTCCCGCAGTCACCCACGCCCACATATTAACAGGCGGGCCGGCTGTACTCTGCTGAAGAAATCATTGTTATGCAACCTACTGTATGTTAAGCTGCCTACTACTCTTTCTGTGTGTTCGACGTTGCTGATCCCTCACGTGTCCAAGCGCCTCCTCTTTTACTCCTTCAACTTCACTTTTGTCAGGTATGATCAAAGAGGTACTCATGACTTTCAAAAACACTTCAAGTTAGTACTTAGACATCTTCTGGCTGCCTCGGTGTGATTTCTGAAAGGATCAACTTTGCTTCACTAAAAAGACTTCTCTATGAGTCATCTTTGTGAAAAGAACACTGAAATCAATATTGACACAAAACTTGGAACGGATGATGAAACTAGAGTAAAGAAATGTCTGAAGACTGTAAATGAAAAGCAAAGAAAGCTGCGGTTAGTGGCACTTCATGAAATCAAGACCAATTCTACACATTTATGCTTCACGTCACAGAGTGACCATCCTTCCATCTGTCTATTTGTCTTGTGAGTTGGATAACTTGGAAAAATGAGCAACGTGCCAACTTCCATTTTGGTGTTTGACTGCATCTAGACATTTAAACAGGTCACCATAGATTAGTAGGTCGCCACGTTAAACTCCAAGATGGCCACTTCCAAATGAAAAAGTAAACTGACCACCCCAATCGTTTGAGGAAACTACAGTATGCTTTCTATCCAACAAAGTTAAGTCAGGTCCTCTGGATGCAACATTTTTCAGTCAGGTCATCTGGACAGTTTCTTTTTTTTGTGCTGAAACGATTTGCTCCGATCCAGAAGGCTTCATCAGTCAAGGAAACTTCCGGATCAAAGGCGAAACGTTTCAGCACAAAAAAACAGAAACTGTCCAGGTGACCTGACTGAAAAATGTTGGATTGCATACCTGGTTTATTGAGCATGGACTTTGTTGTCCTCGGGATTGTTTCTTTAGTTGAAACATTTCGTCTTTCATTCATAAGACTTCATCAGTCTGAGGAGCCACAACAAACTCAGTCTTATAAATAGCACCTCCACATAGTGTGTCAACCAGTTTGATGGTGCTCAGATGGTTTCTGGAGTCCTCCCTCTCCCTCACCAACTCGTTTGAGGCAGTCTTGGCCAAAGTGGTTCAAAATATCCTGATTCATGCTCAATAATCCAGGTAGAAAAAGACAACCATATCACATTTTTGACCCCTCTCCTGTCTCACTCTGTCATGTTTCTCGTTTTGTTTTTCCTGCCAAGCATTTCCAGATCCCGTCACTCATTCAATTATCTCCACTCTGCACCACGCCCCACTCTGAATTCACAGCGCATGCTCCACCTGTGCACCTCCCTTCTTAAGCTCCCTGTCAACCCTCATTCAGTGCCTGATGCTCGAACCTTGCTTAGTAGTAGAAATCCAGCATTTGACCAAAACAGCTCTCCATCATTTATCAGCATAAGGTGATCTTGGTTTGACTCTCTGACATGGAAGATAGCAGGTGATGCTTATTCCTTCAAGGAAATTTAGGCCTTTAATTTCACACTAGTGAAGGGTGTAGGAAGAAATGTGTAGCTTCCTTATCAGAAGTCAGTGGTGTGACAGCGCGCGTGCAGCCTCATGCTTGTGTAGGAGTGTGTGGGGTCCTCTGCTTTTCTATTTAGTCACACTGAAAATGGTAAGCAGGTTATGTGTGAGCTTGTGTGAGACGGAAGTTGAGAGCCTCCTCTGTATTTGTTTTTTTGTCTGTTTACAGCGCACAAGAAGCTGCATTTGTCTTGACCTCATCCCTCTGGCTCATATCTTTCCTCTGCAGCACGGAGGCTCGAGAACGGCTCAGAGACTACAGAGGCCTCGCAGTTTGGCCCCTGAGCTCATGGGAGTTTTTGCTAAGAACTGGGTGTAAAATCCCTTTTGTGTTGTGTAATGGAAGCTTGTGCAAGGGAGGTCTGGGGCCTTGAGGTTGATGAGCGAGAGGGAGAAATCTTGTGAAATGCTCATAACATAAACAAAGAAGTTGCATCATAGAAACAACAGAAAGAGAAATGGAGCAAGGCTCAATGAGTTGTGCTTCCTGCAGCAATTTAAAGATTAAGTTCCAAAAAGCTAAGAAATGATTTGACATCAGTATTTATAAAAATTGGTGATGGTTGGTTTGAAAACTAAGTAAGCAAGTAGCACTCTGAGATCATTTTATTTAACTGATTTTAAATAAAAACAAAAACTTTTCAGTTTATAAAAAAATCACACCAGTTCTCTTCCTTCAGTCTGTCTTCACACACCTGCCCTCGGTGAGCGGACCAACCTCTGGAACATTACACTGTTTGTAAATGTCACTTGTAAAACAAGGACACGTCTTTTTACAGGGTGGAAATGAGCATAGCTACTATTGGTTGAATGTCTGATTCATGTGCACAAACATAGCGTCCAAACAGGAAATGAGCAGTTTGATCACCCAGTTCATTCAGTTTACAATAATACCAGATGGATGAATTGCTCTTTAAATTAAAGCCATGAAAAAAGTTAAAATTGTAAAATGTAAGAATCAGTCTTCTTTTATAACAAGATGATGTACAGACAAAACCTCATAAAGTGTTCAGTTGATCCAAAATGTTGCATCCCTCCTGGTTATCAGTAAAAATCAGGATTTTATCTCTAACATTCGAAGTTCTCGACAACTAAAGTTCATTTTATAATAAACATCTCATTGCTTCATATTTTCCTACCAGAGCACTTCACTCTCAGACTGCAGGTTTACTTGTGGTCACTAGAGTTTTTAAAAGTAGAATGGAAGGCAGAGCTTTTAATTATCAGACTCCTCTCTTGTGGAACGAACTTCCTGTTTCTGTCTTTGAGGCTGACACTGTCAACTTTTAAGACAAGGCTAAAAACTTTCCTTTTTGATCAGTCCTATATATATAGGGTTAGCTTTGCTTGTCCTGAGTTATCCTTCAGTTTGTTCTGCTACCCACCTTATTCCTATGGTGCATGATGCCTTCTGTGAATTATGGGACCTTCTTCTGATCAATGGATTTTTCTCTCACAGCAAATGTCTCTCTTTGTGAATTTTTTTACCAAAACATAGAGTAAACATCGGCTGTTACTTTTCTAATGAATTTGGTTTAATCATACCCGTCTCTTCAACCACTGAAGACTGTGAGGACGTGAGCAAATGAAGAACATCCATTTTTCTGCCATTTTTAAATACCGGTACATCTAAAGAGTGTAAGGATTAAAGTTTATATCTGCATGTTCATAATTTTCTGGGTTAATTTCTCAAAAGTCAAATGTTACATCCATCCTTGCAAAACTTTCAAGGAACACTTTAAAGATGCTTTAAGGAAGGCGGGGAGTAGATTTGACTCAGGCTGAACGGATGTTGGCTATTTAATCACAGCTTCCTGTTCCACTTTCAGCATTGTACCATTTCCCCTTTGTTACCAGATGCAACAGCCGTGCTTCTGGTAACTGTGACAAGATCATGAAACATTCTAGTGCAAACACGATACCTATCCTGCACACTGAGCCTGTCCAAGAGAGTTGTGCCAGAGGAGGTGTGTAGAGCATGGTGGTCATTATAGAAGTTTCCAAATTACTGGCAATCCAGCCACTGTAGGGTTTTTTCAACCTCTTTCCACCAGGTTCCTGAAGGCATGGGTGGCGCTGCTGAGCAGCTGCAGCTGGAGACCATTTTCTCTATTTGGTGCCAGGACTACTTAAGGCTTCAGCTGAGCTCCAGTCATTGCTGGAGCATTGTTCTACCTGCCGGTATATATGCTTCCAGCCTAGTAAAGTGTTTGGAAACGTAAATACTTACCTTGTTTCTGTCTGCACATCTTCAGACTCTTGATGTCCTGGATCTTGTCCCTTAACCTGGAGTATTGGAGAAACCCTTGGAGAGAGACTCGCCTGCGATTTTTGGTTCTCAGCTGCTCTCACACGCCTTCCACCACTTGCCTCTGCAGACTGCCTGGCCCTGTCGCTCTTGGAGAAAAACGCTCAGCCTTACTCACCCAGCCATCTCAACTCCTTCTACTGTAAGCATCTCAGATTTTGGTCGATCACCTGTTGGATTAATATTACCTACCGTAAAGTAATCCTCCTCCTCTGTCCTCACAGCCCCAGACCCTGCTTGTAAATAGTTTCCATTTCTTCACTGTAAATGAACATTTTCAATTATATTTGAGTCTGGTTCTGTTTTCCACAGTCTGTTTTATCTTGGTAACCCTCATTACAACAGCCACGTTGTAGAGAGTGTAGCAAGATTGCCATCCAGTGAGAAGAGGGTCTAAAAAGGTGCTCACTAAGTAGCTAAGCCTCAAGGTGTACCATTTTTATAATCTATTTTAACAAAAGTGGGTTGCACATCTGCAAAATGAATATAGTCATACTGAAGACGACTTGCAACAAAACTTGTCTAGTTAATAGTTAAACTTTTTCAAAAACAAAAAAATAATGCAGGAAATTGGAAAGATCTCAGCTTGTGTGAACAGGAGTCAAGCCATATCCACTTTATCTAATCAGTTGTTTTCATGCATGCACTCTGCAGTAAGCTTCTGGCCATGCAGGTGAATAAATTGTTGGTCACCTGGGCTACCTTACAGGGTGGCCACAGTATGTGAGGCTGCAGAACACCACCTCGAACACCATACTGAGCAGCACAGGGGCTCCTCAGGGGACGGTCTTCTCGCCATTTCTTTTCATGCTCTACACCTTGAACTTCAGGTACAACTCTCAATCCTGCCATCTGCAGAAGTTCTCGGATGACTGTCATTGTGGGCTGCATCACAGGTGAGCAGGAAGCTGAATAGAGGTGTGGTGGACAGCTTTGTGGAGTGGTGTGGACAGAACCACCTGCAACTCAATGTTGAAAAAACTAAAGAGCTGCTACAGGAAGAAGATTCCCCCCGACCATATCAACATCAAGGGTACTAAGGTGGACACTGGACTGCTACAAGTACCTGGGGGTCCACCTAGACAATAAACTGGATTGGACAGCTAACACCAACACCCTCTACAAGAAAGGGCAGAGTTGCCTTTTTCTTCTGAGGAGACTCAGACCTTTAACATTTGCAGGACCTTGATGCAGATGTTTTACCACTCGGTGGTCTCCAGCGTCGTCTTCTACGATGTGGTGTGCTGGGGCAGCAGGGTGAAGGAAGCTGATGCCAACAGACTTGATAAGCTCATGAAGAGAGCTGGTTCAGTTCTGGGAGTGGACCTGCAGTCTTTGACAGAGGGGTCTGAGCAGAGGATGCTGAGGAACCTGCTCCAGGTCCTGAACAACATGTCACAGCCCCTGCATGACACACTGGACTCTTACTGCAGCACCTTCAGTCGTAGACTGAGACCATCGAGGTGCTCCACAGAACAACACAAGAAGTCCTTCAAACTTTTTAACTCCTCCCCCTTTCTACACATAGAACAATAAAATTAATCTTGCACCACAATAAACTCTTTAATGTTTTGTCTGCACCTGACATGTTTAGAACTTAATTACTAGTATTTTTTATTATCTGTTATTTCTATATTTTCTATTATTTTTAGATTCTCAGTTATTTTTTAAATTATATGTTATTTCTATATCTTGTGTGATTTATTGTGCGTGTTCCTTTGTATTGAAACCCTGACACAAGAATTTCCTGTGGAATCAATAAAGTTCTTATCTTATCTTATATTTAAACCATGTGAGCTGAACTTGAATGATGTCTCAGCAGTAAGCTCTATCATATGTAGAATAAATTAAAAACTAAATAAAACATCTGAAAGCCAAGTCACTGGCATCAGCAGTAAATTACTTGCCCAGAAACAGTGCTTGAAAAACTTGGCCATGCATGGTCATAAATAATATATATCATATAGTTTAGACTTGAAGTTGCTGTATGGAATTAACTGCACAGTGGTGTCTGTTTGCTCCGGAGCAACATGTCAGATATTCAGCCGTATGTATGGCCTTGTTTTCCAAAACATTGTTCATCTCATTATCATCGCCATATGCTGCTAACTTTGTCTTGACTCATTAGTGCATTGCACCCCCTGTTTGAGAAGAGATGGAGAGAGCTCGAAGTGGGGGATGACAAGAGGGTTGCAGAGTTGTCGAGAGCTGTAGAGAATTGTGCTACAAAGCAATGTGTTGGTGCCAACTCCGATCCACACGTCTCTGAGTAGCTCCCATGAGGACTGACCATTAAGCAGATCGGAACGCGATGCAGAAGAGTGGTGTTATTGAAAACTCTGTCGTGGGAAATGGTGGAGGGAAATGATAACAGAGAGAATGGCTTATCTACCCTTAATTGTTCCTCCCTGAGCCTTTGAAGGCACAATGACTTCCGCAGCATCCTTTGTGTTGGAGCTTTCCATCTTGCCATTCCCGTCTTGAAGTGTTATCGATTTCTATTGTTCTTCCTCACCCATACCCTGCCTCCCCCCTGTCATATTGCTTGAAAATTTGCAGCTGGCTTCAACAACTAGGTCCCTCTTGCATTGTTTTGTCACAAGACAATCTGAGAGGCTGTAATCTAACGTGATGTTTTTAATGCTTGTCACTGAGAAATCACCCTGATACACATTTAAACGTCTTCGGTTGTTTAAAGGGTCATTTGTACTGGAGCTTGGGTAATGACCATTTCTGTCTCATGAGACAGATCTTTTTAATAGATTTCAATATATTCCTTTCACATCAGCTTCTTATCCTTAATCTGACAGCAAATGAGCTGTTTAAACAAGTATAATGTAAAGTGTAATATCTACTGACTTCACCCTTGTATGTAAATGTAAAGACTACTTATTGGTAACTACATTGCACGAGTAGATGAAAACTGCTCACACATGAAGAATGCACATGTATGAAAAACAAAATAACACCTCCAAAATAAAAAGCTAATTTATCAAACGCTTATGATCATAATCTGTTCTGCTGAATAATGACTGATGTGTGAGAGAAAACCAGGTAGGGGGAAAATATGTTAGGAGACAGCAGCAGAACAACCTCCAAATGCAAATTTATGCCAATAAGCAATCAAACATTTAATTAGCTTTGTATTTTTTTAATGGATCTCAGTTTTAATAAGCCTTGATTAAAATATTAATGGTATGACAGAAAACCAATTGGAAGGGGGGTAAAGGTGAAGTATGTGCTCCTTAATGGACATCGACAAAAAGCAAAACGGGTGTCGGAATCAATGTCAGTCCACATTAAATAGAAAATCGTCTTATATCTTGTACATTTTTATTTAATCAAGCTCGTGTTAAGATGCTAACTTGTAAAACTGTAGCTGCTGCAGAGACTCTCCAATCCAGTACTTGATGATACTGGACTGAAAAAGATTTGAATGAGTGTCACATATAAAATGTACACGGTAAGTTTTGAAAGGCAGAAATGCTCATCCATATAATTCAAGCAAATATAATCTTGTTAAATGATTTACATGAAAAAATGATTATGCTTCATACGAAAGAAGCTATGCATACTTCAGATAACAAATATTTTCATTTACAGCTTTGTTTCGTCGTTTCTTCAAAAAGGCCATCTCTGGTCCCAGACAAAATGTAATTGAGCATGTTTTAGGCACCTAATCTCGCAAGAAAAGTAACAATAGTTCTACTGTACCAAATATTTTGAGTCCAACAGATTGTTTGGTATTTTAGCTTTACATATTGTTCACTTTCCTATAGGATACAAACAAAAAAAACTGTAGAAATACAGCCAATTTAATTGAAATATTCCTGGCAGATCCTGAAATAATAAGATGAAACAAGCAAGAAAGTACAAATAACATCATCAGCTTCTTCATATACCTCAGTTTCCTTCTTCCCTTCAGATTGTTTGGCTGCAGGGCGATTCAGTTGGGTATAACACTATCTTGTAGCAGAAAAGAATTAAAACATGGCCGTGACCCTTCTGTGTGATGTTTGCATGTTCTCCTTGTGACTGGGTTTTCTCTGGGTACTTTGGTTTTCTCCCACAGTCCAAAAACATGCATGTTGAGTTACTTGGCAATTCTAAATTGTCCCTATGGTGTGAGTGTAAAAAAATGGTTGGTTTTTCTAAGCAGCCCCGTGATGGACAGGAGACTAATTCACAGTGTACTCTGCCTCTTAGCCAATGGCGGAAACCAGTTTTTAAGATCCTAAACAGAATCCAGCTGATATAGAAAATGGAAGGACAGACGCGTTTTCAGCTAGACTGTATTTCTGAGTTCCATCAGTAGTTCCCAAACCTGGTCCTCAAGGAACACCATCCTGCATGTTTTAGTTGTTCCCTGCTTTGACACACCAGAATTGAATGAATGGGTGATTAACAAGCTTCTGCAGAACTTGAGGAAGTAATTTAATCACTGAGTAAAGCGTGTTAGAGCAGAAAAGCAACTACGACATGCAGGATGGTGTTCCTCAAGGATCAGGGTTGGGAACCACTGATTTAGTGGTCGCTACAGAGTACAGCTGTCATTTCTAACCCGAACCTGGAGCCCGGCCTGACCGGGCTGGGCAATAATAATGTGTTTAATGTGCGGACTGGGCCGATGTCGGGTTTTTGATTGCGTCAGTGGACGCGCAGCTGATGATCCAATTATATGGCAACATGACTTGCCATACAACACCAGCCGCACACGACCATTTGACCGCGCGTTGACCGGCCTTGAAAGAGGTAAAAAAAAAGTTCAGTTAAGCTTCAAATGGACTACTTCCAGCGATCCTAAAGCCCAAATGGACGTTCATTCAGTCGCTGCACTCAGCGGACGCGCGCGGCCGATGACCCAAACAGGTGAGATCACAAAATATCCAACATGTCAGAGCAGGGTCCATGTCTGAATAATGCAGAATGCAGCAGAAGCAGGGATTTAATGCACTTTGACAGCTATGAAAGGACAAACACCCCCTCAGCTACGATCTCCTGCCCCCCTAGCCACGTGCGCCCACCGACCGTTAATAACTATATAAGCAGTCAAAGCTTAATTAAAAAATCCCTGGGGATTGTTTTTGGGTTCGGACCTGTAATTACTGTTAATTCGTCGGGTCGGATGCGGTTCAGAAATGATGGCTACAGGCTGGGGCCGGCTCGGGTCGTTTTTTTGGGGCCAGAATGCAACTCTACTACAGAGTTTCTATGAAACTAAAAATATGTATTTAAATATATGAAGGCTTCCTTTTAGGGTTCTTAAAGGGTTCATTTACATAAGAAATGATCCATAATGACCAGTAGTTCAACGACAGTTTGTTATACTGTTAGTGTAAGGAATATTTCACCTTCTGGTTTACTTTTCTGCACACTAGTCAACTTTATTAATAAATGTGTTAAAATGAGGACATACTAAATGACTGTTTGCTATATTTTACATACATTTCCCAATTGGGGAAAGCCAACGCCAAGCTGCAGTAACTGTGAACATTCAGCTTAGCTAGTTAGCACAAAACTATGTTTGTGTGAGGGGTAAAGACACAAAATCTGCAAATGTGTGAGGAGAACAGAGCTGACACAACTCAGTCACAGTCATTCAAATATGTTCAAATTACTGGAGCAGAATCCGGATAAATCTGGTGATGTGAACAGATGACCGACCCAACTGCAAACACATGTTGACAACAGACAGTGAAAAACAGTGGGTCCAACAGAAGCACCCTCGGCAGATGTTTCTGGTGGCTACAGACCAGGTGTTCCTCCAAGGCTCATTCATCACAGACACCGAGCGAGACAACAACATACAGCAGAGACAAAAAAAAAAAAAAAAAACTTGATCCACTAAAGCAAATGATTGACAAAGAAGAGCCATTATTCATCATGATGATAGAGCACCACTCATTGAAGCAGAGCCACACTGACAACATCAGGGCCTGATGTTTTCCAACCACCCGTTTCTTACAAAGTAAAACGCTCACTTAGGTCTTATTATTGTCCAGTTTCTGCAAAGTTATTGAGTCTTTAATGTGACATTTTCATCCACCCTGCAAATCCCTTGCTTCTATAGCTCATTTGAGTTTTTCTGATCTTCCGGGTGGACAGGAGACAACCAAAGTACCTCCTTGACCTACTTGGGCATGCTGTGTCTCCCCTCATCCCATGTCATGAGACAGCAGGGGGACTGACTTCCATCAACTGAGGGCAACATGCTGTTAGAAACAGAGCAAGCCAAACAGACTCAGACAAATCAGGAGGGAGGCAACAGAAGATGGTGATGATAATGATGTGTTTCTCCATTGGGGAGCTGACACCTCTGACAACATGTCAACATCGCTGACCCACATACCACCATGGAGGGTGGAGAGGATGCCTCTTGTGAGAGTCTGTCAGGTTGTGTGGTGTTTAGGACAAATGTGATTTTAATAAAAGGAAACTAAATATTAAGTTAGAATTAGTTTTGTGAGCAAAGTATCAACCATGCTCTAAGCATAAATAAAGGGCACTCCATTGATTATATATATAAAAATACATATAGTCACATTTTTAAGATCATGATTTGACGTTGTTTTAAATAAAAACTCAATGGACAACTTCTGATTTTAGTTTGATGTTTCAAATAAAACAATATAAAATCACATGCTAAAACCAACTATGGTATTTGCTTTATAGAAAAAAAAAATCTAAAACTTAAAAGAAAAGTGACCAAACATTACTGAAATAAATTTGAGGCTTAATGAGAATGGAGCTTAAAGAGTGACAAAGGATGCTGCAGCCATTTACAATGTAACAGAATGTCTAAGCTATTCTGTTAAACATATGAATTTTAGGTAAGAACTTGTGACATTTTATGAAAATTGGGGTAACGGTTTCAAGAAAGGGCAGGATTGATTCTGTTATTCCAGACATTTTTCTTTGTTTGCAAACACTTTCCAGCAAAAATGTATAAAGAGCCAAGTGGCAATAAACTTCTCATAATGACACATGAAAATACAGAATAATGGATGCTGGTTATTTTGTACTTCTACCAAGTTGTACACCAGCCTCATAATAAGAGGTTGCTGTTTTGTACCCATGTACTTACTATCCACTTTACGATCACTAAGTACTTGTAACCCTCATCCTCAAGTATGCTGATGACACCATCATCTTGGGCCTCATCACCAACAATGACGAGGTGAAATCACTGACAAGCTGATGTCAGGAAAAGAATCTCTCTCTAAATGTCAGCAAAACAAAGGAGTTGATAGTGGACTTCAGGAAACAGTGTGGAGGTCAGTGCTCCACCATCAATATAAACAATGCTGAGGTGGAGCAAGTCAGCAACTTCAAGTTCCTTGGTGTTCACATCACTGCCGATTTGTCCCGGACTTTACATAAAGACACCGTGGTCAAGAAAGCCAGACAAAGACTCTACTTCCTCAGAAGAGGAAAGAAGTTTGGTACGAACACCAGCATCCTCACCAACTTCTATAGGTGCACCGAGAGCCTGCTGACAGGCTGCATCACAGGGTGGTATGGGAACTGCACCAGTCAGAGCCGGAAAGCTCTACAGAGGGTGGTGCAAACAGCAGAGGACATCACTGGTAGCAGTCTCCACACCATCCAGGACATCTACCACAGCCGATGTCTGCATAAAGCATGCAGCATCATTAAGGACCACACCCACCCAGCACAAAGACTCTTCCATCTACTACCCTCAGGCAGACAATACAGGAGTCTGCCATCACGTACAAAAAGGCTGAAGGACAGTTATTATCCACAAGTTGTCAGATTACTGAACTCTTGATAAATAACACTGCACAACTGGAAATAACTACACCAAGCCACATCTGTGACAACTAATATGACTAAAATTAGCTTGTGACACCTAATATGTTTATTACTTATTGCTGCTGCACTATGTGGCTGTATCATCATGTATGATGCAGTATGATAAAGTACCTATGTATCTACTTTACCATCAAAATGCATCTCAGTGTCACTCACTACCTGTGCAATAACCTGTCACACAACCTGTGTAGTTTATGTTAATGTGCAATACGTGCATTTAAGCTTATGCAGTATTACTATCCTGAAATACTTATTCATACATAATCATCCTGCTTGCACCGTTGAAATTCTACGATGTTGTTTACTATTTTCTCTATTTGTAAATATTATATTATTTTTTCTCATTTTGGCACTTTATTTTGTACCCTTATTACATGCTTTAGTATTTCTTGTTTGTTTGTTCTTTGTTTTTTTTGTTTTTTAGCAAGTCAAATCGTTTCTTCTCATCCTGAGCATTTCATTGTACAGTTAACCTTCTGTTAACCTGCATATGACAAATAAACACAGCTTGAACTCTGCAAAGGATCAAGTTGTGTTTTGTTTCAAAGTCAACAGTATTTCACCTGTGTTTTATTTTAAATCATTTATGTTAGGGTGTGTGTCATCACTCAGTCAAATTGTGTGACGTGCGCATGCCAAGCAGATACTCTTGTGCAGATCACAAAAAAGATTAAATCATGTCATCTGGACCAGTTTCTTTAAGGGAGAAATGTTTTGTCTTTCATCTGAAAGACTTCATTAGTCTGCAGCATGCCAACCAGATCTGTCCCATAAATAACCCTCATTCATGTTGCAAGCCAACCTCCTGTTGAATTCCCAGAAACCAGTTTCTAACACACGCAAAAAAAAAGGTACCATCGGTCCAAAACAATCGATCAGTGCATAACAATAATTTGTTTTAGGTAATAATGTGATAAATATATCACAACTGTAGATTGTTTGATTTTAATAGAACTGCATTTTTCTTATTATATTGTCAAAAAATACATGAAAACATCTAGACAACAACTCTGCATATCCAGACCTAACCACACTGATAATAAAATATGGTAATATTAATAAAACTGGTCCAATTCTGCTTCTCTTTATTTCAAAAGCATACACTAGTAAATCTTTAATAAATGATCAAATAACCATCAAATAACTCCAACAAAGTTAAGTCAGTTCCTCTGGACAGTTTCTTTTTGTTGAAACGTTTTGTCTTTCATCCAAAAGACTTCATCAGTTCGAGGAGCCACAACAAACTCAGTCTTATAAATAGCACCTCCACATAGTGGGTCAACCAGTTTGATGGTGCTCAGATGGTTTCTGGAGTCTGCCCTCCCCCCGTGGGAGCCAGAGGACCTGACAAAACTTTCTTTGATTTTTTTACCTGGATTATTGAGCATGAAATTTGACATCAAATAAAAAATTAATCATAAATGTGGGGGCAGTTTCCAAGGTGAGAACAAAGTGTGTGGAGACGAGTACAACAAGACAACAGTGGTAGACAGCTTTGTTTTGTACCCAAGAAGTACGAAAAGTCAAAAGATGCATCAGTGCGACTTGGTGAAAGAACAAATTCACCTGAAACTAGACAAACTAAACAAATCATCTGTAGCACTAGCTCATGTTCTTTCTTGTAATGTCCTCTCAATAACTGATTTCACTTGAGTATTGTTGTGGTTCCAGCCAACGGTCCGTGCAGAGCAGTTGTGGGTAAAGTGGGTCGTGACATCACTAATTCTGTGAAATCTCAGATCATCAAGTTCACACAGATGCACTAAAAATGATGCATTAAAAAAAGTGTTTTCATTGTTAAATTTCAGTGTGTGCATGACCAGGGCCCCAATTTACCAATAAACAATTAGAAAAACAAAATGTAGGACTTTAATTCTGACTGTTTATTTAATCAGGACCCCTGTATTATTTCAGCTGGACTCTCTGACCAACAGTTTGGTTTTGATGAACAGAAGATTTGTCAGTAAAAGCTGTTGTCTGCTGCACCTGGCCCTTTGGATAAACTGCTGGCAGGTTAAAGCATGGAAGCACAGCTGTGAGCGGCTGTTTTTGGCCTGCAAAGACAAGGCGGGGTGGTAGGAGGATTTCCCTCCTGCTTATCCCTCTGCAGCCAGCCAACAGCAGGATAAAAAATGCATAGCAGTCATTGTTCAACTCACACGAGGAATGAAGTTTAATTTGAGCAGTGAAAGCTTACGCTTCATTGTCTTCATACTTTTTACTGGGAAAATCCTTGCATTCACAACTACCAGTGAATTACTGTGAATTTGAAGTTTTTAATAAAAAAAAACCAATGTCTTAACATGTTTTATCTGAGGGCAGCACGGTGGCACAACTGGTAGAGCTGCTGCCTCTCAGCGAACAGGTTCCTGGTTCAAACCCCGGTCAGGAGGCCTTTCTGGGTGGAGTTTGCATGTTCTCTCCGTGCATGCGTGGGTTTGCTCCGGGTGCTCCGGTTTCCTCCCACAGACCAAAAACATGCATGTTAGGCTGATTGGTAACTCTAAATTGTCCCTAGGTGTGAGTGAGAGAGTGAATGGTTGTTTGTCTCATTTGTCTCTATGTGGCCCTGTGATGGACTTGCAACCCGTCCAGGGTGTACCCCGCCCCTCGCACAGTGATTGCTGGACATGGGCACCAGCCACCCCCATGACCCAAAAAATGGAATAAGCGGGTAAAGAAAATGGATGGATGGATTTATGTTTTTATTTAATAACATAATAAACAAAGAACAGTCCTCGATTACAGTTTCAAAAATATACTGTACCATTTTATGATGAAATTATGTTAAGCAATGCTGCCTGTTTAATTTGATATTTTTTCCATACATAAGGGGGCCACAGTTACTGAAAGCCAACAGCTCTGGGGCTGGACATCCAGCAATTAAAGTCATTATGTAAATAAACCAGGCATTACAATGATCTGTTACCTTTGAAATTTATTCATTTTGCTGCATTGAATCATAAATGCGATAAGCAGAACCTAAAAGTGTAATTCAAAGAAATATTTCAATATTTATTTCCTGCAATAAAGTTAGTGATATTCTAATGTGAAACAATATTAAAAACAAAAAAAATGACACACTATGCCTCCTATTTAACACAAATATTATTTGTCTTCTCTGACTTGCCAAATCTGTACACATTTCAAATAAAAAATGTTGACCTTTTTAATGTTCCCTGAATGACCAACATGTTGCTGTTCCAGGTGGGTCCATTAAGAACCAGTTCTCATTTACAATAAATTGGCTGCACAGACCAGTTTTACCTCAAAAGCTTCATAAATCACATGTGAAGTGTCCACGTCCTGCTCAGATGTGAACATTGAATGGAACCATAAGAGGCGGAGCAGAACTCAGCTGGGTTGAAAGTGAGCGTGATGCGTGTCGAACATCTCCTTCATGTCATTCACTATGCTGAATTCACACACTTAATACATCCTTTTTGTGGTTAACCATTTTTTAAACTAACTACAAAGCTACTGTGCATCATCATCAATATTCCCCCAGTAATAAACGTTTGTTGTCATTTAATCTGGCTAGCGGGCAATTACACACTGATATGATCAGTTTATTGTTGGTGAAGGCTGCGTAGAAGACTATTGGAGTCAGTCTCCCCACCATCACATTCATCTACACCTCCAGATGCATGAAGAGGGGCACTTGCCTCATGAAAGACCCCACTCACCCAGCACCTACACTTTTTGTCCCACTCCCCCCAGGCAGGAGGTTGAGGAGCATTAAGTGCAGAACCAGTAGACTGAGGAACAGCTTCTACCCTGAGGCTGTTAGCCTCTGTAATGCCACTTGATTGTTGATATGTGCTGCTGTTTATCCATGCTGCTGATCTCATGCTGCTGATTTGTTTTATGTTGCTGTGTTCATTCGTCCTCATCTGCTCACACAAACTCATGATCATGCTGCTGCTGTTTGACATATTCTTTTTGTACTATTAATCCTTAGCGTATTCTTAGTGTAACTTTTTCATAGTTCATATCTTAGATATTATTACTGTTTTTCTGTACAATGTATACTTTTGTTGGATATATATTGGGACCCTGTGTACACAATTTCGTTCCACCACATGTACCACATGTGGTGCGAATGACAAACAAAGAAACCTTGACTTTTGACATTAACTTTATCAGAACTCTCCACAAAGCAGGAGAAAGAGCGCGCCCTCACAAGAGCGCACAGCTTTTCGACTCATGTTTCTGCTGATTTAATTCTTATAATTAAACATTACTAATACCAAAACAAATAGTTGTATGCCTCAGTATAATGTGTAACTTTATTTCATTTTCCCACAAACTCACAGTTTTGTCAGTGAGAGAGCGCCAGAGAGACCGTGTGACCTGCAAAGCATGCTGGGTAGCCTTGCGGAAATTATCTGTGCAATGTTTCTAACGGTTAACCATATTTGTCAGAGTAGAAATGGGTTGTTTCTGTTAATGTCCTCCTTTTCAGGTTGGCTTTGGCATTTATGTTAAAGTCTCTGTTATTGGCTACAAACTGGCAGCATGAGCCAGAGGATGTTCCAGATACATATAAGGGGGAAAGTACTGAGTACTGACAAGAAATGATATATCAGGGTGAGGACTTGTCTGACGTTGGGTTATGTTATGGAAGTTGATGCTTTCAGTCAGGAGGAAACTCTCCTAAAAGTTTTCTTTTGAATGCTTGTGAATATAATGAAAATTGATGTGGGCACATAACCAAAGCAAATACTTCTCTGACTGAAATATTTGCTATTTCAGATTTCTTAAAGGTCTCCCTCTCTCTCTGATGTTTGCTGATTATTTATTTATTTTTGGATTGATACGTTTTCTTTTTATTAATGAACTCATTGGTGGGCCGGAATTAAATAACATATGGGCCACTTCCCACCAGGTGAATGCCCTGCCATACACTACACAATTGATTTTACAGTGAACGTTCAGTTCACAGAACATGAGAGGGAGCTAATTAATGCTGGTTTGCTTATAGCATGCTCTTATTTTTTTAATGACCAAATGGTGGCCTTCTAGATGGAGGTATGCAGGAGTACAAATAACCCCTTAGTACATGGTTCACAGAAATGGCTCAAAGCACTACAGCCTCATAACATGATCGTCAGATATTATTTGTTTAGCTTCCATACTCATAACATTTAGAGCTTTCCCATACAAAGGCATTGTCATCATAATTAGTTTTTTATTTTTGTTCTTTGGGGTTTGTTTCAATCCTGCACAAAGTTGCTTACACAGTCCCAATAATTTCAAGTCAAAAACAACATCTTGAAGTACGATGCGACTGTGCCTCACTAGTCAGTGAACGTTAAGATACTTTTCTTCATTTACCGTACTATCCGCCTTAAAAGTCGCACCACCATATAAGTCGCATCAGTCCAGTTATGTTTAATAAAGTGGAAAAAAAGCATATATACGTTGCTTCACCATATAAGTCAGAGAGAGTCAGAGATTCTTTATTGTCATTCGCACCACATGTGGTACATGTGGTGGAGCGAAATTATGTACACAGGGTCCCAGTTACATCCAACAATAAAATGTATAAGAAAAACAGTAATAAGATCTAAGATATGAACTAAGAAAAACATCAACTAAATATACACTAAGCACTCATAACATAAAACATTGAACATCAGCACAAACATGAACATGAGTCTGTGTGAGCAGGCAGATGAGCATGCATGAACACATCAACATGAAACAGATCAGCAGCAACACTGAAACAGATCAGCAGTAACATGATGTAATTTTTTTCACAATGATTATTCTGGTTAGAGATTCAGGAGTCTAACAGCCTCAGGGTAGAAGCTGTTCCGCAGTCTAGTGGTTCTACACTTAATGCTCCTCAACCTCCTTCATGAGGGCAGCGGTGCAAAAAGTGTGTGTGTGCTGGGTGAGTGGGGTCCTTCATGATGCAGGTGGCCCTCTTCCTGCATTGTCAGGTCTCTCTTGTAAATGAGTCCTCGAGGCTCAATGGGATTTACCTGTCTAAATAAAGATTGAATGAATCTGGAGGTGTAGAGATGCAGGAAGAGTCGTATCTAAGTTGTATGTATTATTCGTCACCGCTAGCAACCTGGAAATGTGGGCCAGTGTTGTGCCAAAAATCGATTGGCTGCTAAATGGCGACCGCGGGAGTGTGCATGGGAGGACTTTAATAAGAAATTAACATGATTAACACTCAAAAACAATTATTTGTTTGCTTGACATTATAGTAAAGGTGTGTCTCAGTTTAGTTTTTCCTATATAAATGCACTTTGATGGTCAAATCAGCTACAGGTCAGATTGCAGCCAAAAATCGGGTTATAAATATGGGAAAAAAACATAAATTAGTCACTTCCGACTTTAAGTCGCAGGACTTGCTAATTTATGCAAAAAGATGTGACTTATAGTCCAAAAAGTACAGTACTGATGATGATCTGATACATCAAAGATACATAAACAGCATAGTACAATGTGATTCAGCCCCTGATTGTGATACGAGTTTGAGTCAACACATTAATGGTCAATACAATTGAATAATGCAAAAGAATGAGTCTATGTCAGATATTCTAACTAATAATTTAGTGTCTAAGTGAACATGACTGCTGGCAAATGGGTCTTGTTTGAACATTGTAAAACATTTTCAAAAGATCTGACACAATAAAACAAACATGAAGCCTACTGCAAAATAATAAAAAAAAAAAACTGACAACTGCAGATGTGTTTAATACTTTTTTAATGCATCAGTGGTCAGCAAAGTACATTTTCTATATTATAAAAAAGGAAACATATTTTTTATGTTACTTTTTGAAACTAAATATATTTTTCCTGGAGTGTTAGTTCATCTCTTAGAGCTGGGTGAAGCACACATTCAGAGTGTGTGTTGCTGTATGTAACAGTGCTGCTGCAGTTCTCCTCTTTAACACTAGACATCACTAACAAAAATGTATTACCACTAAACAGCAGGAATGGCACCAGAAGAAAAGTAATTAACAAAAAGAAGTGAATGTAGTGATCTTTGTCTATGCAAACATAACTTGTCTTTTTTTAAAAGGATACTTGTTGAATCAAATGTGTTTGCACAATTTTAATCAAATGATTAAATATATTGTGTTGTATTGATGCAGTGCTAAGAAATGGACACACTTAGATTAAATCCTAAACTTGTAATGGCACATGGCTGCCCTACCAATATGAATGCATTGTGCACGTGCACATCCATGGACTGGTACAAATCAGTTCTTCTTCATCACCATAGTTAGCTGTGTGTGAAAATGTGTTACAGAGCCAAACTGGAATATGTTGAGAGTGATCTTTCCCTCTTCTCCCTTACCCCCGTTTCTCCCATATGCCAGTCAGAAATCAGTGCATGGTGGGCACCACACACTTTTTTGCACGCGTACCTGTTTATCTGTTGTTTCTTTCTCTCTGAAACTCAGCCTGTCTTTGCATCTTCTGCACCCCCTGTCCATCTGTTCTTAAAAGCATCCAGAATCTCTCTGCTCTTCCCGCGGATTGACAGCTCAGAGAAAGATTGAGCACGTCAGCACTCATTCACTGCACCACATATCCAAGCGGCCATGTGACTTCTTCCTCCTGCTTTCCTCAAGCTTACGAAAGCTGTAAGATTTTTTTTTTCAGGAAGAGAATATTATTTAAAGAATCCCTGAAGAGGTCCTAAGGGTTCTCTTTAAAAAGAGGGACAGATGATCCCACAAGTGAATCCCACGCATCACTGCGGGACCTGTCGATTCATCCACAAAGAGACCCTATTTACAATCTACTATTAGAAATTAAAACTAAACACAGCCCTTATTGGTGGCCTGTGCAGCAGGGATTGGCTTTACCAAGGATATGTACTCCCTCTGAGAGTTGAGGATGCAAGTGAAAAAGAAAAAGAGGGGAGAGTAAAAGTAGGTTACAGAAGAAAGACCGGCTGCCTCGCTCCATTTGTTAGCAAGAGAACACAAGCACTGGCACTGGTGCTAAGTGTACAGTGTGTGAGTGTGTGCTAATGTGTGTTTTTAGTGTGTGAATGTGTCACTGTGCCTTTATGAGAAATATTTAGACTTGGATGGCGGAAATAAATTAAAGAATTGCATAAGGACCAACATAGATGGTAGCGTTTAGTGATGCATGAGAGTAGATGGACCATAGGCGTGCACTTGCAAGTGCCCATTTGTGTAACAATTTAGAACCATACAAATGCCTTTGTTCTTTCTTGCACCATTGTTTCATGCAAAAATAAGCTGAATGTTTTCATGGCACTGATTTGAGGGTCTGTGCAAGTCAATGAATGGTCCTGCGGAGTGGCAGCGTAACTGTTTTTCTCTTCTCCACTCCGTGTCTTGGCAACAAGGAGCGTGAGGGAAGCAGCGTGAGCAGACAAAGACACCTCCATCTGCCTGACACTTGCTGCAGAGTGGCGAGGCAGACATGGGAGAGATGACTTCTGTGCAACAGAAACATGGAACAGGAAATCCCCATATGGACGACCCTATGTTCTTACCCCTTTAGCCCACCGGGTACTGCCAGAAGCTCTTCAAAACTAACCCAGCACTCTGAGCAAGAAGCACTCATCTGCCATGACATGAATCATTTAGTTATGTCCAGAAGTATTGGTGGTCAATCAAATTATAATAATTGTGTTGTTTACCTAATTACACTAGGTTTTAGACATAAACTTATCTTAATTTATACAAATTTTTAAATGCATCATTAGGAATTCTGGCACTTTAATATAAAAAAACTATCAAAAACTATATATTTTACAGGTATACTGACTCAAAAGCTGTCTTATAAACAGATGTTCTCCTTTTTATTATTATTTTTATCAATATACTCAAAGCTCTTTACACTACAATCTGTGCCTCATTTATCCATTTACCCATCACTCTACTATATCTATATAAAGAAAAATCAGTGCTTTATCACATTCATACACTGATGGGACACACATTGGAGGCAAAGAGGGGTTCATTGTCTTGCCCAGGGACACTTCAGCATGTGACTGCTGGTGGAATCGAACCCCTGACTCTTCCATTGGAGGATGACTGCTCTAACCACTCAGCCACAGCTACCCCAAACAAAATTGCAGACACGTTGTCAGATCAAAACAGATACAGCAAAGTATTTCAAAGTAAAGTTAAACAATGACCAAGTTGCCGAAAAGCAACTGGGAAAGTATTTAACTCAAGGAAGTAAAATGTGTTTCACAATCACCAAATTTGGTTGTGTTTTCAGGGCATTTCACGCAACACCAAATCCAGGTCTTTGTTCAATTACTACTCCTGCCCTGGGTTCTAGTCATGACTTGTCTTGAGACTTTTAGATGAAAACCCCATAATCAAAGCTAACATCATGTTTAGTTTCATCCAGCTATGCTCTAGTTATATTCCTGTTTTATGGTCTTCCTGAGTCAGTATGTTGAGCTTGCCATTAAAAAAAGCTCACTTGCCTTCATCCTGTTTGTGGTCTGGATTTGGACCATCCTGTCAGAGTCCAGACAATTGTGGATTTGTTTCACTGTGTATTACTGTGTAAAGTGCCCAGGTGAAGTAGCAGAAATGAAATGAACTTGCACATTTTGAAAGGTCATGATTGCAGTGATTATAATATCAGGTCAAAAGGATATTAAAGTTGGAAGTATGAGCATGCTGCTGGTTGTGACCCCTCAGGTCTGGATAAAAGCAGTGATACAGAACTGAGTCAAACAACTATCTGTTGTATGCTCTCTTGCAACAAGTCAGCCCACAGCTTTTATATTTGGTCCTTAGGATCTAAAAAGTCATCACCTGGTTGGATTTGATGTCTGAGATGTTTTTACACACTTGACTGAGAAAAGATCAGGGAACCTGACTGGCCATGGGAGGACCTCAGCATGGCACAGAAAGTCCATTTGCCATGTGTGGACAGGCGTTGTCTTGTTCACTGTACCGGTGTGCTGTCTCAGAAGAAGTATCTGTGAAGTAAACCTTCACAGTGTGTGTGGGAGTGCCCTCTTGGTTTTTGGGTTCAACATTGAAGCACTGACTAGGCCTGTCACGATGATCAATTTTGCTGGGAAATCTCAGAAATCATTGCAATTAACGATAATGTTGTTTGAAATTTGACAATCATTAGTAATTGTCAAATTTAAGGAGAAATGTTGATTAATTTGTTTTGCATGTAATGCCTTTTTTGACCACTGGATGGCATTATAAGACTGGTAAAACTGAAGGATGGATAGCAAGGGAGCGAGCAGCGTGTCTCTTTAAGAAAAATGGGAGGGAGGCCCCTTGACGTGACATGGGCTGTCTCTCCTTCCTGTTTTTCGGTTCTCAAAATGGCTGGCGCTCAGTGTGGTTTGAGCTCTTTAGCATAACATTTTTCACACAAAGCTTTTAATTAAAAGTATCAGTAAACAAGTTCTCAGCTTCTTTTTGCAGAGAAAAACGTTTTACACGAAGGCACAGGTTTCAACCGTGAATTTTGGAGCTTTGACAAGATGGAGGTTTTTTTCCCCGAGGTCGGCCTGTTAGCTTAGCTTCTCAGCTTAACTGCTTTTAACAATCCAAAAATGCAATTTTGGATTGTTAACACAGATTTAAAAGAGAAACGAGAAATGGAGGGGTCAGTGAAGAGCACCGGAGTTGAGCCTTGCCATTAGTAGAAAGAGAGAGACGCGAAGAAACGATAAAGGTGATAAATGAAAATGAGGTATATAATTTTAATTTATCATGCGATTAATTGATTTATTGTTTATTGCGACAGGCCTAGCACTGACATCTGTATTTATTTATTTATTTATTCAGAACAAGACCACACAGCTTCATGCAAAGACATAATACAACCCTCATTTTATCTTTGTCAAGTTCTGGCAACGCTGTCAAAAGCATCTACAAGGTATCATCTGTGTGCATTCCTTATAAGGGTTCACCTTTGGTCATTTTTCCATCCATCCATCCATCCATCCATCCATCCATCCATCCATCCATCCATCCATTATCTTTACCCGCTTCTTCCTTTTCGGGTCACGGAGGTCATTGGTGCCCATGTCCAGCCATCACTGTGAAAGATGGGGGGGGACACCCTGGACAGGTCTCCTGTTCATCACAGGGACACAAAGAGAAAAGACAAAGAGACAAACAAGACAAAGAACCATTCACTCTCTCACTCTCACCTAGGGACAATTTAGAGTTACCAATCAACATCTGTTAAACATCTGTTAAGTTCCTGGCAAACCAATGCAGACATGTTCCTGTTTGTAGTTTTCTGCACCGCCTTATAATCTAGCTGTTTTTTTTTTTTTCTTTTCTTTTCGCTACTTGTCCTTTTGACTGTCCTTTTGGTTGCTATTTTGCTTTGATTTGTTAAAAAAAAAAAAAAAAATTTAATTATATATGCCTCTTTTGTGACTGTCTATTGTCAATGTTACTCACTGTTGTCATCACTCTTTGTTAAGAAATCAGGTTTCTATTGTAAATGAGTCCCCGAGGCTCAATGGGAATAACCGGTCTAAATAAAGGTTGAAATGAACATGCATGTTTTTGGTCTGTGGGAGGAAACCGGAATACCCGGAGAAAACCCACGCAGCATGGAGAGAGCATGCAAACTCCACCCAGAAAGGTCCCTGGTCAGGATTTGAACCGGGGTGACCTGCTCACTGAAAGGCGGCAGCTCTACCAACCGTGCCACCGTGCTGCCCCTCTTAACTGGATTCTTACCTGTAAATCCATTTTCAAATACATAAAATTCAAATAAATATATATGCATGTATATTTTCATTATTTGCCAAAAATTATTTGCATTACCAAAGAAATAACTTCAGGAACAAAAGAAAAAAATGGAAAATGTCCTAAATCCTCAACAAAGTCAACGTTCAGAGAAGTCACTTACAATACCTGCATCCTGTGGTTTTCTCACAGTAATTGTTTCTCTGTTTGTTTTTTCTCCCTCTTGCTTCTCCCTCCACTCACACATACGAGCCTCGTGTTGTCATGTGAATATGAACACACCAGTTTCTCCACCCACTGCCTCACACTCATGTCTTCCTAAATGAACTAGATCTAAACTGGTTAATTATGAGATTCATCGCTGTTAGCACCTGTTAGGTAATTAATGCCAATCACTGCCTTCTGGGGAGGAAAATGATCCTCTATAAAAACCTGGTTTAGCTAGCATCTCTCTTTCTTTCTCTTCCTTCTGTCTTCCTTTCTCTCCCCTGCTTATTACCTGCATGAACCTGTGTGGCCCAAGCCTGCTGTTTGCAAATCATCCCAGAAAAATAAATACTTCGTGCCACAAACAAACATCGCAGCGAAGGCTCCTTTTTTTTTTTTGTTTGTTTTTTACAAGAAAGAGTCCTAAAATTCCACCAACCACAGATGGCGAGACAGGGTTGAGGAGTTGGTGTAGCCGAGGGAGAACCTGAGATGGTAGTTGGCAAATGCAATCAGAGCACATTAAATAATTTAAGACAGAGCTAATGCTGGGATGGGGATGGCTCGGATTAGAGTGGTGGCTGGCACAGCGAGTCAGCTGTTCCATAACTGTATATAGATTTTCCAGCCAATAGCCTTGCATAAAATTTTAAATCTTGCTTCATATTCAAATCAGAAGTCAATCATTTTATATTAGCATTGTCATTCCAGGAGCCTGCAGCTGTTGGTTGGAGCTTTATTCACAGGCTGAAGTTTCATCTCAGCGATGACTCCGATACATGTCTGGCAGGCTGCAGATGTGCATCTTGCAACACATTTTTGGCAATAGTAGACAAATTTTTTTTTTTTTTTCTGTACTACAAAGGCTGCCAACTGCACAGCTGCAGTTCTAACACGTTTTAGGCAAAAGCGTTCAATGAGCCGTTATTGTAAATAAAAATAAAACGACCCGACAGCCCTGTTCGGCTGTACTGTCTCTGCTGTTGCTTTGAGTTTGGGTGTTATCGCACAGTGAAATGTACTCACATCTGCTTTTGGGGCTCAAACAAATGTAAAACTGTGGAGAGTGAGTCGGAATAATGCAGCCACCATTTTAACAAATATATAGGCACTGGAATGGTTTGTGGATTTCTTTTTTAAACCATCTATTTTATTTTACATCACCAGTTTCGAAGGAGGAGGGGCGTTGCGTTCAATGTAATTAAAAATAAAATGTAAGCTGGGAGTCATAATCTGTGCGCTCTGTAACTCTACGTTAACACTGATGTATTGCACAAGATCTCACTACATCACTTGATAATCTTTTTAAACATAAATTAAGTTTTGATCAAAGTCTATAACTCCATCTTTTCTCATCATAGGAGGATCTTAGTTTAACACTCAGGCATGAAAGGTGGTTGATAAGCATTCCTTTAAGAGACACAAGGCTATTATTTATCTAAAGTATTCAAACAGTGAAACTGATTTGAACTTTGCAGGCTTATTTTAGCTGGAGATTTATTAATAAGCTGAGGAGCAACGTATGTCTTGAGTTCACCTAAAAGTCTCAGATACAATGAGAAGCATTAAGGAAAGTAATGAGTGGTAGACATCATGGATCAAAGGAAGGATTAAATTGAATCTATCATTACTGTGCAGAATGGCCTGTTCATAATTTATGGGTTTGACTCATGATGCTAGATTTGCAGTAGGTAGGTAGGTAGGTAGGAAGGAAGGAAGGAAGGAAGGAAGGAAGGAAGGAAGGAAGAGAGGAAGGGAGAGAGGGAGGAAGGAAGGGAGAGTGGGAGGAAGGAAGGATGGAAGGAAGGGAGAGAGGGAGGAAGGGAGAGTGGGAGGAAGGAAGAAAGGAAGGAAGGATGGAAGGAAGGGAGAGAGGGAGGAAGGATGGAAGGAAGGGAGAGAAGGAGGAAGGAAGGAAGGAAATAAATAAATAAATGGGATGAGTGGGGAAAAGCTGATGGTGATGATCTATTGAGGAAACAGATTAAAATCAATACAAATGTATGGCTTAATGAAATGACCTCAGGTATGGCAAGATGAAATCCAATAAAATTAGACATCAGAAAACATAAAAGTCAGCTAAAGTAAAGGTGTGTCCTCAGTACCATGCATGTAAAACAGCACATTTAAGTGTTGCTATTCTTCAAAGCGCAGGAACCCTTACATGCATAAATGTACCCCAAAAAAATGTACATCAGCTGTTAAACAAATGAGGAAAATCTCATAACTGGACTTGTGACTCAACTCCCACCTTGACCATCTTGCCCTTTTAAAAATCTTTCCACATTAAAAAAAATAATCTCAACAAAACAAAACACTCAAAGGAACAAAAAACAAGAATGTTTAATCTGAAGAAATACTCTGTGTGACGATTTACTGTTAGGTTCCCTTCTCACAGTACGACAGCCTTATTACAGTGTAAAGAAGTGGCCTGATGGCCTTTGCAAGTCCTTAACAAGGTCTTCAAAGATATCTTAAGATATCTAATTGCACATTAGTCACAGAGGGTTCTGAGCATGAATAAAACCTCTGCATCAAGATTGTGGCAGTTTATTATAGCCGTGGCATTGTGTGGGATTCTGGGTAAAGAGTGGAGTAACATGGAAATAGTGAATCTATAACAAGAGGTTTACAAACACGTGTGGCTTGATCATCAACAATTTGAAGATGGACTGGTAACTCTGGTGTCTTGCCTTGGCTACAATCCCACCCATAGAATCATACCCAAATGTGGCAGTAGTGTTGTGATTTGAAATAATTAACCTTCTAGTGTGTTTCCTGATTCATGCTCAGTAATCCAGATAGAAAAGTCCAACAAAGTTAAGTCAGGTTCTATGGACGTTGAAACACTTGTTGGTTGACCACTATTTGAAGGCTCTATTTATAAGACTGAGTTTGTTGTGGATCCTCAGACTGATGAAGTCTTTTGGATGAAGATGAAATGTTTCAACAAAAATAAACCGTCCAGCGGACATGACTCAACTTTGTTGGACTTCTAGTGTGTAGCTGTATTCTGTAGATGTCTAATGGAGTCGTACCACGCCTTGGAGCATGGTGCCATTGTGGATGTACATGGTAGTATCATTGTAGGAATGTGCCGGCGTACAGAGAAGGAGATAGCAATAAAAACCCTGTTGGGAGAATACAAAGAGCATGATAGTGTCACATCTACCTTAACTTGAAATGGTCTTTTGTACATTTATCCCCATCCATTCACATTCTCATTGACTTGTTGGTCCTGAAGAGGGGTCTTATTTACATTAGAAATATAATTTCACTAAAGAACCTCAAGTGTAGTAAATACTGAATCAAATTCTTGCTGAAAAGTCACCTAAATGTCTTTTCTACTTTCAGATTTTTTTCACAAAGTCTAATCTCAACCATCATGTTATCGCCACTCTTTATATTGGAATGTAAACTGTAAACACCCAAATCTTATGCTGCAGTGCAGCTTATCCAAGCGTAACACAAATGTGAACATGCACACATTGGCAGGGTCCAATTAGCTTGTGTTCGTGGACACAAAGAAAACCTTGAAAGTTACTTTTGAAGTGATGTTCTGTCAAACAGTTATCAATAGTTAAGTGTTACTAGCAGAGTAGCATTCGGGCCCAAAAAATCAGATCCGATCTGGCCCTAGCCCGTAGGCATAGTTTACGAACCCCACACAACCTGACGAATTAACAATAATTACAGGTCAGAACCCGAAAACCCACAACATTTTTAATTAAGCTTTGACTGCTTATATAGTTATTAATGGTCGGCAGATGCGTGCAGATGCGTGCAGCGGCTGAATGAACGTCCATTTGGCCGATGGATCGCTTCCTGGCAGTACAGTCCCATCTGAAGCTTAACTTAACTTTATTTATCTAAAAAAAAGTTAAATCTGGTCCTCTGGACATTTTAACTTTAATTTTAAGATTTAACTTTTTTAGATTTTTCTACCTGGATTATTGAGCATGCATCAGGTTAACTTTATTTACCTCTTTCAAGGCTGGGCAGCTCATGGTGGAATGGCTGTGTGTGGCTGGTGTTGTATAGCAAACAATGTTGCCATATAATTGGATAGTATGGCAAGCCATGTTGCCATATAATTGAATTGTGGCCAAAAGCTTGACACCAACCCAGCCCGCTCATCCAGCACATTATCATGGCCCAGGCCTGCCCTGAATTCAGGTCGGGCCGGGCCAGGCTGGGCCGGGCTAAAAATGACAGTTGTAGTTATTAGCCATTACTGTTTCTAGAACATTCTTTGTAAGTTCAGACTTATTTAAAATGTTTCTCTTAAAAACATGCCTGTGTGAAAAAAAAACATCATCAGCTCATACAGTATTAAACCTCTGCCCATAACATCCTTTGTGTAGTTTGTTGCTGTTTTTTCAACTGCACAATGTTTGTGTTTCAACACAAACTTGTGTCCTGAACATAGATAGTGTGTAAATGCTGATGGCATTGATGCTGAGAATGTTTTATTCTGCTGGGAGTTAGACACGTTTTTGGACTGACTATATGCTCATCACGTGGACTGAATATTTTCTTCCATTCCTTCAAAACAGCAACTAAATGAACAAAAGTTTTTTGACAAAGTGTAGAGATTTTAAACAGCTCATGTAGTATCCTGTTGCAAGCTCATGTAGTGTTTCACACCTATTCCACCTTTTAAGAGTTAACAGATAAACCTGATTAAAAAAAAAAGGCACTTTTAGCTAACCACTGGCCTAACCTGGATGAAGATTTTTGCCTCCTTCTCTGTACTTGGTGTTTGATGACTCATGTCACAGCTGATAAGGTACAAACTATAGAAAACAATTTGATATTTCACTTCAAAAGTGACCAAACTATCCCGTTAATAGTATGTCCATACCTAATCAGTCCATGGTGCGAGTTTCCATTGTCATTTTTAGCTATTTTTTTTCCCCTCGAAGCTTAAATTTTGTATTTATAGTACTGATGAACACTAACTCACTTTAAATGTAGAAACACCATTAGAACGTTTTTGAACTATTACATTTAGTACGAAAAACACTTAAAACTGTAAATATTTTAAGTAAAAAGTAAAGTCGAGCTGCTCTAAAACAGTTAAATCGATGATAACTTCATGTTTGTATATGTCACGTAACTTAATAACTTTCAAGTTCAAGAATCTTTATTATCCCCAAGGGGCAATTTGTTTCACAGTCAGTAGGCACATAAACATCCATACTAAAGACATTACGACACTAAAATTGCAAAACATGAAATCATGGTTTGTTGAGAAGCCTGATTGCTACAGGGATGAATGAGTTTTTCAGTCTGTTCGTTCTACATATGGGCAGCAGATACCTGCGTCCAGATCTTTTAGTTCTACATATAAACAATTCACATTCAATCAATACAACAGCAAACTAGGACTGTTCCATTAGGGAAACACATTGCCACCAAGGAACGATGTGCTGAAGCTGAAACGCAGCAGCTTGGGCTCAGTCTGAACTTTGCTGTTGTTCCACTTTTATAGAAAGAACGACCTGAAAGATCGATAGATTTCAGATGGAGTTCAGCGCACATCAGACACTCTCAGACTCCCCTCTGTCACCTTCTTTCTTCCTCCTTTCTCACAATTAGTCGTTTCCAGTCTTTTGTCCTCTGCATGCACTCATCCACTTCGCTCCATCACTTTGATTCTCTCACTCATTCTGTGCGTGTCTTTCAGATTTGGCATATACACAGCCTCTCCATCAGGCTCGGTGTATCAATAGAGTTGGAAGGGACGGTCTTTCAAGTTCAATTCACTCAGCGCCTGCTGGTGGCAGTGACATCTGAAGGTACTTTATCTTCTCTAGATATCCCTCTTTGACCCCTCACTGCTGCATGGTGCTATAGGCGTCTTTCAGAATGACTACTAATATTGTGTAAATTAGGTTGGTTATCACATGAGCCAAAACATAACGAGTTGAATTAATTTGATATGTGTGCAGCTTTCCTCACAATAATCAAGCTAAATAAAAGTTGAATACTTCATCACAGGCAGTGTAGTTTATATTAGGCACTACTGGGCAGCCACTTAAATTAATGTGCTCACTGATTTTTCAATAAGATAAGACCCGTTGGGATTATGAAGCTCATTAAGTTGCTTTGTGTGCGGACACCGTGTCATGCCGCAGCCTGTGATCTGATGAAGAGATACGGAAATGGTGCATTAGCATATATGCATGAGACGAAACACAGTGGCCTATAAAAGGGCAGGAAAACAAGACAAATTTCCATTTTAAGTCTGCAGCTTTCAGATTAATTCTCGTGAAAGACAGCAGAAATGACTTCACTTTAAAGAAGATCATGTAAAAATAGTTGACTGCTGAACAAATGTTTAAGATGTGATTATGATTTTCTAAATGTCGTGAGCATTTTAATAAATGCAAGTAGTCAAAACAAATATTTTTGTAATTAAGCCATAAAAATACAGTTCATATGATCTAAGCATGTCCAAAGGAACTTTAAAGGGAAAATTCAGTCATTTTGAGAAATGCAGTTAGTGTTCAGTCTGTCATTTATTTCATCTTGAAGAAATACTTTAGCCACCGCAGAGTTGGGTTCTGCGGAAATATTGTAAAATATGAGCATCTTTTCTGTTGTAGATGGCTTTTTGAAAAACCACGGTTTGGAAAAATAGAGTTTAAATTTGACTGGTCAGCAAGCAGGTTGCTCTGGTTCAAATCCCGCCCGGGGGCCTTTCTGGGTGGAGTTTGCATGTTCTCTCTGTGCATGTGTGGGTTCTCTCCAGGTACTCCCGTTCCCTCCCACAGGCCAAAAACATGCACGTTAAGACTCCTGTATACTCGCGCGCCCTGTCAGCCACGTGGAAACTGTGCGCACTGTCCACAGAGGGTTGAGACTTCACACTCGAGCGTCCACCCTGAGCGGCTGCAGTCAGCTCCACAGGAAAGGGGTGTTTACCTTCGGGACAAATTGAGGTCGCTGATTGGTCATTTGCTCTGACATGCCTACTGGATTGATTGACAAGTCGCATTTAAAACATTAGATAAATTTAAAATACGAGAGTTGGCAGCCCCAGCCACAGTGGTGTTCTGTGTTTATATATTTTTAATAAAAAGTTATTTAAAAAAAAGAAAAAACAGGGAGCGCTGGCCCTGCAGCCCACAGATCAGACCAGCCCACCAGAAAATCTCCAGACCCTCCTGCAGCCACGCTGGACCTGATTTTGATTCGCTCGTGACAAATTCCTTCATTTCTCACCATTTCAGTCATGGCATCAATAGAGGAAGAGATCACTTGCTTCTTGGGAAAAAAAAAACAACAAAAAACAAAAGAAAAGGCCATTAAACCAGATCAGGGATGAAGAAGGGGACTTTACTACATTGGTGTCGCATACAAAACAGCCCGTCGCCGGGCAGTTGATTGTGCGACACTGAGTACGCGTACGTGGTCGTAAAAATTGAGCTGTGCATGGACATGCCCTGCGGGCGTCCACTTCGAGTCTAATCCAGTACATACATATCTCTGCGGACTGACGTACGCCCGACTGTACTGGAGCCTTAAGGCTGATTGGTAACTCTAGACCAAGACCAAAGTTCATTTCACCCATCTTAAAACATCTCTAGGCTCCTTTGTCACTTTTGTTGGGAGATGCTCCTGATGGAATGTCAACCAATGACAAATATTTACTGAAAATCCTAAGTGCTGTAGCAAAAAAAGCAATTCCTCGGAAATGGCTTCAGCATGACCTACCGATACTGGAGAACGGACCGGTTGAAACTGGTTGAGGAAACCCATAAAATGGAGAGGCTAATGTTTATGCTGAGGCTGCACGTTGATCTCTACAGAAAGAGATGGGGTAAATGAACTAGATTCCTTGAGGACAGTTAGTTGGCGAGGTCTGTCTCAGCCCTGTGAAATGATATTCTGCATGCTGCTCAAAAACTAAAGTGTAATCCTGACTGCTATCGCATACCTGTAACTTAGTTTATAATTTTTTACAAGATTGTGACTATTATCTGCTGCCAACGTTGAATGGTTCTATCTGTTATGTTTACAAAAAGATAATCGATAAAAACTAAGTAAAAAAAAACACATCTAGGCTCCTACAATTTCACAGCGTTCTTGTGAATGCCATTTCTTGTACTTTTATGCTGCCATCAAGTCCTTAAGTTCAGAAATACTGAGGTTAATAAGCACAAATTCAATTCAATTAAAAAATACTTAAAATAGTAGCCGAGGCAGAGAGAAGTAACATTGCAGGTGCAGAAAAGGGCGACATGTGAGAGAAATATAATATTTCTGCCAGAATCATCACGTTATATAATATATATATAATTATATAATAATAATTTCTTGCGGGATCAATAAAGTTCTATCTTGTCTCTTATCTTATATAAATCTGTCAACAATATAAAGGTTAATTAAGTAACAATCAAATTAACTACTAGGATGTTAAGATAGCTGCAAATCCACTTTACTCACAGCAGCATTACGACTAGCTGTTAGTCAGTCAGCCCTGTTGGACTTACGCTCTTTGTCCAAATTGAGGCTATTCAAAGAGCTATCTACAACAGGTAAGATATTAATTCTTCATAAACTTTCTATAAAACCCAACTTCAAAATTATGAAACTATTTATTTAAATAAAACACACGAATGCATGCAGAACTTACCAAGCCTAAAGGCACTGAAGGAATTATAACATGTCTTATCTATCTGTTCTGATATTTGAACGTGCATCAGTTCTACAATATTCTCTTCATTTTAGGCCAGGTTAACAAATATTTTATATTGTGCCTTAAAGTTGGATGCACAACTCAAGCCTAAATGAGAAACAAAAGGATTTGAGACTAAAACTGACTAAATAAATTGTCCTATTATCAGTTTGGTGTTTGTCTGTATGAGTTCAAAGGCCAGTAACTGTACTTTCACTCCTTAAGGGTTATGGAGAATAATTTTAATCCAATTTTTCTGTAGCGTGGCATCCTTAAGCTTTAAGACAAATCTCAGCTTAAGTTCACAAGAAAAGAAAAGGCAGCTGTAAATCCAGTTGTAAAGTCAGGCCTGAAAGGAGAAATGAAACTCCGCAGTCTGACGACCAAATATTGACTTGTTTTCTGTTGGCTGCTGGCCTCTTTTTACTATTTCAAACCATTTCTTTAAACGATAAAAGGATGACATCTCATTTCAAGGTAAAACTATGCTTTGCAGTGGATAGGTTGGTTTCAAGTTGAAAGTCTCACCACCAGCACTTGTATTCAGTCGGCGTGCACTCCTTGACTCTGCATTGACACTGACAAGAGTTTGGTTTACCATACCGCACCACTTTATTTATAAAGCACATAAAAACAGCAACAAGGCTGTACAATAAAACCAACATGCAAAGGACACAGGATAAAACACATAAATCAACAGAGGTAAAAAAAAGAAACACTTGGAATGACTAAAATAATAAAAACACAGTGAGGTTAAAATCGACTCACACTACATCGAAGGCCGGGGAATAAAAGTGAGTTTTTAAATTAGACTTAACATTAAGAGAGGGAGCCTGCCTGACATGTAGTGATAAATCATTCTACAGTTTTGAACCTTCTATAGAGAAAGTCACCTCTGATCTTGTATCGTGTGCATGGAGCCAATAAAAGCATCTGACCTGATGACATCAGAGAGCGCTGTGGGGCATATGGCTGCAGCAGATCAGAGAGATAACAGGGCAGAACTGTTCATAGCTTGAAAAACATGTTGGAAGTGAACCAGGAGCCAGTGAAGGGAGGCCAAAACTGGAGTAATGTGCTCTTTTCTGTCTGTACCAGTTAAAAATTGAGCTGCAGAATTGTGAACTAGTTGCAAACAAGAAGCAGAAGTCTGACTGATTCCAAAAAGAAGAGCAGATATCCAGCCTGGATGTTGTGGAAGCACGAGTAACTGTCTCAAGGTTACGGTTTAAGTATGGGCTTCAATTTAGACAGTCGCCTCAGATGAATAAAGCTAGATTAAATTGTGTTTACATGACGGTTTATTTTCATGGAAGTGTCCATTTCCACTCTACTTGTTTCTCTAACGTGGCTAGAGAGGAAAGTTTGATACAGTGGTTCCTGTTGGTGCCATTCGGTGTAAACGACATGACTTCTGTTTTAATCCCTGATGTCAAGTATCCCAAGAAGCCAAGGAGAGGTTTGCGATCCTTTCTCTGACAGCACCAAAATATATGCCCTGTCCTAAATTAAATGTTTCTAAACAGTTTAAAGAAAAAAATTGTAGTTTAAAAATGTCAAGAACCTAAATCTTCAGCTCTTTTGGTGACTTTATCCATTCACAGCTAAATGTTTCGGAGCATGTTTTTTTTTTCTTAACAGTTCGACTTTGCTGCTTTTCTCTGGAGACTCAGCTCCACACAAAAATACAAAAGTAAAAGTACAAAATAAAGCCACGTTGTGTAACCAGAAGCTGCTCGAAGAGAAGAGAACAAAAGTGGTGAAAAGCTGAGCAAATCCGAGAGCAGGTCAATGGCGACAGTCTAGATTGTGCAAAATAAAACTCCTCTTCTGTTTTTGTAAGCCGTTCCAGGCTGGTAATTTGGAGGCAGGCAGAAAGACACAAGATCTGTCAGCAGAGCCCAAAATCATGACGCAAAGGCCAGCCACATGTCCCTGTTTCCATGGGCCAGTGCCTGGCAGGATGTCCACAAGTTTGTGCGTTTTACTGTTTGTGTGCGTCCAAATGCGTGTGTGAAGATGGGAGGGTGAGCAAAGGGGAGGCAGCCAATGTGTCCTGACTCCCTCAGGGCAAGTTGCTGAGCGAGCCAGGCCATACTGAAGCCTGCAGGCAAAAAGAGAGAGAAACAGGTGGAGCTGACTCGCCCAAGAACGCTGCCCCGAGTTTAGCAATGAGAGTGTGTACGTGTGTGTGTGTGTGTGTGTGTGTGTTTAGATTGAAGAGTAATAATGCGGTAACGAATGAAATATGCTCTCTCTGTTTGTGCTCCTCTTAAAATTGCAACAACACACAACAAGGACCCTTCATAAATCTCAGGTATTAAATGTCCTAGTTAGCAAGTTTTGGTGAAAATCACAATGAAAGAACACGATTCAAGTTATCTCATATTTCTATTTATTGTGGATGACAGTGTATGTGGTCTAATACTCAGCAATGAAAGCAAGGAACCATAAACTTTAACCAGGGTTACACTTTTGGCCAGTTTCCATGTTTATGTTAGATATGAACATATTCTTGTCTTCTAACTTGTTGAAGTTCTTGTTCTTCTTAAGTCAGGTCCTCTGGAAGGATTAAAAAAGAAATACATTTGAAAATTGTTGAAATGTTTTGTATTTTATCCAAAAGACTTTGTCGGTCTGAAGAGCTGCAATAAACTCGGCCTTATAAATAGCCCCTTGTCGTAGTGGATCAACCAGTTTGCTGGTGACATCCAGAACTAGCTGCTCACATCACAGAGCAGACAGCATCCCCACTAACTCAGGAGCCAGGCAGAAGGAGAAATCCCACACAAGACAGGCTCTAGAGCAATGTGGATATCCTAACTGGGCCTTCCTGAAAGCAGAGAAGAAACCCAAACAGGACTCCAGTCAGCCATCAGGTGAAAAGGAGGAACCCAGACCAGTGGTCATTCCATATGTTGAGGGAGTATCAGAGAAACTGAGACGTTTATTTTCTAAACATAACGTCCCAGTGGCTTTTAAACCCCAAAATACATTACGGCAAAGACTGGTTCATCCCAAAGATCCAGTCCCCCGGCACAAACAGAGTAATGTTGTGTATGCTGTTCAGTGTCAGGAGGGCTGTGATCAGTCTTACATCGAGGAAACAAAACAGCCACTGGCCAAAAGGATGGCCCAGCACAGAAGATCAACATCATCAGGCCAGGACTCTGCGGTCTACACTCATCTCCAGGCCAGCGGTCACTCTTTCAGGGATGAAGATGTTCACATCCTGGACAGAGAGAAACGATGGTTTGAGAGAGGAGTAAAGGAGGCCATCTTTGTGAAAATAAATCGTCCATCATTAAACAGGGGTGGAGGCCTCCGGGTTCAATTGTCCCCCTCTTACAATGCTGTGATTGCTAGTATCACTCAGCCCTCTGTGAACAGTAAACAGCCATCAGTGTGCTAATGATCCATTGTTAGGCTGATGGTCCTTCTTGAGCATGTGATCAGCTGGTTTTGGTTGTCAGCAGAAAAACTGGTTGATCCACTCTGAGAAGGTGCTATTTAAGAGACTGAGCTGAAAACAGCACCTCAGACTGAAGAAGTCTCTCGGACGAGAGACGAAACGTTTCTACATTTTTTGTTGTTTTGCTTTGTTTTGGTTTTTTTTTTTAATGTCCAGAGGACCAGATTTAACTTTTTTAGATTTTTCTACCTGGATTATTGAGCATGCATCAGGATAATTTGAATTAATATTCAAACCGTTCATCTGCATCTTTGTAGCCAATAAGGCTCTCAGATCATGAACGCACCAGTTACCTATGACGTAAGCAAAGGACAGCTCTGTGGAGCAGAGAGACATTTATGGACAGAAGAGCTGGACAAAAAGCCAAAATGGAGACAGAGAAAATGACGAGGTAAAGGCTGAGGACGAGTGTCTGTGGTCGTACCTGGAGGAATGTTTCATGAACAGAAAAGGAGACGGAGTAAACTTTGTTTGATCTCTACACTGACAGCAGCTTACAAGACTTCATCTAACCTCAGAAAACATATTGTGGTATACAAGGTTTCACAGCTACCTGTATGATGTTAAATTTTATTGTTTGTATGTGTGGGTTATTAAGATGGCAAAGTATGCAAACATCTTAGATAATGTCGCTGCCATCGGTTTGTCTGGTACTAAAATAAGACGGAGCTTCTGAGCGTCTAAGAAATATTAAATGTAGCGATTATATACAGTAAATCAAACTGAATGTCTTCTGTTGACAACACAATGAAACATCTATTGGTAAAAAAAAGTATTCAATACTCTGAGTAGTTTTTGAGAAGAGTACTTTGTACTTTTAATTAAGTATTTTTATAACACCAATACTTGTAATTGAGTACAATTTAAGCAGTGTAACCGTACTTGAGTACACGTTTTAGTACTCTTTCCACCTCTGATTTTAAGAGAGGGACAGTTGAACACGGAGGCCTCTGCCATGTTTAATGATGGACGGTTTCTCTTCTGAAAGATTTTTTTTTAGAGTTTTCTACTTGGATTATTGAGCATGCATCAGGATATATCCTTGTCTTGTTGTTTTTATGTCTGTCATACTAGGTGGTACTTCAGTTCACTTTATTCAGTTCAGTTTAGTTATATAATGCCAAGTCACAGCAGAAGTCGTCTCAAGGTGCTAAACAGAAACATTCACATACATTATAAAAGCCAGTTAGTAAAATTGATCAATCTTAGGACGCCAGAAAATTGTGTTGACTTGGATAGCTTTGTATTTTTGTTCCCTGTTGTGGAGAGAAGAGAGTGTATTGGAAATACTTTCCATCCGTCCATTCGCCTGCTTGTGTTATGAGCATGATAACTTGAAGAATAAGTGAGGTACCAGCTTTCACTTTGGTGTGTGGCTGCATCTAGATGTAAGGAAAGTTCCTTTTGAAAACTGGGTTGCCATGTCAAGATAGAAGATGGCTACTGATATACATCTATATTTGTAAACCATTTGAGCAGGATAACTTCAAAACTAAGCTATGTGCCAACTTCCACTTTGGTGTGTGTGACTGCATCTGGGTGTAAGAAAGATATGATGAAAAACTGGGTTGCCATGTCTAAATCCAAGATGGCCACCACCATATGAAATATAAACCAGCCATTCTAATCATTTGAGGAATCTATGCTTTCTAGTTTTTATATTACTTAAAAGCCTAGTTTTCTCAAATGGTTGGCGTGGCAGATGAGGTGGATGAAGTTTAATCTATGGTGGCCACCCCTGTCTCCACCATTGCGCCTGGTGGTGGAGACAATCGTAAATTCCACTCACTTGCCACTGCCTCATACAAGAAAAAAATAAATAAATTATTTTATATATATATATATATATATATATATATATGACCTCTCTTCTTGGTATGGTGCTTGGTGCAAACAGTTTGAGAATCACTGGTTTAACCCATATATCTGGTATTTGGACTGACTCAGATTGACCCAACACAAAGTTGGGGGAAGGTCTAGAATAGATGGTTGAGATTATTTTTACAATTTAAGTTTTAATTTGCAACTAAAAGGTCACGTCTGAATGAATAAAGATGATATATATTCGCCTGATTGAATAGAGTGATTTCTTTAAAGTCCAAATGTTTGAGGAAAAAAACACAAGTTTTAGGTTTTCAAATGTGGACGCTGTTGCTCCATTAATCTTCTGAAAGAGTTTATTTTAGTCATTATAAAAAGTACAAGACGGAAAACTGGGGGAGAATAACTGCAGATTATGGGGGATTTAACACTGAATATTACACAGTGTTAACACATTTACATGTTAGGGACCTTAAATACATTTATAATCCAGCTATGAGATTCAGCTGGCTTCAGACAGAATAAGCTTGTTATTGTCAGAAGAAATAGCGGTTGTCTCCAAAGCTTCTCTGCGGCATCGACACATATAAGCCCGGATTCATTGATTTGTTTGCATTCAGAAATACAAACGCAGCCAAAATAACGGCCCGCTCGGCTTTAAAACTTTGTTCATACCTAATAATATGAATAATTAAAAGAAAGGGTAAAGTCATACAGCAGAAAATAGTCTAATATTTGCAAAAGGCTGCTTTCAGTAGTTTAAACAGATGATTAAGAAGAGTTAGTGTTGCAGTTAATTAGAAACCAGTTGTGATAACCACCTGCTCAAACATACAGATGGGACAACTGTGTTTTTTTCCCATGACTGCCAGAGAGTGTTGTATAAATGGGATGGAAATAATTGAAGATGGATGTAATGTTCCTCGATGCACTCAGGATTTTATTAATGTCACATAAATGCAGAACGATGCAGGTTTCTGCAGTGTAGCCCAAGACAGACATGAGCACACTCACACACACACACAGGTGTAATTACCTGCCAAATCCAAGACAAGATGTCCTGAGAAGATGAACTGATTAATATTCGTGGAAAAGGGAATTCGAATGAAGGAAGATAAGATATTCTCTTTTTTTACATATATTGCTCAAAGATGAGTGCACTAAGAATGATTCACTAAAAAGATACAAACTTTTATGGTCCCATCTACATTGCGCTGTTTTTTAAACTGATTTCTGTTGAGTTGCACTTCTTGTCCATGTGCAAACTGAGAAAAAAAAAATTGTTTATTTTTTATAAATACTCACCAAAGTGGACATTTAAAAATAATTTCTTAATATTACAAAGAGCATGCAAAATAACAATGGAGCAGGTTTTACTTTTTGTGTGCGTGTGTCTTATTCATCCAGTTCCTGTTGCCAATAAACTTTGATTGTGTGCTAAAAAGATTTATAGCTGAGAATGAACAGTTGCTTTGAAAAGATCTTTAGCTCAGTGTTTGATGTTTGTATTGTGCATATTTTTGTCAGAACCGTGTAGACGTAGCCGAGGAAAAGAACATAATGCATGTGTCAAATCATATTGTCCGTCAAAGTTTTAGTTTGCTTATTGAGTATTGGACCAATATCTATTTTATTAAAAAAAAACATTTGTGCTTGATACCAGAAAGCAGCTCACTTTGTTCTTACAAGTAAATTTTGGAACTTAAAAATGTATTTATTTATTTATTTATTTATTTTTGCTCTGGATTATAATTTCTCTAATTTTCCAGAACATACTATTTTTTCTCATCCAGGGAGCGGTGGTGCAGAGGTTAGAGAAGGTGGGCCTTTGATCAGAAGGTTGCCGATTCAACTCCCCATACCGACAACTATAAAATGTGGGTGGAAAAGGTGAAACACACCTGCCTCCACACTCATTTGTCCCACTCTGGGCCCTTGAGCAAGGCCCTTAACCCCCCACCATCTGCTCCCCCGAGCACCCTAGACAGCAGCTCTCTGCTCCACACAGAGGGCTGTGGTAGCTCGGTGCTCTGTGGTTGCGTCAGGAAGCTGTGTAAAAACAATCGCCAAGTCTTTGTACGAGTTAGTCGCTGTGGCGACCCCTGAAGAAGAGAGCAGCCGAAAGACGGAAAAAAAGCAAATTTTTCTCATCCCACATCTTAAGAACGTTAAAGCGTTACTAAGACATTACTAGAACCGTCATCTTCTACCTGCGTAATATCACTAAAATTAGAAATATTTTATCTAAAAATGATGCAGAAAAACTGGTTCATGGATTTGTCACGTCTAGACTGGACTATTGTTTATTATCTGGGTGTCCAAATTCTTCTTTAAAACGCCTTCAGTTGATCCAAAATGCTGCTGCCAGAGTCTTAACTGGAGTTAGTGGGAGAGATCATATCTCTCCAGTTTTAGCTTCTCTCCATTGTCAAGTCCAGAATTGAATTCAAAATCTTACTTCTAACCTACAAAGCCCTCAATAACCTAGCTCCATCTTATATTACAGATCTTATTGTTTCATATTTTCCTAATAGAACAGTTCGCTCTCAGACTGCAGGCTTACTTGCAGTTCCTAGAGTTTCCAAAATCAGAAAGGGAGGAAGATCTTTCAGTTCTCAGGCTCCTCTCTTGTGGAACCAACTTCCAGTTTCTGTCCATGAGGCTGACACATTGTCCAGTTTTAAGACTGGGCTTAAGTCTTTCCTTTTTGGTAAATCCTATAGTTAGGGTCGGCTTCTTTTGCTGCCTTAGGATTAGACTACTGGAGGACAAATTGACCTAATTTCCTTAAATGAATTGTTAAAATTGAATAGTTTTCCTTTCATACTATTTCTATCTTAACGTGATTCTTGACCTGCCATTGTGTATCTGTTCCTCTCAAACCCAGCTGGTTGAAGCAGACGACCGCTTGTCCTGAGCCTGGTTCTGCTAAAGGTTTCTTCCTCATGAGGGAGTTTTTCCTTTCCACTGTCACCTTCATGCTTGTTCAAGATGAGAGTCTGTGATGGCGTTAAACTCAACGCAGTCTGCTCCTCAGATAAATAATGTTAAATTGTTATTTTTATATATGAATGTTTCTGTTCAGTGCCCTGAGACGACTTCTATTGAGACTTGGCGCTAAATGAATAAACTGAACTGAAATGAATTAAGTTTCTCTCCTTCCTGTAGCGGCTCTCGGTGCAGGCCCTTTCTGCCTGCTCTGAGTGCAGTCAGACAGGCCCTTTCTGTCTGCTCTGAGTGCAGTCAGACAGGCCCTTTCTGTCTGCTCTGAGTGCAGTCAGACAGGGCCTGTCTGTCTGCTCTGAGTGCAGTCAGACAGGGCCTGTCTGCTGTTGCTCAGTGCTTGGTGGCCCCAGAGCCCTAATGAGCAGGAGTTAACAGTGTCCCAGGGCTGCAGAGGGACCACACATTAGGAGAATTAGTGAGAGACATGGTGCAGGATTGGGACTCCATAGAGAATGGAGGAGATGCTTGTCTGTAATTTACTGTCCCTTCTTTTTGTTGGCCCCTGTAGCTGGATTTAATCTGGCACCAGGGAGCTGATGACTTGGGAAAAAAACAAGAAATGGAAGTTCTTTAAATCATCAGAGTAACTCAAAATGCAAGGTTTCTTGAGGTCACCTGATCTCGTGAAAAACTTTGTAAGAGACCAGACAGATACATTTACCATGTTGTTGTTGTTTTTTGTTTGGCCGCTCCCTTCTGCAAGGTTTGCTACAGCGATCAGTCACATGAAAGATTTGGCAACTGTTTTAAGCCGAATGCCCCTTCCTGTTCAAACCTGGACTTGAACCTGCAGCCTCAGAATTATAAGACTGCAGCAGTGATAACCAAAGTACTAAAATGGCATAAAATGTACAAGTCAAGGCAAAATTACTTGAAAATGACCAATTTGTTTTTGTCGCTTGATAACCTCAATATCTGACTTTAATTACTTTACACTCCTCACAAAAGAAGAAAACACATTTTTCTTTCATTAGATGCAGCTTTAAAAGTGATAAAAATAATCTTAAAGCTTAAATAACGTAAACATTTGGCTTCAGGATCTGGTTTCTGGCTTCCACCCAGGAGGTCTCTGACCTATTCTGTGTGAAGTTTACAAACAACCACTAGAAGGCCTCCCATGGTCCAGTTGGATGAAGAGAAGCTATATCTAACAAGGTTGAGTCAGGTCTTCTTGACGGATTCTTCTTTTTTGAAACGTTTCGTCCTTTATTCAAAAGATTTCTTCAGTCTGAGGAGCTGCAGTAAACTCAGTCTTATAAATAGCACCTTCTCATAGTGGATCAACCAGTTTGCTGGTGACATCTAAATACTGAGACGTTTATTTTATAAACATGACGTCCCAGTGGCTTTCAAACCCCAAAGACTGGTTCATCCTAAAGATCCGGTCCCCCGGCACAAACAGTGTAATATTGTGTATGTTGTTCAGTGCCAGTAGGGCTGTGACCAGTCTTACAGTAGCCCCTCGGTTATCGCAGGGGTTACGTTACACACACCCTCGCGATAGATGAAAAAATGTAAAGTAAAAACACTATATTTATTTTAGTATTTATATATTTTAAATCTTTATAAACCCTTCCCACACTCTTGCAATGTTCTAAACTCTTAAACCTACATCATTTTATCAACATACATATATGTACTATACAGTACTACAAAAATGTTACTCATCAGTTCTGCAGATCAGCAGCTCGGTTCCAGTTGGGCCCGGTTCCGGTTCTGCAGACCTACCCTGCAGGGACGAAGCCCACCGCCCCATCCAGGTTGATGTGTGCATGGATAATTGAGCTTCAGGATTCTTTGTGACTTTCTTCCAGTTCTGAGGTTAATAGATCGATGTTATTTCTGACTTCGTGTTCATTGTTCAGGTCTCTCTTGTAAATGAGTCCCCAAGGCTCAATGGGATTAACCTGTATAAATAAAGGTTGAATGAATGAGTGTTGCAAAACTTTTTCTACATTTTGTCAGAAAGCATCAGTTGGAATCACTGTTGGTTTCTGGGTAATTTAGTTCTTTTTGACTGGTGTTGCAGTGTAGGCTTATTGAAAGAAAAACTACAAAATGGTGGCGACTGTCCGAAGCTTTTTTTTTTTTGTTGTTGACTTTTTATTCCGTACCGTACCAATCACGTGAGTAATACACTGCCTGGCCAAAAAGAAGTCGCCACCAAAAAAAAGGTCACTCTAATATTTTGTTGGACCGCCTTTAGCTTTGATTACATCATGCATTCACTGTGGTATTGTTTCAATAAACTTCTGCAATGTCACAACATCTATTTCCATCCAGTGTTGCATTAATTTTTTGTGAAGATCTTGCATTGATGACTAGGCACTATAGGCATGATGGGTGCATCACTTCACCTGCCTCTCTTCCTACCCATATGCGTCCATCACTCTGGAACAGAGTAAATCTGGACTCATCAGACCACGTGACCTTCTTCCATTGCTCCAGAGTCCAATCTTTATACTCCCTAGCAAATTGAAGCCTTTTATCCATGGTTAGCCTCACTGATTAGTGGTTTTCTTAAGGCTACACACCTGTTCAGTCCCAATCCCTTGAGTTCCCTTCACATTGTGCATGTGGAAATGTTCTTACTTTCACTATTAAACACAGCCCTGAGTGCTACTGTTGTTTTTCTTCCATTTGATTTCACCAAACGTTTAAGCGATCACCGATCATGATCATTCAGGATTTTTTTCTGGCCACATTTCTTCCTCGAAGACGATGGGTCCCCACTATCCTTCCAGTTTTTAATAATGTGTTTGACAGTTCCTAACCCGATTTTAGTAGTTTCTTCAGTTTCCTTAGATGTTTTCTCTGCTTGATGCCAATGATTTGACCCTTCTCAAACAGACTGACATCTTTTCCACGACCACACGATGTGTCTTTCAACATGGTTGTTTAAGAAATGAGAAGCAACTCATTGCACCAGTTGGGGTCAAATAACTTGTTGCTAGCTGAAAGATAATCACCCATGCAGTAATTATCCAATACGAGGCTCGTACTTACTTGTTTAGTTAAATCCAGGCAGCAACCTTTCTTTTTTTGGCCAGGCAGTGTATTAAAGTTGACAATCGTTGAAAGCGCAAGTCCGCGCAAGTCGATTTGCAAAGTAGCAAAGGACTACTGTACATCGGGGAAACAAAGTAGCCTCTGGCCAAAAGGATGGTCCAGCACAGAAGAGTAACATCATCAGGCCTGGACTCTGCGGTCTACACTCATCTCCAGGCCAGCGGTCACTCTTTCAGGGATGAAGATGTTCACATTCTTGATAGAGAGGAACAATGGTTTGAGAGAGGAGTAAAGGAGGCCATCTTTGTGAAAAGAAATCATGCATAATTAAACAGGGGTGCAGGCCTCCATGTTCAACTGTCCCCCTCTTACAATGCTGTTATTGCTAGTATCACTCAGCCCCCTGTGAATAGTAAACAGCCATCAGGGCACTAAAGATCAATTCTTAGGTTAATCCTCCTTGATTGTGTGAACAACTAGTTTTGGATGTCACCAACAAACTGGTTGATCCACTATAAGGTGCTATTTATAAGACTGAGTTTGTTGCAGCTCCTCAGACTGAAGAAGCCTTTTGGATAAAAGACAATCGTTTCAACAAAGACGAATCTACCCAGAGGGCCTGACTCAACCTTGTTAGATTTATCTTCCTGGGTTAATGAGCATGCATCAGGACAATAGAAGCTATAATTTATTAATTAAAAAGATCAGGCATGGTTGTCTGTCCCAGTGTGAACTCATCCAGGATGTCACAAACACAACTGAAGTCTCACGGTGATGTTACCGACTGGGTGAGTCATGGTTTGTATTTTTTATCAAAGCAAAGCCTGACACTATTGGTTATCCACACTGACCATAAAGGATGCATTTGATCATAATGTCCCCACCTTCTGTTGTTTCAGAAATAAAGCCATGAGATTTTAATCACTGCCATGCTGTACTTTTCCAACCTAAGTCTGGGCTCAAGCGAAATGGAGCTCCATCCTACTCACACAGTCATGGTGTCACCTGAGCTTTCTTTTGAGCATGAAAACCTTTTTACAGCTGAAAGCATAAAAACTGAATTTTGTAAGAGCAGCAAGGTAAGAATTATATACATCCACGAGAGTCAACACCTGAAAAAAAAATCTCTGTGTGGTATTTTTATGTTTCACCCATGTTCTGTTTGTTTACATAGAGTGGAAAAAATTTAAAACTTTTTCGAACTTGAGAACTTTGGAAAGGTGCCAACTTATGGGTTCCCATGGGATGTCTAGATTTTTCACTATTCTATACTTTGACATCATGCTACAGCCAAATCCAGAAGAATGCACTTAAAAAAATTCACATCCATAAAGACTTTCTGTAACAATCTGAAACTGGTTTCCAATTACCCAAAACACTAACAGTGTCAGAGACAACACCTTAACAATCATTGATCAAAGGCCGAAAAGTTGAATAAACTAAAGGAAAATGACAATGGAAAGGGTCTCCATAAACATAATTCTATTTTTTTCCCATCTCTTGTAGGAATTAATGGTAAAAAATTAAAATTTTCCAATTATTCACCAGCATTATTGTACTTGAAAACAAAGAACTATAAAAATAAGTCCTTTTCTGACTAAACTTTCTGAATAATCTCGTGTCAGGACTCCCTGGGGATTATAGGGATTGTTAATTCAAATTCAATTCAATTCAAAAATACTTTATTAATCCCAGAGGGAAATTATTTTGTTGTTGTAACTCGTTATCCTCATTTCATTCAGAGATGTTATAGATACTGATGGCTGTAGGCAGGAAGGATCTCTTGTAAAGGTCCATCTCACAGTGGATCCTAAGAAACTGGCTGCAGATGCCGTCCGATCCGTCCACACAGACTCAGCTGGCCTCTTGGTTCCCCTGGACTGTAGGACCGCTTGAATGCTGGGCAGAACTCCTCCCAGAGCGATGGCCACCCCTCCCAGAAGTCTGCCAAGCTCCTCATAGCTGCAGACAGCCAACTGTAGGTGCTGAGGGACGATCCTGTTCTTCCGCTGTCGTGAGCCATGTTTCCTGCTAGTTCCAGGATCTCAGTGGTCAGGCACTCGAGCACAGCTGTCAGTTAGATGAGAATGCGTCCATAGAACATCCTTTTCAACTCATTTGAGAGTTGGGGCCATAGTTGAGATATTATTTCAGCTTTTGAGATGTTATTCAGCTGCTGTTGTTGTAGAAAACTGCCTTGTTGCCATGGTTACGCATCATAACAAATGTCCAAAACTAAAAAAAGTTTCAGTAAAAATCCTTCCAGCTGCACAGCATCTGATACCAGAGGAAACAATCATCCAAAAAATGTGATTTACATCCAGAAAAAGAGGAATTAAAGTTTCCAAAAGCAAAATCTCAGAATGAAAGTAACAGAGCTGCTCCAACATGCAGCCACCTTGAGCGGCGCAATTCTAGAAAAAAAAAAAAAAAAAAGCTCCATTAGCTCCATTATTGAGAGTTTTGGGACTTGTGTGTTTGCTTTTGCACGGCTGACTTGTTGTAATGGACTCAATACTCGACTGACGAACTCATGCAGCCATGTCACAACATCCACCAATGACAACAACATCGCACGCTGTAGTAGGAGCTAAGTTGTGGGTCTTTAACTTTAAAGAACTCTACAAACCTTCAGAAGAAGGGGTCAAATATTTGAAGAAGAGAATACAATATGGTGAAAGTTTAATAGCTTTAACTTTAGCAGTGCAAATGCAGTTTTGATTGTGTGAATGCTGAAAGACTGATCACTTAGCTGTGTCAGTCAGGATATTGATCATATATAATTGTCCCATAGTATCAAATACATTGAATAACTGTGTCTGTCTGCTAAAACAGATTCAGTAAATGTGGTTCCACGAACAAAGACCGGTCACCGTATGAGCAGAGCGAACACAAAAGCAAAAAGGCAAACTATGGTTTTAAGGACTGTGAAGTGATCCAAAAGCAATGTGAGGACAGAGCGAAATGACATTTAACAGAGAATGGGGAAAATATTTTGCCTAATGAATAAAAGAAAACACGCCGTATGTAATGAAAGTAGCAAGCTGCGAGCTGAAAAGACAAAGTCGGGGATGGGATCTCTGCTGTGCTCGTCTTCCCTGTTTGAACACAAGGACAGAAGGGAGCCTCGACTGGAGCGAAGCCTCGCTGATGACTACCTACAGCTCCGTCAATTTCTCTTTCACAGCAGCTTTGCGCTTTGTTTCTACGGCCCGAGTTCCAGCTCCCCTCCGCTCTGACACCCTGCAATCAGATGTGACACGCTGAAGACTCAGATGACAGCTGGGAAGACAAGGTCGCGCAGTCACCTGCTTTTAACGAAGCATGTACAACTTCCTTTGACAGGCCTGCGTTGGGCGTAAAAAGACATTTACCCAATGCAGACACACCGAGCGCTCACACGCACCGTCACCGTGCAGCGCAGATGGCGCCTTTTCTCATTTCTGTGCAATTCCAGAAGCAATAACCTGTTAAAATTTAATCCTTACCATCGCGAGATGCTCACTCAAAGATTAAAACAACAGCAGAGATAATAAAGGCAAAACAACAAACTGAGATGTGAACAAAGAGTAATGTGGATCTTTTTTTCTAAGCGCTTTTTTTCCAGTCTTCATAAAACTAATTGTGCTGCCCACCTAAAGATTTTCAGTGCAAAATCCAAACTGACAATCACAGAACGCAGAAGGACAATAAAGGAGGAGGCTGTGTTTAATGTGATTCAAGAAGATAACTTGTTTCAATTAATTTTCACTGCAAAATTAATTAGAATATGTGTGGTAACTATGGCAGACGCAGATGACTTTTGAAATAAAAGTCTAGATGGACTGCATATTACCCATCATTTAACACAACCTCGTAACATTATGAGACTTGCTAGCGCTAGGAGAATGTGTTGGACTTTATTCTCAGCTACTACCACAACAAATTTTATCTGACAGTAAATCAGTTGTAAAGGCACATCCGATGGTTACTTTCTGAGTAGGGATGCACATTTTTATAGGCATGGTATCGGTATCGGCCGATATTAGCGATAAAGTTAAATATCAAACATTGGCCATTCCTTCAAAATAACTCACCTGTATAAAAAGTGCTGTTTTATGTTACCCGTATCTTTTTGGCATCTGCATTTGGCAGCAGGCTAAACTGACAAATATACAAAATAATGTAGTATTTTAATTCCACAGCAGAGAAAGCTATGTAGTCTCTAAGTACGTCTAGGGAAAAAATATATTGTATCGGTTATCGGCCAAATAAGTGTTAACATATTGGCATTTCGGATATTGGCCAAAAATCCAATATCCTATTACCCTATTTCTGAGTTTCATTAAAATGTCTCCAGTGGTTTATGAGATATTTTGATAACAGATACACAAATAAATGTGCCCACACACACACACACAGACACAATCAAAAATGTTATCACCTTCGCCTTTGCGATAATTATGTCGTGTGAAGATGTTTAATTTCAAGTGATGAAAACTTTGGTTCAAAGCACTTTGACTGAAATGACTGCAACTCTGGATATTTTCAGAGGATTTCATGTCAATCTATAGAAGCTTCAAAAGTGTTTTAAAATAGAAAACTCTGTGCTTCAAGATTACTGTCAATAACGTGGAAGTTCCCACTGAGATTATTCGATTCCCAGCCTTTGAACCCTTTCTGGTATCCGTCCCCATTCTGCCGTCTCATGTCTTTGTCCCTTCTGGCTTTTCATGCTGAAGGAGACAAGATGCAGGATTCTCAGCCCATTTAAAAGTTCAGACAATAGTCTCTGGGTTTTAGATGACATGAATGTCTGAAAGCCTCGCCGACTAGGAGATTTTACAGGATGGCTCACAAAATATGCAGGAGGTTGTAGAGGGGCTGCAGACTGAAGACACGTGGACCCTCTGAGATCGTAAAGTCACGAGTCAAAACCGTCGGATACAAGAAACACAAGCCTGCCAGACCAGATTCATTGACGCCTGGAAAAAGGCAGTCAGCCTGGATCTGAGCAAACAATCAGTCTGCGCACAGCTGGCCTCTTTACCAGTATTGAGTGCAAATTGTAAAATCAATTAAACAAAATTGTTGTCCTTAATTATAGCAAACGCTGCATTTTGAAAGACTTCTTTTCAGTAGTGTTCCAAATATACTGCTAAGCAAATCCATAATGTGGGTACACACTCAATGTAAACAAAAAACTCACCCAAATCCACATGAAAGCTTGAGTCACATGGGTGACCTACAAGAGACATGAGTGTGAAACCTCAGAGAAGACGTTAAGGTCGTAATATACGAGTGAATCTGTTGCTAAACGACATCTTTTTTTTTTTTTAAAAAGCAACAGAAAGAGTAAGACAGCTGTCAAGAATTCACATGAGGGATCAAGTGGGGCAATGAAGCACCATAAGGACGGAGCATTCAAACACACTAATTTTGCAGTACTTCTTCTAGACTGCTAAGTTTAAAGTAGTTATATTTTTAATTTGCATATTTTACTCAACAAATCTCAGTGTAAATATTAAGCATCCATCCATCTTTACCCGCTTCTTCCTTTTTGGGTCATGGGGGTCACTAGTGCCCATATCCAGCTATCACTGTTGGAGAGGAGGGGGACACCCTGGACAGGTCTCCAGTCCATCACAAGGACACATAGAGACAAACGAGACAAACAACCTCACACCTAGGGACAATTTAGAGTTACCAATCAGTCTAACATGCATGTTTTTGGTCTGTGTGAGGAAACATGAGCACCAGGAGAAAACCCATGCATGCACGGAGAGAACATGCAAACTCCACCCAGAAAGGTCCCACGCTGAGAAGCAGCATCTCTACCAACTGTTCCACCGCGCCGCCCTAAAGATTTGGCAGTTGTTTTTTTATGCCAGATGCCCTTCCTAATGCAACCTGGACTTGAACCCTCAACCACAGAATTACAAGACCACAGCATTGACCACCAAGCTACCACAGCCCTAAATATTAAGCAAATCATGAGAATTATCTGATCAAAATTTAAATGGTTCTTTCACTGGTATCACCATTGTTGACCTTTTTTTTTAGTCACTTTGGTTGATTTTCATAGGTCAACAAACAGCTGGGAGATCGGAACCAGTCACAAAATTTAATATAAATTTGTAATTTAAAAACACATTATTCATCAGTATGACTACCTTCATTGAAGGATTTTAATAACATTGTTGAAGCACTGGATGCTAAGGATTATTGTGCTGCACTTTACTTAGACCTGTCTAAAGCTTTTGACACTGTGGATCATGACTTCTTATGTCATAAGCTCTCAGACATTGGTTTCTCAGATCACACTATTGGTTGGTTCTCTAATTATCTCTCAGTTCGGAGGCAATGTGTTCAATATAACGGTATCTTCCAGCTATTTAACTGTTAACAATGGTGTACCACAAGATTTAGTCTTAGGACCCACCCTTTTCACAATCTACAAAAGTAATGTAGGTCAGATCATTCCTGATGTATCATTACATTTCTATGCCAATGTTACAGTTGTTTATTGTCGAGCTAAAACAGTTGCTAAGGTTTTCCAGCTTTTACAGTCTGCTTTTGACATCATCCAGTCTGATTTGTTCTGTCTCAAACTTGTGCTAAATGCTGATAAAACCAAAAGGATGTGGTTTTCAAACAGGAAGTTGTTCCCAGCAGTTCTTCCTTCTATCTTATTTGCAAATGGTTTTCCTATTGAGTTTTTCGACTCTTACAAATACCTGGAAATCTTGGTCAATGCACATCTCTCTTTTAAGCCTCATGTTGAAAACTTAGTAAAGAAACTGAAAGTAAAACTGAGTTTCTTTTTCAGAAATAGACCCTGAACCCTAGGAAACACCTTGCAACTACTACATTCCGTCCAGCTATTGACTACGGTGACATTATTTGCATGAATGCTCCTGCAAGCACCCTGCAGATGTTGGATGCTGTCCATCATGGCGCACCAAGATTCATAACTGGGTGTAACTACCATACCAATCACTGCACCCTGTATTCACAGGTTAACTGGTCACCATTAACTTCACGCAAACTCTCTCACTGGTACATTTTCATCCTTGGTCTCTTGCCTTCATAGATCTCCTCCTACATGTCACGTTGTCAGTGCAGCTACAGCGTGCGCTCTCAAGACATCATTACGTGCAGCGTCACCTCAGTGCGGATAGAATTTGGCCAAAAGGCCTCCTCCTACTCCGCTCCTGTTTCCTGGAACACTTTGCAAAAAGATCCAATGCAAAAAATCTTAACAGACATATTCCTGTTTTTAGTATTTTACAACGCTTTATAATGTAGTATGTTTTTATTTTATTTCTTCTTATATCACTTCTTTACTTATCATTTTGTATGCTTTTATATGATTGTTGTGTGTACCTCCTCTGTGGTTTTAGTTTAAAACAGGTCTCTTGAAATATAAAGGTTGAATGAATGAATGAATGAATGAATGAATGAATGAATGAATGAATGAATGAATGAATGAATGAATGAGAGAAAAGAACTTGAGGATTTTGTTTTGTACGGTTTGCGAGCATGTTTCTCTATTGTCATTCCCTCTTTTCATACTCTCCTTCCACCCCCTCTCCCACCCTTTGCAGCCACAGTTGCACTATCAGTGAAAGCCCACCTTGCCCTTTGGAGTCCATTTACCTTCAGTTAATCACTTCAAATAAAGAGAACATGTCCACACCCAGCAAATCCATATCTAATTCCTCTTCGTTCATCTTGCAGCTGTGATAAATCAGAGGGGTACGTAAAGCAATTGTGCATCAGGATCCTACCGGATCACGGAGGTTAATGAAATACCACACAATACGCACGACCAACAGGATTAGAACGTTCATGAGAGCAGGTTCAACATTGCAAACAAAAATAAAAATATGTTGTTATTTTTTTTTTTCATAGACAGATCTCAATTTACCTGTAATAAGGACAAGAAAATAAAAAAGACACCACTGACTGTGTCACTTGTTTCCTTTTTCTAAAAACATCCCTTGACCGCAGCTTAAATAATAATTATTATAAACAAAACACAACTTTTCCTCCTCTTTTCATTGGAATGTCAGCTTGGTGAATTCTAGTAGGTGCAGCGTGAGGTAATGTCACATTATCGTCATCATCCAGAGGCATATTTATTAGAATTTCACAGACTCAATACCTTCAAAAGCCTCATCAAAATAGACATTAAGCTAAGTAGGTCTATACAGGTTTGGGATGTAACCAGTTAGCCTTACATTAAATGACATTAAATAATTTAATCACGAGAAATATGTTTTTATTTGTGACATTTAATAAGGAAAATATTGATGGTTAGCTGCAACACCCTGGTCTAATGTTCAGTTCAGACGGAGGTGGGAGCTCTACCCATAACCTCCTGCAACAAGAGTGTTTTAATTTTACTTTTAAAATCAAACAGATGGACAGGCAACAAGGCAGCGTCCAGACACACCTCGTCTTTTCTCCCACCGAACGGCGCAGATGGAGAAACACATACCACACAAGAATTGGATTTTTAATCTGATTATTAGACTGCAGGCTTACTCGTGGTTCCTAGAGTTTCCAAAAACAGAATAGGAGGAAGATCTTTCAGTTATCAGGCTCCTCTCTTGTGGAAACAACTTCCAGTTTCTGTCTGTGAGACTGACACATTGTCCAGTTTTAAGACTGGGCTTAAGACTTTCCTTTTTGATAAATCCTAAAGTTAGGGTTAGCTTGTTATGCTGCTATAGGCTTAGACTACTGGATGACAAATTGACCTCATTTCCTAAAACGAATTGTTAAAATTGAATAGTTTTCATTTGATATTATTTCTATCTTAACGTGATTCTTGACCTGCCATTGTGTATCTGTTCCTCCTTCCTTACTGAATCACCAAGAACCATTTTAAATTTATATCAATGAAAAAAACACAAAACAAAACAAGCTAAGTAATTCAGTCAGATAAATTATGTATTGCAAAGAACTACTTTTTTTTTTTTTGCCAATTATTTGATTAGAATGAAGTCACTGCACGTGCTCCTTTAAACCAGCCACTCCTGGTGTCAAAGTGATACAACACTCCTAAAAAAAAGAGTAAGATTTGTCCGTTTATTGAACTGGATTTGAAATGGAAGGAGACATGAATCTAAACACAAAGACAACTGTAGACTCTTTGTTTCTGTCTGGAAATTATTCTAACATGGACCTTTTATTGCTTTGGCACACATACAGGCTGATGATGATGCAACTGTTTGTATCTGTATGATATCTGCAGTCTGGTCGGAGCATATTTGTGTGTATTCCCATGTTTGATCTTCAGAGGTAAAAACCACACGAGGAGCTCGGTACTGTAGCAGCCCACGGGACACAGCAGAAATAGATTGCATTCATATGCTTTGTTTTAGAGCCCCCTTCAAATAAATCAACAAAAACAACAAATAAAAACCTACACAAAAACCCCACACTACCTTTTCCTCGCCGACTCATGCTCACACTCCCACTTTCCTCTTTTCTGCCTCTCATTACATCATGAAGCAAAAGAAAAGGCTGAATAAGGGCTGGATTTGAAAAGCAGCCGAAACGACGTGCTGTGAAATAAATGGATATCTGCCCACTGTGAGATAAAACAAAACCACGTGAGGTCATTCAACGCAGGAACCGTTTATCAGGGATGTGCGTTTCTTCGCTTTGTGATACACCTAAAAGAAAAAAACTCAGCAACAACACAAAAAAATAAAAGTCACAATTCAGCTGAAACGATTAATTTCATCCCTTCTTTCATCCTTACGTCTGTCCAGATGAGTTCACAGCTTCTGCCCACTTGAGCACATCTTTTTCACACACACCACCTCCCACACTTCCATATGCTGCTCAAAGTTTCACACACAGTTCACAACTGTCCACATCTCCCGGCGAAAATGAAAAACTCACGGAGGTTTGCAGTCCTGGAAACAAAGTGCTGCGAATGCATCCCTAGGGCCTCCTCACCCCGGTACTGCTCACCTGGACACCCACCCTGCAGCACGCTGGCGACCGCCCTGTCAGACAAGAAGAGGCGCAAACATGAGGAGATGCGCGTAGTGTTGCTTAAAGCAGTAGTTCTCAAGTGGTCCGTGAGCCAGTGCCAGTGTCCGCAAAATCAATATATACAGTATGTATGCATATTTTTACAAGCGCATAGATGTTTAACAGCCTGTTAAAATACACCAAATGCAGGAAATCACATCTACTTTATTAAAAAATTTTCTGGGGGAGGACCACAGACACACCTGCTGCGCACTGGCCCGCCCGCTATTTGCGTTCCAGCATCGATTGGTTCTCAAATTCAGCTCCGTCTCTTGGTCTGACTGTTATGAATCTGTTCAGTTTTATGTGAAGAGTTTTCTGTAATAACTTGAAGAATATGTTCATTGTGTGAATAGGTAAAGTTATAAATTGTTTTTTTTTTATACTATTCACCTTCTCAAAGCTGCTATTTTTTTGGAAGTTGAAATCAAAATTTTTGTTCATAGAGTGTGTAGTGCATGAAAAATACTCCATGTTTAAAAGTATAAAAATTGTATTAACACTATTCAAGAACAGGTCTTAAGTATTTATGTTACACAAATATTTCCATTGCATTAAAGAGACAAATTGAAGACAATTATTTAATAAACATAAGGGTTATGAGGGGGAAACTTTTTCTCCCCTATAAGGAGTCCCTGAACCACAAAAAGTTTGAGAACCTCTGGCTTAAAGTACCGAAGCACCTTCTATTTTACCTTCTATTCCAATGCGTGTCCCATCAGTGTATGAATGTGATAAAGCACTGATTATTCTTTGTATAGATCTAGTCGAGTGCTGTATGAATGGGTAAATGAGGACACAGATTGTAGTGTAAAGCACTTTGTGTGTCTTGATAAGATAGAAATGTTTTATATAAGTACAGTCCATTTATCATTTACCATCTGTCTGGATGTTATTCGTCTGTTTCTGTCACACTTCTTCATTTAAAGTCCAAACTGAAGCTCAGACTTCACAGAAGAAACATTAAAGTTTAAGTGGGTCACAGGAATTTAAGACTTTGCATGTCTGAACTGGCATTTTAATAACTTTACTGTTTTTACACAATTGCGGTTTACATTTATGATATTTATATTTAAATATTTGACTGGGGGTTTTTTTACATTTGAGATGATATCACATGTTGAGCTGTCTAAAGTTATTTTGCCAACCAATTCTCCTTCTTCCAAATTTCACATGTCTGGGGCAGGTTTTACATCACAGCATAAAGATTTACATCTTCTTTTACCCCATGTGTCTCTCACTGTTATAGGACCTGCAGTTTCCATTCGTAGTGAAGGGTTCACCCTTCTAAACTCCCATTGACTTCCATTGTATTTGAGTTCAGAAGTTTCTCTTCAAAATTTCCAGTAAAGTGTCTTTTTTTTATTATTTTTGTCATATCCCTACATAAAACATTATAGATATAAAAATTGGAGTGTGAAGTTCAAGAAATGTTTATACAGTAGTATTTGCAAAGTGATCTTTTGAGGTTTACTTTCTAATCTGCCAGTCTGTCTAGCATTCAGGAAGTGACAGACACAGGTGTGTGGGTGATCTTAATAAGTAGCTTTACCATTTATTTTGATATTTGTTCTCTTCACACATATACAGTTTTAAAGCTGCACAATATTGTGTGTATTGGTTATTTTTACCATATGAATCACATTTGGTCCTTTGCATTCGGTATCGCCATGGCGATAAGGAAGCTTTATTTTGTGCAGCCCTTTTAAAAGCGGGACAATTTTGCCACCTTACAATATCACTATTAAAGTAAGTCTAACATTAATTTTGGACTTTAAGGAAAAAAGTGATGTTGGAATTTTGGGCAGCAGTTTTTCATTCCCACAATCTCTTCAGCAAATGTTCTAATTTATTAATCAAGCTCCTGTTTTTATGAAGCTATGCTGCAGCTAACTGGGAAACTCCTCCAAATAAACAGATGTTCTTTGTCTTTGCTGTGGTCACACTTTGAAGGAAAAAAAAACATCTTCAGTTTGTAGGCACAAACACACACCCGCCATGGAGAGAAGACCTGCAGCTGCGTCTCCACAACTACACAAGAGTCAGAAGATGTCAGAAGTTGGTTGCCTAGAAACCACGCAGTCCGTGCGTGTGTGCGAGAGATGCGTTTAATGTATTTAAGGCGCGTGTTGGTGTATTTTGTTTTTCCAGTGGTGTGAAGGAACACATGCTGCGCGCTCCGAGCTCCTGCTTGTGCGTAATGCTGCAGGTGTGTGTGTGTGCGTGCGTCTCACCTGTACATGTTCTCTCTCTGGGGTCGGTGTGCTTTCTCCAAGCCCAGTTTGGTGAAAATCCCCACCAAGGCCATGATGGCCACAACTCCACAGATGATGTAGACGATCAAGTTGGTCTTGTCCCTCGTGCTGTCGTGCATCTTGTTCATCTTCTTGTACGGGGTCTGTCCGGTCTTCATCCACACCGGGGTGTCGTAGTTCTTGCACACGCTCTGGTCCAGCCGCGACTGCTTGAAGGAGCAGCAGAACCGGAAGCCACAGGTGCCGCAGCAGTACAGATAGTTGCCCGTTTTGCAGATGAACGGCGGGTCCCACTGGCCCATCACGTCGTAGTAACCCCGACATTTGTCCTCGGTGTGCGGCGTCTCCTCGGACACGCTCTCCTCCTCCCGGGAGCCGTTGGAGGTGGCGATCATTACGAAGCCCCCCAGCAGTCCTGGCTCCCCGTCCGCCTTGCACACCAGAGCCATAAGTTTGAGCAGCAAGAAGGCGAGGAGAAAGTATTTCCCTCTCATCGCTGCGCTTGGTCTTCCGTCCAACTTCACGCGCAAACACTCGAATGGTCCGGAAAAATCCACCCGGAGAGGAGCGCACCGTCATCCACTCTGAGGAGCATCTTCAGCTAAATATCATCATGCAAAATAAATAAATAAATAAAAAATAAAAGAGGGATGGGGGATATATAAAAAAGGTGACACAAAAAAATAATCTCCGTGGGTTGAACTTGATTGAACCTAATCCTTTGTGCTGCGCATTTACGCGTCCAGTCCAGCGAGGCGCAGACTGCGCGTTTTCAGAAGAGCATCACCCTACTTATCCATCTGTGCGCTCTTACGCACAGGAGGAGGCAGAGACACGAGCCACACCGAGGCTGTGCGCGCAGAGAGCGAATAGGAGAGCCGGGGGTGGGAGAGCCTGGTGCGCAAAAAGGAGAGGAGGAGGAAAATCAAGGGAAGGGAGGGAGAGTGCTGAGGATAACGAAAGAGAGGAGGGAGTTTATTATGAAATATTATAATAAAAGCCCCAAAACACTTCTATGACCAGACCAGTCCAGAGCAACTAGAGCTCCAAATTTTGAGCGACTTTTGCGCTTCTCAGAACAAATGATATGTTTTAAAAAAGATTATTAAAAGTACTGACTTTTTCCAACTATTCTATTTATTTTAACAAACAAACAGGAAAAATGTACTGACTTTTGAAGATCCATGTGCTTGTTGTGTTTTATTTATTCGATCCAGTCTAATCACAGGTTTGGGATAATGACAGCTTTTTCATTTGAATGTTGAAACTGCTTCTCAGAGATTAAAGGACGTCACAAATACCTGTCCAAAAAAAAAAAAAATCATGAAATAAACAAAATCATCAGACATTTTTAATAATTCAGTGGCTAATGTGTCCTTAAATATTACATTTATCATCAGTTCACGTGTTTGTTTTCCCACAGAAACACCAAAGTGACAGTGGAGATGTCCATGGAAGAGCTGTTTCTGTGAGACGTATAGGCAAGAATTTATGCTCAGATTTGTTAAGAAAAGTGTGTAGATATAAATTATATGTTAGATTGAAAGTGTAAACCTCCTAGTCTAGATTAAGTTTAGTAAAAGCTGAGTGATTGAAGGCTGATCTGTTTTTAAGGCGTTCTGCCGATGGTTTTGATCCTCCGTATTTATTCTTGACACATGTCCACCTCAATGTTTCTCATAGATCTTGTTCGATTTCACCATATTAGTTGACAGATAATTCCAGTGTAATGTAGCTAACCATGATTCAAGCTTCCACATTTTTAATGGATTCTGATTCTTTGTTTACATTAAGTGTGTACCTGCATTTCAGAATTGCACATCAATACATTTGGAAAAAGTAGCGGAGCAAACATTGCAAACTGCACCACTTGATATAGTTTAATATAAACTGTTGGTGTCATCGTGTTGTGAAGCAGCTGGGACGAGGATCAGCACCTCCATGGCCATGGTCCTCAGTTGGAAAAGGGTGGACTGACCTCTCCACATTGGGAGTGAGGATCTGCGGTGAAGGAAGTTGTAGCATCTACAAAAGCCGAAGCGAGCGTTTCATTAAAATTGCCTTGCTCTATATTTTTCCGAATATTTCTTCTCTAAAAATATATTTGTTTATCTGTTTAATAGCCTATCTTTAGAGTTGATTTGTCAATCTATACATTTTGTATGTTAATGTCCATTTGGTGAAGCAAGAAATCTTATATCTTCCTTTCTTTGAAATATGTTTTTAAAACTATCATGTCAAACTGATTTGCTTACAAAAACAGTTAAAGCTTAATAAAAATAGTTTTTAAAAAAGTAGTTTATTTTCTTTCGGGTTCAGTCCTATAATTACAGATAAATGATCATATCTAGGTGGGTTTGGGAAAAAACGAGCTCAAACCTGCAGCCTCAGTTATTAGAAGACTGTAGCACTGACCACTGAGCTACCACAGCCCCCAACATGTATTTCACTTATATTAAAGAAGGAAAGCATAAACCCTGATTTCTTTGTGGAAAAATAGAAAAATTATTCGTAATGGGGATGAAAAATATACGTTACAATGTGAGAGTTGAATAAATGGTTGCATTGTGATATCAGCTAAAAACCTGGTCTCTGGATAACCTACAACCTTAAAATATTATATATATATAAATATATATATATATATATATATATATATATATATATATATATATATAATTTTTTTTTTAATTTTTATTATTATTATTTTGTAAAGGTGCCAGTGCAACTAATTCCATCATTAATCAACTTTGTTTAAAGTCAAAGAGTAAGGCGGGACTAATTTTTGTAATAAATTACTAAAAAAATGTCATTGTTTAGATGAAGTGCAGTAGGACCCCCCCCCCCCCCCCCATACACACACACACACACACACACTCATCATGGAGACCACACAGCTGTCAGTCATTCCCTGACATAAACACGGACTAGAAAGTAAACCTCAGCTAAATGGTCACTGTACAAAAGCTACAAGTCTTAGTGAAAACATTCCCAAAGAGTACTGTTTGTGGGGCACACATGTCAGTTTTGTTGTATTTTATACAGGAGATATGACAAGTGAAAAAGACCCTACACCTCCAGTTTTGAAGAGAACTGGAGGTGTAGGGTCTCAGATACAATGGTAGTCAATCAGAGTTTAGATGGAAGCATTTGAGGGAAAACTTCAAGTCCCTGAGCAGTGAGTGACACACTGGGTGAAAGAAGACAAAAGCACCAAAATGTAAAAGAAGTGTAAAGTTTGTGGGATTTAAAAATAAAGGATTGATTTGCAAAAATCTGAGCTTTATCAAAATAATAGTGTGACATTTGTTGAGACTTTAAGTTCAGCATATTGTGAGAAAATCTTAAAAAAAATACAAATTTAAGCTGTGATTGTAAAAATAAAAATAAAAAAAATCATAAAATCTTCCAAAATACTATTTCAGTCGTATAAAGTCCAACTTTCTGTGACTTGTTTAAACTTGTTTAAAGGTTACATTTGGCTCTAGTGTGAAGCACACCTCAGCTAATGAGCTTCCTGTTTTTGACAAAATCTTATTTTGTATGCAAACATATTTTCAGTATTTTTACATTTAACTTTTTTTTTTTTTTGCTTTTTTATTTGTGTGGCAGAATAAATTAAATTTATACCATATCAAACACTTTCTGGATTGAGCTGCACATTTGTATGTTTTTCTTGTTTTAGTTGTAGGAGTACCAAATTGAACCTGAAGAAGAAAACTAAAACATAATGACTGAATAGTAGTTAGGGTGTTTCAGTGTTTTTGCATTAGTTTTCTAATTAATGATATTTATGCATTAAAAAACAAACAAAAAAATGTTCAAAACTTTATATGTGTGGCATCCAGTCTTGGTCCCCGAGGGTCAGTATCCTGGACGTGTTAAATGTTTAGCTGCTTCAACACGCCTGATTCAAACACACAGTGATTAACAGGTTTCTGCAGAACTTACAACTTGTGGTTTTAAGTTAACCACAGTTACAGTGTCATGCAGAGGCATGTGAGCATGTGCAGCTCAAGTGCAACATAAAACCATCAACCAAAACTGAAAGCTGCAGAGAAGACTGATAGCCAAGTCTTTGACTCCTGCAATAGTTTTTTTTTTCTGACAAATTAAACTATTTTGTAATAAAGACAAACTGTGTGAAACTACTTTTTTTTAAGTTGAATTAATTCAAAATATTTAATGTAAGGAACTTTTATTGTATTCATTATTTGACCAAATGAAATTGTGAAGGGGAAAAACACATTTCAGCTAAACTGAAGTAAAACAGGTAGCTCAATTGGTAGAGCTGTTGCCGCTCAGCAAGAAGGTTGTCGGTTCAAATCCTGGCCCAGGACCTTTCTGAGTGGATTTTACATGTTCTCTCTGTGCATGTGTGGGTTTTCTCCAGGTACTCCAGTTTCCTCCCACAGACCAAAAACATGCATGTTAGACTGATTGGTAACTCTAAATTGTCTCTAGGTGTGAGTGAGAGAGTGAACAGTTGTTTGCCTCGTTTGTCTCTATGTGTCCCTGTGCTGGACTGGAGACATGTCCAAATGTCCCCCGCCTCTCGCACAGTGACCGCTGGATATGTGCACCAGTGACCCAAAAAGGAAGAAGCGGGTAAAGATAATGGATGGTTGAAGTAAAGCAAATGAAAACATGTTTAAAATAAACAGTTTTAAATAAAATCATACTTGGCCTTAATTGTCTTTTTTTTTTAAGTTATTTGAAGTACTGACATTGTTATGAAAGATCAGCATTGAATGTTAATAAAGCTAAGTTTACATGGACATAAGTAATCGGATTAAACAGCCATTAGGAATAAAAATGCGTCGGATTATTCTTTGCTGATTCAGCTTGATCCAAATTAATTTATAATCCGAATGAGAGGGGAGGTTTATGCCGATTCATAATCCTAACGGTGTGCATGTAAACACTTAATCTGATCATTTTATTCCGATTGTGGAAAACTGACCTGACTGCGCATGTGCGACCTGTCAACCTCACGTATTTCCACCTGAAACAAATCTGGTCGGTGAACGACACATTTCGACTAGAAACTTTGAAAGAGCTCAAAATTATCTGTATTGCCTGTAGCTCAATCAGGAAATGCAGTAACATCTCCACCGTCATTAAAACCTGTTGCCAGTTCATTTTGGGCGCTCCGGTTTGTTTACGTTCGTCATGGAAGTAGAACTTCTTCTTCTCTTTTTTTTTTTAAGGAACGTTTACCACTCTGCACATATCAGTACTTCTATTCAGAATAAAAGCCCACTGCATGTAAACACTCGTTACGATCAGATTGTGCCCATGTAAATGACACATTCGGATTATTTAATCTGAAAACATTTCAATCCAATCAAAGAATTTTACGCATGTAAACTTTCACTAACCTAGGGGTGTCAAACTAATTTCCACCGAGGGCCACATCAGCATAATGGTTGCCCTCAAAGGGCCAGACTTAACTGTAAGACGGTATAAATGTAGCTAAATTTAACTAAATGTAATTTAAAATAAATGTAATTACCCTTTAATATTAAATAACTGAATATTTTACTTACTCAACTTGCAAATATTACATATATATTTGCATAGATGTAGAAAAATATGTCTGCTGTTATAACATGAAACCTTTTAATTTGCCAGGTTATGAATCCCCCATTACTCCATAAATCAACGATCAAACTTTCCAAGTGAATAAGGAAAAACAACAAGTTATGACATTAACTTTGTTCTAAACTTTTTTTTGTCATACTTAAGGGGGTAGAATGGTCCAACCAACAACTCTGAGCTGCTAAGATGTGACTGGTGTAGCATTTTACAAAAAACTAATGGCTGCACACCTGGCAAGGGTCTTACATCCAACTAATGAGAGATGGTATTATAGAAAACATTTGCCTGCATAAACATAAACCTGTAATCACAAAGACATTGCTGCAAATTTAACAATATAATAAAAGACATTTAATAAGTATAATAAACTGAAAATAACAACATTAAGGTTGAAGTCTCACTTTATCATACTTAGCTCCGTGTTTGGTGTAAAAACGCCGACGTAGATTTTACCCTTTGACGACCCCCACTGCCTCATAACACAAGTATCAGTTTCTCTCCTTGAAGTACAAACATATATTCACCTTCGCATCTTTCTTTCCATCTGCATCAATTTTTCTCTTCCTGGACATTTTTGGATCATGGTTTGCATTTCTCAATTCCACTTGTTTGGAAAATGATAATGATGTAGAAAAACTGCAATCTAGTTGTGGGATGTGGTTATTTCGCAAGTAACATTATCTGCATGCATTATGGGAAATGTAGTTTGTCAGTGCACCTTTTGACTTATTTATTATACGACAATCAGACCTTTGAAGCTCTCGCGGGCCACATAAAATGACTTTGCAAGCCACATCTGGCCCGCAGGCCTAGAGTGTGATACATAACCTCACATGTATGAACCTGGCTCCTGTTCACCTCCATAGTCTCAGACAACAATAGCCTCTCTCCATGGTTCTGAAAGGGTCCAGCCCCTGAATGAGGTCTCTTTTAATGTGAACAGACAACTGTGGGGAACAATAAAAACCACAGAAAAATGGATATCAAACACTCTGAGTCAAAGCTCTGATTTTAGTAACAGAAAATGTTTTGATTTGTGCAGAATATCTAGCCAAAGTAACTACAGAATGTGAAAAACACTTAAAACTTGGACCCAAACAGTAAAGGATCCTCTAGAAGTTCCACACAAATATCCTATACAACCAGTGAATGTGGAGCTGAGGACCCAAAGCAGCAAAACGGGTGACTCCTTCATGCTGAATAAAACAAAGAGCAACATGACAGCAGGATACACAAAATAATGCTTGAAGGTAAAGGCACAAAGGATGCCAAGAAACTGACTGGAACAAAGACAACATGAAATCACATGTGAACACAGTAAAGAGGTGATGAGTTGCAAGAAACAGGTGCACTAATTACAAATTCAGGTCAGAGGAAGGCAATGCAGACAAGGAAACAGATACTTCAAAGCAAAAGAGGAAGTAAAGGTGTCAGCAGAACAGGAGAGGTGAAATAAGAAAATGTTAAATAAAATGTCAATTTAAACCATAAAAAACAAGGAATCATAACATCACTAAACAAAAAATTAAAGTAACATTTCTTGAAGCAATGCATATCGCCCATCTCCTTGCAAGCTGATGTTTTAGACAAGCCTGGAACCATTTGTTCACATGATACGTGTTGGGGAGGACACTCACACCAAACTGTAGATCAATGTCTGTGTTAGAGCCTTTTATTTATGTTTGCCATCAATGATTAACCACATCTTAAAGTTTGACTTCCTGAGAGTTTAAATAAAACCTGTCCTGTGGTGCAAGAGATATTTTGCTAACAGCTGCAAACAGATGAACGCACACAGATAGGCAAAGGGAAATGTATAATTTCTTACTTTTCAACTGGTGGGCTTTTTTTTTTCATTGACACTTTATTTATACAGGTAGTCTCATTGAGCCACGAGAACTCATTTTCAAAAAAGATCTGTTTAGGGAGCAGATTTTAACAGGTTAAGGGCCTTGCTCAGAGCCCAGGGTGGAGCGAATGAGGGTGGAGGGAGGTTTTAAAGAGAAATGTTCAAAGGCAAAACACAGAATGAATGCAAAACAGTACAATATAAGAATAAAGAAATAGACATGGAATTGGTATAACATCCCAAACAAGCTCAGCCTGCCCTGCACACTGTCACTGGTCCTTATTTGTAATTAGCACTAGTTTTATATATA
>NC_056514.1:19740942-19743927 GCF_014905685.2 Nematolebias whitei | reverse complement strand
CTAGTGCTTGACATGGCAGAGAGTGAGGATATATTTCTCAGAGTAAAACATAGGACTTTCTACGGATTTACTGATGGATATATATATATATATATATATATATATATATATTCAGTGTGTATTTCATGAGAGAAGTCTGTGTTTCTGTAGCATGAAAGTAACTAAAACGAAACTTTTGACAGTGATGGAGCCACAAAGACAAACAGGCCGAGTAGTCGATCACCGATCGGCGTCAGTCGGAGCTAACAGCGAGAGCAGCTGGAGGAGGCGACACCAGAGCTGCTCTAGTCTGCTCACTTTTCATCAGACTGCTGTCGAACTAGTGCTTGACATGGCAGAGAGTGAGGATATATTTCTCAGAGCAAAACATCGGACTTTCAGCGGACTTACTGAAGGTAAATCCTTGTGTATGTAGTTAGCTACCGAGTTTAGCTCGTCGGCTAACTTATTAGCAAACGTGCTAACTTATAAACAGGTTACACAAGTTTGTGCTGCAGACATGTCAACATTTGCTCGTAACGTAGTTCATTCAGTCATGGCGAGGGGCTTAATGTGGATTATAAATTATGAGTAGCTAGTGTGGCTGTCCGTTTTAGCAATGAGTCAAGTTTGTGAACTAATTTAAAACAGCATGTTGCTGCTTTTTGTTGCTTATTGGACACACGAGTGCGTACACTGTGATTTAGGTAAAAGTGGATACATTTTTGTAAAGTCCACCAAAGTTCGCTATCAAATCTCTGCTAAATGTTCCTCTTAATTTAACAACTCCATGTACTAGTTAACCACTTTATAAACCTGTAAAGCGAGTAGTTCTGGGATGCAGTTCAGGACTCAAGGAGCCTAAACAGCATCATATTAACTGATATTGTATTAGTATAATATACTGTATACACGACTCCTCCTGCCTTTATAACCTATTTGCACCCCCTGCTGGAAACCATGTACTGTAGTTTAAAAACAGGAGACAGAATTTCAGATCAGGTGAAGGTTAGGAATGCTTCAGGCTCATCAACAAGGATGCAATTTATAATTGATGTCACTTTCCCCCTCCAAGGTCAGCCACTGTTTCCTCATATCTCCAAAATAGTCCAGCACCAAAAAGAAGGGTCTTATTTTTTTTAATAGTTTGCTGATAAACTATATATTTTAAATATTGTGCACTTTTGCATCAAAGTGTTTGTATGTGTTTCTTAGCAGGGCTTTTTTTTTCTAAATGCACTGTCAGTATTTCATATTAAAATGAAAGGTCTAGCATTTCTCAATCATCCACAACTGTGATCACCCACTACATGGTGAGTTCAGGTTGCTTCTGTCTGGACGCAGGTAACTGCTGCCCATATGTAGACAGAAAAGACTGAACAAGTCATTAATCCCTGTATAGATCAGGCTTCTCAACGAGCAGTGATGATTTCTCTACAGTTCTTTTAGTTTCAATGTCTTGTCTAGAATGGATGTTTACTGACTGTGAAATAAATTGCCCCTCAGAGATAATAAAGACTCTTGAACTTGAACTTGACAGAGATCATGTCAGAGATTTTAAACAAGGATATCATGCTGAGAAAAGCCTGGGTTGTAACCATTATGGTCAAACCTTGAAGAAAATGTTATGAAAAATTCATGCGATATTGCAAGAATTTATTTTCAGAGCATGTTGTGAATAACTCTGTTACTTTTGCATCTAAAGTTAACTCAGTGTGTACAATTGACCGACTTTTAGAAGGGATTTGGCTGAAGAGGTCAGGAGTCTAATCAGTAAAGACGACTGTGTTTCCACTCATGATTTCATAAATGTCAATTCCACAGAGAGGATCGTTGTTTCCAGGAGCAATGTGCTCTGTTTCCCTTTCTTTTCCTATCTTTGCTCAGGTTTCTCTGGAGAACTGAATTATCATAAACTCATTTGGGAGAGTGAAACATGGAGAGCATATTAAGCACAGAGGATGCTGAACAGCTACTGGGCCCTGCAGTGAGGATTTTTACTGAATGCGGGCTCTCCACAGTAACAGCAGTGCATAATGACAGTGCTCCTTTACGAGAGCAGCTGAAAGCTGCTGTTTACACCTGCTTTTAACATATGTCCATTTTCACTCAACAAAACTTAATTTCCATATAATTTTGCTGAGTTTTCACTTTTGTCCTCTGAGTAATACCTTGTCATCACCCGCAGCCAAGCTTCAGTGAGTATCTGGTTCCTTTTCAAACATAGCAAACTGGCACTGTTTGTCTTGTTAATGAGTATTTGAGGGTGATCAGTTCGTGGGGCCCTTGTGTTACATATTGTTGGTTTATGTAAACGCTCATTCAACATGTAGCTCTTTAACTATTTAGCATTGTTTGCCCCTAAACACACTTTGCCTCCTGCCTTTCTGATCTTGTATTCCCATTTATAGAACATTAGAATAATTAATGAATGAATTACAGGGCTTCTTCACCCTTTGTTTAGCTTCAATTGCTAATGCAGTGGTGTTCTTTTTAATACAGTTTTATTTAGGGATGTACAATATTATCGGCATGTTATCGGTATCGGCCGATATTAACGATAAAGTTAAATATCGGCCATCGGCCATTCCATCAATTAAACTCACCGATATAAAAGGCACAGTTTTTATTATATGATTATATAGTGTTATCATTTTCAAACTCCTTTTTGGCATCTGCATTTGGTAAACTGATAAAGACGGTGTAGTATTTTAATTCCACAGTAGAGAAAGCTATGTAGTCTCTGTAAGTAGGTTTAAGGGAAGAAATATTGGTGTTGGTATCAGTTTTTGGCCAAATAAGTTTAAATATATAGACCAAAAATCCAATATTGTGCATCCCTAGTTTTATTGATCTAGTGCCTGTTCACAACAAAAGTAATTTCAGGGCATGGCACAAAATCTAACAAATCTATATGCAGTTTAGCTTGTTTCAATAAATTATCTTATTATCATCTAATATCCATCCATCCATCCATCCATCCATCCATCCATCCATCCATCCATC
>NC_056514.1:19738205-19740932 GCF_014905685.2 Nematolebias whitei | reverse complement strand
ATCCATCCATCCATCCATCCATCCATCCATCCATCCATCCATCCATCCGTTTTCTTCAGATTATCCGGGGTCTCGGGTAGCAGTCTTAGTAGGGAGGCCCAGACTTCCCTTTTCCCAGCCAATTGGGTCAGCTCCTCCGGGAGAATCCCAAGGCCTTCCCATGCCAGCCGAGAAACTTTTTTTTTTCATTTACCCCTTATTTATTATACAGGTAGTCTCGTTGAGCCACGAGAAATCATTTTCAAGAGAGATCTGTTTAGGGAGCAGATGGGGGTTAAGGACCTTGCTCATGGGCCCAGAGTGGGGCGAATGAGGGTGGGGGCAGGTGTGGGTGCTTCACCTACCCCACCCACATTTTTGTTGTTGTCGGTACTGGGGCTTGAACCAGCGATCTTCCGATCATAGGCCCACCTTCTCTAACCTCTGCGCCACCACACCCCTAGTCCCTCAAGTGTGTTCTGGATCTTCCTCTGGGTCTCCTCCCGGTGAGACATGCCCGGAACACCTCACCAGGAATGTGTCCAGGTGGCATCCTAACCAGATGCCTGAGCCCTCTTCCTGCATCTGGAGGTGTAAATGTCTGTGATGGTGGGGAGACTGACTCCAACAGACTTCTGTGCAGCCTTCACCACTCTCTGCAAACCTTTCTTTCTGCAGCTGTGCAGCCTCTATGCCACACATTGATACTGGAGCACAGGATGCTCTCCACTGCACACCTGTAGAAGGAGGTGAGGACTTTCTTGATCAGGCTGGTGGTGTTGTTGCCCCAGCTGAGGTTGTCATTCATGTGTACACCCAAGTACTTGTAACTGGAGACCACTTCCACTGCAGATCCTCTTATGTTCGGGGGTGGGGGGGGGGGTGTAGGTGTGTTTTTTCCTTCTGAAGTCCACAATCATCTCCTTTGTCTTCTTCACATTGATGTGAAAGTTATTCTCTTTGCACCAGTTCCCCAGGTGTTCCACCTCCTGCCTGTAGCTGGACTCATCATTGTTTGTGATGCATCCCACCACCGCTGTATCATCTGCAAACTTTACAATATGACAGACTGGACGGGTAGTTACACAATCGTACATGAGCAAAGTAAACAGGAGGGGGCTCAACACACATCCCTGAGGAGAGCCAGTGTTGAGGGTGATGGTGGAGGAGGAGAAGTTGTGGATCCTCACTAACTGTGGTCTGTTTGTTAAGAATTCTAGTACCCAGTTGTAAATGGAGGGGCCTAGTCCTAGTGAGAATAGACTGTCTATCAGGGTTTGGGGGATCATGGTGTCGAAGGTGGATGTGAAGTCCACAAAGAGCATACGGACGTAATAGTCCCTCTGCTCCAGATGGCCAAGTGCAGCGTGGACCACAGAGGAGATGGCATTCTCTGTGGATCAGCTCTCACGGTATGCACACTGATGAGGGTCCTCGCCGATGCTGATGGCTGTCCTGATGTGGGTCATGACCAGTTTTTTGAAGCATTTAGTGACTATCGGGGTGAGGGCCACCGGCCGATAGTCATTCAGACCAGGCACTGTAGAGCTTTTTGGGACTGGGATGATAGTGGCCGTCCTCAGGCAGGTGGGAACTGTCTCCAGGGTAAGTGAGGCGTTAAAGATGTCTGCCAGCACTTCGCAGAGCTGATTGGCACATTCTTTCAACGCCTTTCTGGGGATGTTGCCTGGGCTGGTTGCCTTGGGTAGATCAATCCTAATATCAATATAATACACATATCTAATTGAATTAAATCCAGTTATAATTATAAATGTGCTGATCCAATCTCAATAGTTGGACAGTCAATTAGGACATTTTACATTGATCATAATGAAGTGACTGCCATTCACCACTTCTGATCTTTGTTGTTGATCTACTGTCCATGGTTTTACATTAGATGTGCTGCAGTATGGCTGCTATAAGGCAGCTATAATACAGCAGCCAATGTGCTGTATTGTGCTAACGTGCCTTCAGTATAAAAGTATTGTAAAATACAAAAGGACAGTTCATTAACTAGACACATGGGTTAAAGTTCTCCGTCAGTTGTGGATTTCTGTCATGGCCAGGACAGATTTCTGTAATCTAAAAATGAGAAGTGGGAAGAAAGTGTTGTGTTTTTGTTAAAGTCATCCAATCTAATGATGATACAGGAATTAACCTGATGCTGGTTCAACCAATAAAGACAACCAGAGCCACAATTTGACCCTGTAAGAGCAGAGCAGGGTGTTTTGTGCTGCCTGCTTCATGATGGGCCTGAGTGTGAGCAGCAGAGAGAAACTGCAGGTGAAAGCTCACCTGCAGCAAGCCAAGGAGGACACCTCACTGCCCTAACCGCCCATCTCTTCATGAAGGTGATGACATAATAAATTATTGAAGGTCAACGTATTAAACCAGTGTTCGCACGTGACCAATTCACTGCAGTCGGGGGAGATACCAGAACTGATACACCGTCACCCCCTCCTCCCGCTCCGTGCCCCGACTATCTAAACTTCGTATTAAACATTAACATCTTCGAAACGTCGTCATCATTGTACAGACGTGTGTGTGTGTGTGTGTGTGTGTGTGTGTGTGTGTGAGAGAGAGAGAAATTATTTAATTCTGTTGTCCTTAAAATAGTTATTGAATCAAGTGTTTACATATGTAGGTGAACGTAGATGTTTAACAACCTGTTAAAATACATCTGAATGTAGGAGTTGGCATCTACTTTATTCAAAATTTTCTGAGGGAGAACCCTCAGACCCCCCCCCC